>NW_028319112.1:2580000-2902500 GCF_062004578.1 Staurois parvus | reverse complement strand
GAGCATGTTCCTTCTCTTCAGCATGCTAGCAGGGGACAGACAAGTCTACTCAGGGCTGTGGCTGATTTTTAAAGGAGTTCTATGGCCACAGCATACACTTTCATTTTATACCATCAGCACTGTAAGAATACAATACAAACAATAGTTATTTTGACAATCCAATATAAGCTTACCTAAACAGTCTTTCATGCAGTGAGTGTTTCCTGTCTACTAGCCATCTCTTTCCACAACTTCCTGGACTCCCAGCATACTTTTCAGCTTCTCCTCTGCTGTTTACTTTAAATTTCTAAAGACTACATGTCCCATGGTACCTTGCTGCCTGCAATGGTGATTCCTTTACTGACCCCACCTCCTGAAATGCCTATGCACAGCAGCTTTTTAAGTGCAGAAGGCAGGCTCTATAAAATCTGTGACACAGCAGTACCTATCAACAGGTCGTAACGAATACGTGTCACTGGACTTAAGTAAATGTGTAATCTTCACAAATACATTTACAAACTTCAAGTTCAGATTAACCGGTTCCCAACTGTGCACTGTAGCTTTATTGCTACAGTGCAGGCTGCTGCACAGAATATATATATATATATATATATATATATATATATATATATATATATATATATATATACACATACATACACACACACGTAATTTCGCATTTTTGGGTAAGGAGCCGACCCAGCTGTGTTGTCACTGGCTGCAGGACATGGCTATCCCCTACTGAAGAAGCCCAGAGGGCGCAACACATATTGGGGTGGAGAAATGCTGCAAGAATCCGTAAGAAGTTTATGTTCCTGGTTCTGAGATGTTATGTGTATATTGTCCCTATAGATGTGGCATCTAGCAGTTTATGTCATAGCAGTTTAGGTGTTCTTTTATGTGAGTGCAATACTTGAAATTGTAATAAAAGTTGTTTTTAAGTACACTATTGGTCCCATCTTCATTTATGAAGGAGTTACACATGCTCTTATGACCTTAATATGTATACTGAGGTCCATTAGAGGAGGTGAGCAGCCTGAATGAGGATTGTTTATTGGCACACATTCACTAATATAATGTGAGTGCACCACTGAAATGTTTTGTATACTGTATTTAGTTGTGCACGGACAGCACTATTTTATTTTTTTTGTTTACATGTTCTCATACCCATGAGAGTGGCGCTACAGTAAAAGAAGTGATAGAAAATGGAAGCTCATTGGCTGGAACATTTCCCTGGATATGATGAAACATGCGTTTTAGATCTTGATTTACATTGGCGTCCACTGTTGTAAGAAAAATAATGCTGTATTGCACCTTCGATGCACTGATTATCGCTTATTCCCCGTAAACCACTCTTGCTGCTTTCCTTTGCACTGAGTGGAACATCATCTACCTGCTTCAGTATAGTAAACTGCAGAACTCCTCATCTGCCTGCCATGATATTGAGTCTTTAGAAACATTTTTTCCCCAATTTGCGGTTGTTATTCAAAAGAACACCTACAGTGGATATAAAAAGGCTACACACCCCTGTTAAAATGTCAGGTTTCTGTGATGTAAAAAAAATGAGACAAAGATAAATAATTTCAGAACTTTTTCCACCTTTAATGTATCCTATAAACTGTACAACTCAGTTAAACAACAAACTGAAGTCTTTTAGGTGGAGGGAAGTAAAAATAAAAAACTAAAATAAATAACATGGCTGCATAAGTGTGCACACCCTTAAACTAATACTTTGTTGAAGCCCCTTTTGATTTTATTCCAGCACTCAGTCTTTTTGGGTGTGAGTCTATCAGCATGGCATATCTTGACTTGGCAATATTTGCCCACTCTTTCTTGCAAAACACTCCAGATCTGTCCGATTGAGAAGGCATCTCCTGTGCACAGCCCTCTTCAGATAACCCCACAGATTTTCGATCGGATTCAGGTCTGGGCTCTGGCGAAGCCATTCCTTTGTTGATTTGGATGTATGCTTTAGGCCGTTGTCATGCTGAAGGATGAAGTGCCTCTTCATTTTCACCTTTCTAGCAGAAGCCTGAAGGTTTTGTGCCAATATTGACTGGTATTTTGCACTGTTCATAATACCCTTCTCCTGACTGATACCTTTTGACAATGAGTGCCCTCTGATGCTTTGTAAGCTCTCTGCAGACCATGGCTTTTGCTGTAGGATGAGACTAAGAAAATGTCAGGAAAGACCTACCGTATATACTCGAGTATAAGCCGACCCGAATATAAGCCGAGGTACCTAATTTTACCACAAAAACTGGGAAAAACTATTGACTCGAGTATAAGCCGAGGGTGGGAACACCAGTGGGAAGAATCGTGCCTCATCATTGGTGTCAGTGGGAGGAATAGTGCCCCATCATTGGTGTCAGTGGGAGGAATAGTGCCCCATCATTGGTGTCAGTGGGAGGAATAGTGCCCCATCATTGGTGTCAGTGGGAGGAATAGTGCCCCATCATTGGTGTCAGTGGGAGGAATAGTGCCCCATCATTGGTATCAGTGGGAACAATAGTGCCCCATCATTGGTGTCAGTGGGAGGAATCGTGCCTCATCATTGGAGTCAGTGGGAGGAATAGTGCCCCATCATTGGTGTCAGTGGGAGGAATAGTGCCCCATCATTGGTATCAGTGGGAGGAATAGTGCCCATTCATTGGTGTCAGTGGGAGGAATAGTGCCCCATCATTGGTATCAGTGGGAGGAATAGTGCCCCATCATTGGTGTCAGTGGGAGGAATAGTGCCCCATCATTGGTGTCAGTGGGAGGAATAGCGCCCCATCATTGGTGTCAGTGGGAGGAATAGCGCCCCATCATTGGTGTCAGTGGGAGGAATAGTGCCCCATCATTGGTATCAGTGGTGGGAATAGTGCCCCATCATTAGTATCAGTGGGGGGAATAGCACCCCATTATTGGTGTCAGTGGAATAGTGCCCCATCTTTGGTGTCAGTGGGAGGAATAGTGTCCCAACATTGGTGTCAGTGGGAGGAATAGTATCCCATCATTGGTGTCAGTGGGGGGGTGGAGGAATAGTGCCCCATCGTTGGTGTCAGTGGGGGGGAGGAAAAGTGCCCCATCATTGGTGTCAGTGGGGGGGAGGAATAGTATCCCATGATTGGTGTCAGTGGGGGGTGGCATAGTGCTCCATGATTGGTGTCAGTGGGGGGTGGAATAGTGCCCCATGATTGGTGTCAGTGGGGGGGGGGGGGGAGGGGAGGAATAGTGCCCAATCGTTGGTGTCAGTGGGAGGAATAATGCCCCATCATTGGTATCAGTGACACCAATGATGGGGCACTATTCCTCCCACTGACACTTGTTGACCCCTGTTCCAGTATGGTGCTGCTGCAGCCAGCATATGTGGTTGCAGCAGCACCTAAGCACGGCACACTTACCTGCATCTCCTTCACTCGATTTTCGCGGGGCTGCTCAGCTCCGCCTCCTCGCCGGTGATTGGCCGCCTGTGTGCCTTTCCTGAGCTACAGTTCTGGCGGCCAATCACCGGTGAGAAAGCGGAGCCGAGCAGCCGCGCGAACATCCAGTGGACGAACCGAATGAAGGAGCAGCCGCGCTTCCTGGACCGGATCGTCGTGGGACCGGAGCCAGGTAAGAGACAGCAGCCCCCTGCAGACGTTGACTCGAGTATAAGCCGAGGGGGCTGTTTTTCAGCACAAAAAATGTGCTGAAAAACTCGGCTTATACTCGAGTATATACGGTACTAGAAAAGCTGAACTTTATTTTTGGGTTAATCAGAGGCACTTTAAATGATGGCAGATGTGTACTGACTCCTATTTAACATGATTTTGAATATGATTGCTTAATTCTAAACACAGCTACATCCCCAGTTATAAGAGGGTGTGCACACTTATGCAACCATATTATTTTAGTCTTATTTACTTGTTTATTTCAGGTACTTATATAGCGCCGTCAATTTTACGCAGCGCTTTACATATATATATATATATATATATATATATAGTACATTCACATCAATCCCTAACCCTCAAGGGATGTACAATCTAAGGTCCCTAACTTGCATTCATACATACATACACTAGGGACAAGTTTAGACGGGAGCCAATTAACCTACCAGCATGTCTTTGGAATGTGGAAGGAAACCGGAGTACCCGGAGGAAACCCACGCAGGCACAGGGAGAACATGCAAACTCCAGGCAGGAGGTGCCATGGTCGGGATAAGAACCAACAACCCTAGTACTGCCAGGCAGAAGTGCTAACCATTTAGCCACTGTGCTGCCCATAGCTTTTCATTTTTACTTTCCTCCACCTAAACTATTTCAGTTTGTTGTTCAACTGAGTTGTACAGTTTATAGGTCACAATAAAGGTGGAAAAAGTTCTGAAATAATTTATCTTTGTTTCATCACAGAAACCTGATATTTTAACTGGGGTGTGTACACTTTTTATATCCACTGTAAACAACAAATAAAAAAAAAATATATTTACATGTGTGGTGTGCAGCTTTCAATAAACACTTTAAAAGAAATAAATTATCAGAAATCCTACTACGGGTGTATTATATATTGAAAACTTATAAATCCAGAACAGTAGTTTTGCCTATAAGCTAAGTTACTATACAAACATTGTGCAACACCCTCTTACTATCAGACTAGCTGGATCCTCTCCTCATTGGAGGTAACAGAAGAACGTATTATGTCAGGGTTATGAAACGGGGGTATAACATTTGATACATTCCACATGCCAACCTGAAAATGTTCCCCATCAGTTAAGTAGTATACCTGAATTTTCACTTCAAAAATATTTTGTATCAGTTTGGCTAGGATAATTTCAGGATTGCTGAAGATATTTCCAACTTCTTTGTTCACCCGCTGGCATAAAATTGCAGAATCCTCAAATATATCATTCCTCATGTACGCTCCCTAAAAAACACACAGACCGTCCATAAGATAACTATGACCACATTTGACTCTTCCAGAAAAATCTCCAGGTTTTCTCCTTACCTCTTGACATTGGTTAATGTACACATCTACACAGTGAGAATAGCCCTAGAGGAAAGACAATAATATAAACATAAGAAAAAACATCATCATAACCAAGTTTAGACTTCTTAAGGGTTTGGAGGGCAGGGAAATGTTCTCTTGGTAAGAAAAACAAGATTTTTGTATTCACCGTAAAACCCTTACTGGGAGGTCATCAAGGGGCAAAGGTATAGTAGAAGTCAGGAACATTGAGTACACAGCTGCCTTTAGAATAAGGATTTTTACACGGATAGCAAAAAAAAAAAAAAAAAGCCTCTGGTTGGCCAAGTAGAACCCCTCCAGTGAGGATGGCACCCTCAGAGATTTTCCAGCTAGTGGGACAACAATCTAAGCATTAACAGACAGCATGATCGTCACTGGGGTCAAGTAACCCTGCAGTTAACCCTTTGCACATACATGAACAGTAGCTGACACTACATGATTTAATGGAAACATGTACATTTCACAGTATCCATAATAGAATTTTGACCATTAAGAATTTAAAAATGTCTGTATCACCAACTGCCTTGTCAGACAGGGATGAAATGGAATCAGTTTTTTCTTTTTTTTTTTACAATTTTCAAATATTATTTTAGGCCTGGTTCCTGCCTAAATCGCATAGGAACGCAGTCCATGTTCCTATGTGACTCAGTGTGATGCAAATTTTAGCCCATTCACTTGAACGGGCTGAAATTGCACTGGATCACTTCAAAGCAGTTTATGCACTACTTTTCAAAAATGCACTGCAGATCGCATGGTATTGCGGCACCATGCAACCTGGCAAATGCACTTAATTTGTGATTTGCATTTGGGGGTGTCGTTAGGATAATAATGGCACCCGCAGAAGATTGCACACCCAGTGCTTTTTGAATGCGTTGTGGGAAACATGCACAGAATATATAAATTCCTGCACCGTATTCTGGTGTGATTTTCTTAATGGGAAAAAAGGATAATCAGTATGAGAAAATAATTTACATGAAACAGAAAATAGTAACACTACAATAAACAAGACGAAAAAAAAAAAAAAAATGAAAAGTACTTAAAGTTTGACTGGTCTTTGATTTCGGCAGAAGTTTTTGTTGACCCTGAAAATACTCACCCAAAGATAGCTGAGGGGTGGGAGGTAGGAGTGCCAAAGTGTTAATGATATATCAGCGGCACTTCCTTAATGTTGCCTTCCTAATTATATCCATGTTTTACAGTCTGACAGCCAACATCTTATTGGACAGAACAAAATCATGACTTGATAGAGAACAAACATTATATAACCCAGATGCACATATCGCCTAGAAGATGAGATATAACCAACTGTCTTCTGTATATAACACAGTAGTCATAGTTGGTCATGAATTGATTGGTTTTCTCCTATACATTTGAGTAAATGCTTGTTTTTTTTTTTAACATCGCTCAGTCGTATCCTTAATTATGGAAATAGTATTAAAATTAACTCTAGACTGATCTGTAGGGTAGTATATGTTAGTAACCCCAGTCAGACAATAATATATTGTGGAATGCAAGCAGGTATTTTACATTAGCAGGGCTGGAAATAAAAAGCCATCCTGCTAATTGATTCTACAGCATCCAATGTGCCATTTATGACAGGGCTTACTGACAGTCTGCGTAGATTGTTGCTAAGCAGTATTTAGGATCCTGCTAGAAGTTTTATGACCTTCTGCTAATTGTTTGATGAAATTTATTACAGCCTGCTTGTCTCCAGCTGAGCTGTGTTCTTATATGAGATGTGTGTCATACAGAAGAGTTTAAATCTAATCCTTTAATGCCGACTTGCGCATCTCGAAGAAAAGAGGGTGCCCAGTGGTCAATGTGACCCTGATTCTCTTTAATCAGTTTGGGGTTCATTTGACCTTAGTATTTTCACATCTCCAACTCCCATGACACTTCCATTTAATTTTTTTTTATAAAAGTAGCATTAGGAGTATATGAAACACAGGGGAACCTGTGAACCCTGAAAACTCCTAGAAAATGATTTTAGGGTGAGTACAAAAGTTTTTTTTTCCTAATCATTCATCAAGGGACACCGAAGCAGTAGAATTCAAAACACTGACATGTTCCAAAGCAGTCCAACTGAAGGGTGGGCAAAATAGAAACATAAACCCTTACAGCCCAAGAAGAAAAAAATGAACCGAAACACTAGGGATACCTACAAAGCATACCTTCAAGGTATGGAAGCCATACCGAAGGGAAAGGCAACAATGAGGTTGTGTTAAGTGCCCACAGCAACACAAAGGAAACATTATTGTTCTGGAAAGCAGCATTTTAACCCAATGTTCTTAAATTCTACTGTTTCTGTGCTCCATTTATGAATGTTTTTTAAACTTAAAAAAAAAAAAAGCTCATTTTATACAATATCTTCACCTGCTACATTCAAATATCTGCCACAAGGGACAGTATTTAAAAACTGGAGCACAGATGATTGGCTGCTATGTACACTGCTCAAAAAAATTAAAGGAACACTTTCTAAGAGTATAGCATCAAGTCAATTAAACTCCTGTGATATTGATCTGGTCAGTTAAGTAGCAGAGGGGGTTGTAATCAGTTTCAGCTGCTTTGGTGTTAATGAAATTAACAGCAGGTGCACTAGATGGGCAACGAGACAACCCCCAAAACAGGAATGGTTTTATAGGTGGAGGCCACTGACATTTTTTCCCCTACTCACCTTTCCTGGCTGTTTTTCACTAGTTTTGCATTTGGCTGGGGGTCAGTGTCACTACTGGTAGCATGAGGCGATACTTGGACCCTACACAGATTGCATAGTCAGTCCAACTCCAGGATGGCACATCATTACATGCTATTGCCAAAAGGTTTGCTGTGTCTCCCAGCACAGTCTCAAGAGCATGGAGGATATTCCAGGAGACAGGCAGTTATTCTAGGAGAGCTAGACAGGGCCGTAGATTGTCCTTAAGCCATCACCAGGACTGGTATCTGCTCCTTTGTGCAGATACAGATTTCATGAGTGTGGCCTGAGGACCCGATATCCTCTAGTGGGCCCTGTTCTCACTGCCTGGCACCATAGAGCTCGATTGGCATTTGCCATTAAACACCAGAATTTGCAGGTTCACCACTGGTGCCCTGTGCTTTTCACAGAGGAGAGCAGGTTCACCCTGAGCACATGTAACAGACGTGAAAGGGTCTGGAGAAGCCGTGGAGAATATTATGCTACCTGTAACATTGTTCAGCATGACCGTTTCAGTGGTGGGTAAGTGATGGCCTGGGGAGGCATATCCATGGAGGGACACATTTCTACAGGCTAGACAATGGCACCTTGACTGCCATTAGGTATTAGGATGAAATCCTTGGACCCATTTTCAGACCCCATGCTGGTGCAGTGGGTCCTGGGTTCCTCCTGGTGCACAATGCCTGGCATCATGTGGCAAGAATATGCAGGTAGTTCCTGGAGGATGAAAGAATTGATACCATTGAATGGTCCCCACATTCGCCTGACCAAAATCCAATAGAACACCTCTGGGATATCATGTTTCGGGTCCATCCGACGCCACCAGGTTGCACCTCAGCCTGTCCAGGAGCTCACTGATGCCTTGGCCCAAATCTGGGAGGAAATACCCCAGGACACTATCCTTAGTCTCATTAGGATTTGGATGTGACGTCAGGACGCTCCCAGGTCGTTTGGTACGGTGCATGCTCGGCCAGGCGGGGATCGCGTTGTGTTTTATACTGATCACGCTATATATGCTGGTGTCGGCATAGACACCACTTGTTGTAAGTGCAATGTTTTATTAAATTGGAAGTTTTTTAGTACATACTGCACCATGAGTTTTTACTTTTTTTATATCCCGAGTGGTGGTCTGATTATCCTGAGAATTTGGTTGCTGGATTTTTTTAAGTGGATCCATATGATATATAGTCCTGCAGGGTATTGCTCCCTGGAGATTCGATATAAAGCTCCCAGTGTTGCCTCAACCATTTGCAGATTATTGCTCCCAGAGCAACAAGCGCTGTATGCTGATTTATAATATGATATTGCTCCGGTGAGTTTATTCAACCTGTTTTGGTGGTGGATTCACGTGTGTGATATTTATTTTGAACACTTCTGCAATTATCAAGAATCACTTCACTTTTGACTTTTTATTATATTATTTATATGTGGTTTAATTGATTTATATATTCATCTGGATGTTTTTTTTATTTTTTAGCGCAACCTGTTTTTTTCACTATTCATGCACCCTATATGTGTTATGGGTTAGGTTTTGCAGCTTATTTATTTAATTTATATATAATTTTTCCGTGGCGCTATTTCAATTACCCTCATTAGGAGCATGCCCAGATGTTGTCAGGCATGCACACAAGGACATGGGGGCATACAAACTACTGAGCACCATTGTGAGTTGCTGCAATGAAATTTCAGCAAAATGGACTAGCCTGCTGCATCATTTTTTCACTTTGATTTCGGGGTGTCTTTGAATTCAGTCCTCTGTAGGTTGATAATTTTCATTTCCATCAAACAATGGGGCATCCTTACATTCCTAACACATTACCCAGTCCAAATCAGTACAAATATCCAGCATGATATTTTTCCCCCATTGAGATCTGCTGTGTTTTCAAAGTGTTCATTTACTTTTTTTGAGCAGTGTATAAAAGCTTCAGTCAGCTTCCATGTTTATTTCTAAGACAGGACCGAAAGTGAAAGCAAACACTTGCTTGGAGACAAACTAGTTTAAAGCGCCTTTATTTAGCAAAGTACCTTAAAGTGAAGCAACACTGCAGCCACCTCCCTCATACGAGAGATCTCTCCTCTCCTCTGAGCACCTGTAAACTCCTGGATTAACTGATGCTCCAGATCATGGTATTTACCTGGAAAATGACAGACCCATTATCAGCCCTCTATAAAAATACCAGGACATAACACACACACAGATTAATCAGAAATAGAGAACATACTTGCTATTTTTGACTTTACTTCTGCAAATCTGAAAGACAGGGGACACAATAACCATTAAAACGGGAAAGAAACATACAAACACATTGTAGGTTGTTACATGAGACAATACTACCCTTTTTGCATGCTTTTTTTTTTTTTTAACTCACAAAATCTTCTTGTGTGTATATGTTTGGATCACCAAAGTACACATCAATTAAAGGCAAAACAAAAATCTATCTATCTGTCTTCAACAGCATAAACTCTACTTTTCTCACTCCCAGCAGATAAATGGGGTAAACGAAATACCCACTACCTCTGATATAAGTCAGAATGTGAATCCTCCCTTTTTCAAGTGATAGCATTAGGCACCATATGAATGGCTTAACACTGCCACATGGATCTACACAGGGCTTGTTTTCCCCAGTTCCAGCAACTGATGAGAACAATGCTGAAAAGAAGAGCTTTTGCTTAAGAAGTTGAAAATCCTTGAAAACCCCAAGGAAATCAGCGTACATAGCACACAATCCTGTTCAGTACACACATTTCATTTCTAATTGTGTTCTAGCTCCACCCCAGCCTGAAGCCTAATTATTTTTTTTAGGTGTTCCTATGGGGGAGCTACAGCACAGCAATGAAGCACCACCACTCTCTTATTCTGAAGCTTTGCCATCTAATCTTCCAGCCCTGTGCCTCTTCTACTACCCATATGCCTTGTACACCTGCAAAAAGACTAGGCCCAAATTACAAGGAGACATCATTTGTGTACAGGAAACATTTTTCAGCCCTCAAAACACCATGCTGCGCTGAGTATTCCCGCATATCTATACAGCCAACGCCCCGGGAAAAAAGTGTGGAGTTATGATAGCAATAAAGCACCCGCCGCATTTTCACTTCACTCTCTACAAGTGGATTGGAAGGTCAGGTACTTAATCATGGTATGCACGTTAAATAATATTCCTTCCACAATTGCTCCTAATACGAACCAAATTTCATTCCTAAATGCCTTGTGGAAGAAAGTCCCAGAAAGGGTGCTTATACTGCGGGGACTTCAATGCCATTATTAATAAGTCCCTGGATGTCTCGGGCTCTTCTCACTGCTTGAGGCATTCTTTATCTTCTACATTGAAAGAAACCAACTTATATGACGCATGGAGATGTCTTCACGCATCTGAGAAAGAATTAACTTACTACACGGCAACGCATAAATCATACTCACGGATCGACTTCTTTCTAACGGATCTTCAACTCTTACAAAACATCTCCAAAGCAGAAATACATCCAATGACCTGGTCAGATCATGCGCCCATATCCTTAGCTATAGAAGAGACACTTACATTTTCCCCAGTTTTTTTATGGTGAATTGATACCTCTATGTTTTCTACACCTACCTTCTGCTCTAGCCTTTACAAGTCTCTACAGGAATTTTTCAACTTGAATGCAAGAAAAGAAGCGAAGAAAACGAGCATTGTCTGCTATTCTGGATAAAATTACTAGTTTGGAGTCTCAGCATAAACAATCCCTCTCGCCTAGCATTCTACAAGAGCTACTAACTAGTTGACAAGTTCTTAGAAAACTCTTAATAACCCAACATGAAAAATACCTTAAACGATCTAAAGCCAATTATTACACACAAGGCTGGTAGAAAGCTTGCCAATTACCTTAATGCTAAACAATCTAAAACAGAAATCTCTTCTATGACAGATCCTATATCATATAAATTAATCTACCCCCTACCCTTATCCAATCAGACCAAGTGGGCTTTGTTAAGGGGAGACAGGCAGCAGATGGCACCCGTAGAATACTCAATTTGATGAGAATTACTGAACTTTGTAAATCCCAAACAGTGTTTCTGGCGGACGCCAAAAAGGCTTTTGATAGAGTCCACTAGAGATATCTTGACGCTACTCTAAGCAAATTTGGTATTCAGGTATATATTAAATCTGCCATTACAGCTCTATATACAGTTCCTACACCACAGGTGTATACCTCTAATTTTTTATCAGACTCCTTTATAGTTACCAATGACACTAGACAAGGGTGTCCTCTTTCCCCTATCATTTTCTCTTTAGTGAAGGAACCCCTGGCGACTTCAATTAGAATTAATCCATTAATATTAGGCATACAGGTAGCACATAAGTCTCATAAAATTGGACTATTTTTATATGATGTCATACTTACCATTACTGATCCCTTAAATTCTTTATCAGAGATCTCATCTACTCTGGAAACTTTTAGTAAAGTTTCATACTATAAACTAAACGTAACAAAATCAAGTGCACTTCCGATAGGCATCAAAAAGGGTCCCCTACAATGCATTAAAGATAAGTTTCCTTATAGCTGGACCCTGAACAAACTAGTGTACTTGGGCATAAACATATCTGCTCCTTCCTCCAATACATTTGCTGACAATTATGGGAAATTGCTCCAGATAATCTTAACAGAGCTAGCAAAAATTGAAAAATTCGAACTATCCTAGCTGGGTAGAATTGCGGCCTTCAAAATGCTGATCTAACCCAAAGTTCTATACTATTTCCGAACTATTCTGATCCTAGTTCCCTATAGCTTTTTCCTAAAGTTAGACACAGCTGTAAAAAAATACATACGGAAAGGGAAAAAAATCTCAAATCCCATTCTCAGCGCTTACTAAACATATGTCCAAGGGAGGTGTAGGGTTGCCAGTTATTTCAACTTCAACTATGCTGCCCTCCTAGATCAACTTCAAGCACGGCTAGTCCCTTCTGATAAATTATGGGTCCAAATAGAACAGGCCATGGTCCCTAACCAAGACCTCCAAGCTTTATTAATCACGGAAACCGTTTCACCTAATAAAATGAAAACCTACCTCCACTCCATCGCTGCCACTATAGAAGCATGGTCTGTGGGACTAAGTAAGTTTAATTTCTCCACACCCAAGCTTAGAGTGGACATATCACTAACAACTTATGAACATTTCATATCCAACCTTAATACCAAACCACTAAGAGATGCAGGATTCCACACATTTAATGAAATCCACCCCTCACAGTTGGGAAGAAACATCTACCCTTATATTCAGATTAAAAATGATCATGTATCAGACCCAAAGACATGGGTGGAGGTAGATTCTAAGATTTGGCATGCATTAGTGAACCTTCTTGGGTTGAAACAAGGTATATTGTGGTTTTATAAGTATTTACAGTTCGACAGCGATTTCTCTAAATTATTGCGTGGAGGGGTGAGAGAGGGACCTTCAAAGATATTTTACACAGGAGGAATGGCAATCTGCTATAAATAACAATATAAGCCTCACGAAACGTAAGAATCATTGGGACAACTCCCTTAAAATATTATATCGTAGTTATATCACTCTTTATAAACTATCCAAAATGTACACCAATGCATCACCCTTATGCTGGCGGCAATGTGGTAGTTTGGGTGACCTACTACATGTTCTTTGGGCATGCAAATTTATACAAAGTTTTTGGAAGGCTGTTTTTGCTTTAATTTCTCAAGTGACTGGAGTAATTACAAGGCCAACTCCTCATTTGCAGCTAGGCTAATTATTACTAAATGCATGGAAATCTACTAAAACATTCAATATATCTGATGTCCTCAATAGTGTAAACCTCCATTATATCTACAAAAGGTCCTTTGCCATTTTGTCACATACTGTGAAGGTGTTCAATGCCAGATGATTGTGCTGGAATAGTATATTTAAAATTTCAGACATATAAGAGCCGATTTAGTTAAGGAATTACCAATTGGTTATGGGGCATAATGTTAGAGTTAACCTGACTTTGAACCTTAGCTCTGTTATTTTCTCTCCTTCTCTTTTCTATCTCTTTTCTCTGCTGATTCTATAATGTATGCACTTCTAAGTCTATCCTCTACCAATGCTGATGAGTAGGCGGATTAATGTATTGTGTATGATAGGTATGTCTTATTTGGACAAATTCTTCATTGGGTATGCTTCATTGTATACATTTCCAAGTTTGACCTGTACACTATTTATTTACAAAAAGTTCAGCTTTGATGGATTTTAAAAGACATACAATTGTATTACAACATTTTATAATTGTTTTCTTTACTTGTATTTGCCTTTTAAAAATTTAAATAAAAAGAATTGAAAGAAATTTTAGGTAAAAAATGTAAAAGACAAAAATGAAATAGATAAATAAAATAACATTACCGCCAAAAAAAAAACAAAAAATGACTAGGCCCAGGATAGAGCAGAAAATGCACAGGCTGTGAGCTCTGCTGTGTATAAGCAGAGAAAGTTTAGCTGACAAGCTTCCCTCCCTCTGTATTCCTAATGGGGATGCACTGTCCAGCCATGCACCTAGTCTAAGCAGCAGGGACAGTCCAGATTTCAATCAGTGTATGGGTTTCCACACTCAACAGAAGTCAATTGTTTCATTGATTTCTGTTGAATGGATATGTTGTAAAATCTGCCACTGATCAGCAGCTGCAGCCAATCATCAATCATCATTGTATACTGACAGCGGTGTGTGCACCCTTGTCAAAATACAATGTCCTGGTGGGGAAGAAGGGGTGGGGAATGCCACCATTTACCGCCTTTGTGGTGGGAATGGAAGAACCCGTTTTTTAAAAAATAAAAGAATGGTGTATGGTTGGCTTCAGACAGCATGTAGAAAGACAGAACAGGGTACTACATGCACTTTGTCCCCTTGGGGACAGGAGACATGCAAAAAGCAAAAGGGAGACTTCTTTAAGTGATGACTATGCCATGCATGGACAAAGGAGAAGATCACTTGAAAGATGTGTGGATGTTTTAAATGGAAACTATAAGGCTCCCTTCACATGGGGTGGATTCCGCTCCAAACAGCAGGGGATCTGTGAACTGATCCCCTACTGATCGGAGCAGAGCGGGGCGGGACAGGACAGATGTCACATCTGTTTCAGCTCAGTTTCTGCACACGGCTCCACTGTATTTACATCAGGCTACTTCCAATTCGGTCGACCAAAAAAGGAAAAGGATGCGGTCATTTGCATTTTTAGTGGACATGATTGGACCCAGAGGCAGGCAAATGTAAAAGGACACAAGTACATTTACACCCACCTGTCCACAGGGCTCTATGGACCTTCTGATCAGGTACACATCAGGTAGATAAATAAAGGTGCAGCACTAAAACACTAATGACCATCAAAAGTATATGCAGTGCAAAACCAGTGCTAATGATGAACCATTCATAAATAAAATATTTAAAATGGATTGCTATTATGCTATTAAAACCAATAGTGATAAAGTGACGATAATAAATAACTGTCAGTTTCCATACAAATGTTCAAACAATGTCTATGAAAGTGACAAAGTGCAAAATAAGTGCTAATGCAATAAAGTGCTAATAATGAATCATTTATGAAACATCAATATAAAGACATTGTTTGATCATTAGTATGGAAACTGACAGTTATTTATTATCGTCACTTCATCACTATTGGTTTTAATAGCATAATAGCAATCCATTTTAAATATTTTATTTATGAATGGTTCATCATTAGCACTGGTTTTGCACTGCATATACTTTTGATGGTCATTAGTGTTTTAGTGCTACACCGTTATTTATTTTACTGGTTTGGAGGTTTTTTTGGTTGCCTTTTGGTGCTTTAGGAGCTCATGTTTTAGTGCTTGCTTGTCTGCCTTTATTCACACGTCAGGTAGACCTGATCGGAATGGCTGTGTGAAGGGACCTAACAGCTTTGGGCCAGCTTCATTATTTTCAGTTTTCAAATGAAGTTTTATATTTTTTGTTTACAATTTACATAAAATTTATTTTGCAAATAAAACACTAAATACAGGGTGCACTAATAACATAGGATTTCACAGGACATTATGGGTTTACTAAGGAAGAAGCACTGCATAAGCATTCTGTCCATTTCCTCCCATCTTTGGAAGAACCCAAATTGAAAAGCCAGGAAGTGGGAAGGAGTCACTGTCTTAACTCACTTACATGTGTTAATGTCAGCTAGAACTACTAGGGATTAAGATGGACAGGTAAACATGTGAAAAGACCTGAGCTATATCTACTAATTACATATGCATATTAAAGGGGTCCATTTCTGAAGCAGCAGCATAGAAAACGCTCTTTAGAACACATCAGCATCCTACACAGCGTGGAGTAAAACAGTGCAGTGTTTTATGGAGAGCAAATAGCAATATCTGCTATCCATTATAAATAGAACCCCAAATTATTTATATTCAACATTTCATGGAAAACATTTTTTTCTCTGTTTTTCTTGGACCATAATAAATACAAAAGGAATATCACTACGAATTCCCTTTAAAAACAGACCACTGACTGATAACTCAGTATAGACATTCTCTGCCCTACTACAGTGAGAGAGAAGCTCTCAATGTCAGGTCTTGGCTACAGTGTTAGGAACAGCATTTACAGGAAAAAAGTACTTACCGATCGAATGGCAGCTCTTGAGCAATTAAATGCAACTTCTGAATGATATCAGCTGCCTCTTTGATCTGCCAATAGAATATATATAAAAAAATATATATGTTGAATACATTTCTCTGCATTCAGAAAACTGGATCGGATGTGTGCATTGCCTATATGTGGTGGACTAGTGGTTGGGGCATCATGTCACTTCTGCTGGAGCATGGACTAATAGTGGAAGTCTACTCTGTGGATATCAATAACTACTTAAAATATATTGTAGCCATTCACTTTATACCATTGCAGATTCTATTGCTTTATCTGCCTCCTTTCTGCCTCCAAGTACCAAAGTCTGACCACATGCTACAACCACTACAAGCATGTCTTGTTCTTTATTTGATATTACCAAAAGTACAGTGCCAGAACCATGGGTGCCAGTAAGACATTCAGAATAATATCATTAATTACTGTAATGCAACCCAGCCTACATTAGAGTGGCAACTCTGCTCTGAATTCAGGAGCAGTGCAGCATCATTGCCATACAATCACAGGAAGATGCATTAGGTGAACCTCACTAACAGGCACAACAGGTGTTTGAGGAACTTTGTAGGGGGGTGAAGAGAAAACCAAGTGCAAATGTACATATAATTAAGTGCTGCTCCAATTTTTTTTTATTTTTTAATGGGAGGCCATAGTTCTACTTAAAGCGAAACTTCACTCTTAATCAACATTGACTATTTGTAATCCTTATGCTGCTAATATTAGTAAACAGATAGGAAACTATACAGTATTCAAGCTTTTGTTTTTACATTTCTCCAGTTACTTCCTGGCTTTCAGGCCTAGGCAAATAATGTCATACATCCAGGAGTCTTTAGGAGGAAAGAAGGGGGCTTTTTCAGCTAAGCACATCCTCCTGCCTGAGCTACGGGTAGATGGCTTCCAGATTGCAGGAAGTAAATTAATCTGCCCTTACTTAAGATGGCCACAGCCAACACCCTCCCAAGCAGAGGGTGTTTTTCGAAGTAATTTCTCAACAAAATAAGGTATGGAGACATCAATGAATGGTGCAGTTTGCTTTAAATATTAAAAATGAATTAAATAGTGTTTTTTGGTTTGTGCTGCTCAGATGCAGTGTAGTTCTGTTTTAAGGCCCAATGTACACTTCATTATTAATATTACTATACGGTACAAACAGTTTACACAGCACTTTACAATATAAAGGGAGACAGTACAGATACAACACAAGGTTAGGAGGGCCCAGAAAAATTGTAAGAGGTTACAATCTAATAGGGTGAGGCATGTGGTACAAAAGGTAATAAATGTGACGAAAGAGCTGCTGAAAGAATGAAATGTTCAACTGTTAGCTAGAGGTGGGATAGGCTTCTCTGAAGAGATGAGTTTTCTGGGATCACCTAAAGATGGAAAGAGTAGGACATAGCTGGACAGATTGAGGTAGAGATTTCCAGAAGAAGGGTAGAGGCTCTGGAGAAGTCCTAAAGGCAAGCATGGGAGGAGCAGATAAGGGAGCTTTGGAACAGGAGGTCTTGGGAGAACCGGAGGGTGCAGTTTAGGTGTTATTTGGAGACAAGTTTGGTGATTTAGTTTGGGGTAGAGTTGTGAATGTCTTTGTAAGTGGTTGTTAGTGTTTTGAATTTAATTCATTGGGGAATCAGTAGCCAGTGGAGGGATTGGCAGAAGAAAGGAGGGGTGGACATGAAGCACAATTCATGATAGACTGAAGGGGAATAGCCCGTGTACAAGCAAGCCTATGAGAAAGGAGTTGCTATAGAAAAGACAAGAGATAAAAAGGGAGTTATTGATAAAGTCGTAATGACGAAACGCGTCAGGAAGTCAAATCAGATGCCAACCGGATGCGCTTTAACATGTAATAAATTTTATGGTTGTGATTTACTATGTGATGTTTGCCCATTCTGTTTTGATTTACATACCGGAATTGTACTGGGAATGACAAGAGCGATGTTGGTCTGAAAGGAGTCTATCTGCTCAAGGCTTTTTTTCTATACAGTCTGGTAAGGTGCATGGACTGCGAGGTGGCGGATGACTTTATTGTTTTACCCACACCGGTGGTCACTTGTTTGGAATAAGGGGAGCACAGAGTGGCACTATACGAATTTTGTTAACAGTATTACACTATATAAATTTCAAAATCTCTTGGAGGGTACGATTATCCACAAGGAGGATTATTAGAAGAATAGTCCACGCATTGGAAATTCATGTATAAAGCAAGTGAACTATACTCAGAGGGTAAGAGTAGGAATTACAGATATCATATGCGGACACTTGGTGAAGTTTGTGGCGCATTTTGAGCACTTTTAGTGAGTGTAATTTATTATAGATAAATTTTTATGTGATTAAGAAAATGCAGTCTATATATAATTTTTTTTGAGGGTTAAAAGAGGATGATAACACTTGGAAGATCTGAAAATTGAGCACCTAGTGGGCTAGGATTTTATGAAATATCACCTGTGGTTATAAATTGAGGACGTTTATTGATTGGACGCTGAGGAACAGTTTAAATTTTGGACTTCCTGGGCAGGAAGAGATATCTTGGCGACCAGAGGTTGTACACTATGGAAATGTGTTTATAGCGCATACAAATTGTATTTATGGTTTAATAGCATTCACGGATAATTTGGTTTTGTATTTACACAGTTATTGAGTAGCTTCGTAGTTTAATTTTTTAAAAAGGGGCGTATTTTAGAGAGGTTATAGAGGTGAAGTCTACAAGCTTTTCACAGCGATTGGATTTGGGGCTGAAGGGACAGGTCAGAGTCTAGGATTAGTGGTTAATTAATTGTATTATTGATCTTGATGGAATTGTCAGGGAAGAGGCCACAAAGCACGAGGTCAGCTTTAGAAAGATTTTGTTTGAGAAAGTGGTGTAAAATCCATGCTGATATGTCAGTTAGTTAGTCATGCAGGAGGAGATTGGAGGAGTAAGTTGAAGTGTAGGAAGATAGACTTGGGTGTCATCAACACAGAGATAGTATTTGAAGTTGTGAGAGGGTATTAAAAGACCAAGAGAGGAAGTGTAGATAGAGAAGAGTTCCAAGGAAAAAGCCTTGTGGGACCCCTACCGAAAGGGGAAACGTCGAGGAGGAGACGGAGTTGTAGGCTACACTGAAACGATCATTGTGATAGACAGGGGAAGACCAGCAGAGTCTTGAAGACCAAGGGAGTGGAGTCTATAGAGGAGAAGGGGGTGTTTAACAGTATTAAAAGGCCGCAGAAAGGTCTAGCAGTAAGAATATGGACTAATAGCCAATGGTTTTAGCTGATAGTAAATAGTTAGTGAGTTTTAGGAGGACAGTTTCTCTGGAGTTCTGTGAGCAAAAGCCTGTAAAGGGTCAAGAAGGTTGTTGTCAGTGAGGTAGGACAATTATAGATTACGCATTCTAAAAGTTTAGCAGTAAATGGGAGGAAGGAGATGGGTCTTAAAGCGGTGCTCCACCCAAAAGGGGAAGTTCTGCTTTAAGCCTTTGTCCTCCGTTAAGGATTGACACCTTTGGGGAGCAGGTACCCAAATTTGACAGGCACCCGCTTCCACTTCTGATACCGTAGCCTAAGGCAGGTCTCAGAAGTCTACAGCACCATTCACAAAGTGCAGTGCTACTCGCACATCTGCAGTGGGCACCCAGCTGTGAAGCCACAAGCTGCCACAGTCGAGTGCCCACACTGAAGATACCGGTGCTGGGGAGAGAAGACGGCCGGGTGAAACCAGCCGTGGCAAGGACACTGCTGGACCGAGCAATGGGTAAGTGTCTGTACTTTAAAAGTCAGCAGCTACAGTTTTTGTAGCTGCTGACTTATCTTTTTTTATTCAACTGGAACTCTGCTTTAAGTTGTTCAAGCGGGTGGGTTCATTGAGGGCTTTTTAAGTACATGGATGATCTGTGCATGCTTTAGAGGGAAAGGGAAGGTGCCAGTAAAGAGGGACCGATTGAAGATGTGAGAGAGAGCACATAGGATAGAGGAAGAGGGCAATTGTAGCAGTTGTGAGAGGTGGGTGGGTGTCTGAGAAAAGTTTGGAAACCTTTTCTGTAGTTGCAAAAGAGGAAGTTACTGAACATGCTGTTAGAGCAGTGGTTCTTAACCTTGTTGGAGGTACTGAACCCCACCAGTTTCATATGCGCATTCACCGAACCCTTCTTAATTGGAAAAATAAAATATGATTTTTAAAATTCAAAACATAGGTATATATTTATACATAGGTGCACAAAATGAACAAAACCGTTAAGAACAAAGAACAAAACCATTAAAACATGATTTTCACACAAAAACATAATAATGAATATTTACTGCACGAATCATATGAGTCGGGTGTGGGTCTTCACCTCTGCCGAACCCGCGAGACTGACTCACTGAACCCCTGGGGTTCGATCGAACCCAGGTTAAGAACCACTGTTTTATAGTAATTCATCCCCCATATAGTAATTCATCCCCCATATAGTAATTCATCCTCCATAGTAATTCATCCCCCCTATAGTAATTCATCCCCCCTATAGTAATTCATCCCCCCTATAGTAATTCATCCCCCATATAGCAATTCATCCCCCATATAGCAATTCATCCCCCATATAGCAATTCATCCCCCATAGTAATTCATCCCCCATAGAGTAATTCATCCCCCATAGAGTAATTCATCCCCCATATAGTAATTCATCCCCCATATAGTAATTCATCCCCCATATAGTAATTCATCCCCCCTATAGTAATTCATCCCCCATATTAATTCATCCCTTATATAGTAGTAGTAAGTAAGTAGCAAGTAGTAAGCCAAGTCCCCCCTGTGTCAATTCACTTACCTTTGCTCCGCGCGTTCCTCTCGCCGTATTCCCGCGCCGTTCCGGTCTTCAGGGCGGACTGTGAGAGGAGCCTAGCTCCTCTCACGTTCGTCACACTGCCCCCCCTACACACATCCTGACAGCCAATCACTGGCTATCAGGATGTGAGTGGCAGCGAGACTGGCCAATCATTGCATTTGAGCGCGCTGCCCTGGCTGTTTTTTTTTTTGGATCACGCTGCAGAGTACCTGCCGCCCGAGAGGAGGGAGGGGAGCGGGCGCCCGGCACACAAGAGCCGCATTAAAGCGTGTAAAGAGCCGCATGTGGCTCGTGAGCCGCGGCTTGCCGACCACTGGGCTAAGCGATGTTGCGTGACCACCTGCAGCCAATGATGGACAAGCGGGGCATGTCATCACGAATCATATGAGTCGGGTGTGGGTCTTCACCTCCGCCGAACCCGCGAGACTGACTCACCGAACCCCTGGGGTTCGATCGAACCCAGGTTAAGAACCACTGTGTTAGAGTATATTAAGAAGGTAAGATAGCTGTAATTCAGATTTTTTTCAATGCCAAACTACACAGAAACTAATTTTTAATTGTCCCTGTTCACACTTGTACACTCAGGTCATCCTCTGCTCTACACTCAAAGTACACACACACAAAAAAAAAAAAAAAAAGCACACAAGCTTGTTTTGAGGGTATTTTTGGGCCCCATAGACTTCAACATCAGCATCTGTAAACGCACAACATGCACGGTTTCACACCTAAAGGACGCTTCTCCGCTACAGCCCAGGAAACAAACTCCTGAAACTTGATACATGTGCAAAAACATCCATAAACCAATGACTCCTATCTAAAAGCACTCACTGATTGATCTGCGATTCCAACATGTATCCTATTTTCCTTTCTGACATCTGCTGTGACCACTACTACCCCATACAGACTCATACTGTTCCTAATATTAATGCAGATATTGCAATTTCAGAGCTCAGAAAGTGTTATCCTCTCCATTATGTGATCATTGTGTGAGACTGTTGATTGCCTGCTAAGCTCAAGCAGTATCTTGGAAGTGGTTATAGCTGCCTCAAAGTCTAAAGAAATGCGGGCAGCACAGTGGCTAAATGACTAGCACTTCCACCTGGCAGTACTAGGGTCGTTGGTTCGAATCCCAGCCACCGCACCTCCTGCCTGGAGTTTGCATGTTCTCCCTTTGCCTACGTGGGTTTCTTCCAGGTACTCCGGTTTCCTCCCACACTTCAAAGACATGCTGGTAGGTTAACTGGATCCTGTCTAAATTGGCCCTAGTATATGAATGTGAGTTAGGGACCTTAGATTGTACACACCTTGAGGGTTAGGGACTGATGTGAATGTACAATATATATGTAAAGCGCTGCGTAAATTGACAGTGCTATATAAGTACCTGAAATAAATAAATGGGTATTTTGCAGTGGTGGCCACAGAAGGAGGCTTGGCTGAAGAAGAGAGTATAAAAAGGTGGTAAGAGGGTGGGTTTTACATAGACATGGTCAGTTTGCCCAAGCAGGAAAAGTGACATAGTCTCTAAGAGATTTTACTACCGACCACTTAAACTTGGTCAACTCTCTTACTAAGCCCTTTCTCCCTTGAATGCTCAGTTTGCCTGTGCGACCAACTCTTGGAAGAGTCCTGGTTGTACCAAACTTCATGTAAAAATTATGGAGGCCACTGTGCTCTTTGGAACCTTCAGCCCAACAGAAATTGTTTATAGCCTTCCCCAGATCTGTGCCTTGCAAAAATCCTGTGTATGAGCTCTGTTGGCAGTGCTTTTGACCTCATGGCTTTTGCTCTGAAACAGTATGCACTGTCAGAGGTATGTGCCTTTCCAAATCATGTCCAATCATTTTAATTTACCACAGGTGGAATCCATTCAAGATGTAGAAACATCTCAGCAACGATCAAGAGAAATGGGAGGAACATGAGCTAAATTGCAAGTGTTGCAAAGGGTCTGAATACTTATGCCAATGTGATATTTAGTTTTTATCTTTTTCATACATTTGCAAACATTTCTAAATTTCTGACTGTACGGAGTGTAGATTAATGAGAAAAAAAATGAATTTAAACGACTGTATTATCAGGCTGCAACATAACAAAATATGAAAAAAGTGAAGGGGGGTCTGAATACTTTATGAATGCACTGTATAAACATTAATCTAATAGGTGTCCTAGCTAGGCCATCATCAACTCTATATAAATTGCATCAACCTGGCGAATGGCAAAATGATAATATGCTTTCAACGCATTTCACAGACACCTTAGTTGTTGCAGCACCGATCAGAAAACAATGCGAGTCCATAGTATAAATGTTTCCTAGTTCATTGGTCTATATTATATCTAGTGATCTGTACTGGGATGCAGGTTAAGGTAAGGCAGCCATGTGCCTGGATTACAGGGGTATCAGTAAGATGGTATGCTATTAGTCTATTTATTTATATGGCTCGGTTTTAATGGGGATCTCTTCAAAACAGTTCTAATAATATATTTGCTTTATATTATGTAAATGTTTACAGTGCTTAACATTGGGACATGATCCTCATAGAAATGCTTACTGTTCCCTCCTGAGGAAGCAGACCAAGTTGTCCATACAAGTCAAGACTGTATTATCATCTTGCCATTTGCCTGAATGATGAGACTCACACACACACTCACAAACAGTATACTGTATACACTATTGGAGTATACACCATTTTGTTATATTGATCATGTATCAGATAAACATTTTAGTGTAAAAAATTATTTTACAATAAAGTATCTTTTGAGTGCACACAGAAACAAGCATTTTAAAACATAAAAGTGAATCTGTGGCCCACGGTACTGAGAAATACTGTATAATACAACATCCAACCCTAGTCTACTTTCTTTGCAGGATGCCCTGGAACAGATTCCCTGGTGAGGAGCCTAGTATTACATAGTGATGGGACAGAAGTGAGATAAGGGTTCCATGAAAGTATGGGGCTAGGCTCCTGACCAGGAAAACTGGTGATATTGTCTACCACAGCCTCCAGATTCTGGGGACCCTGGGTACTAGGAAACGTGATCGGGCGTGCAGGCCCCTAGGAGGTGGCTACTATCCTATGTCAAAATTAATTTCATATATTCAAAAATTTACATTAAAAAGATACATATAAGATTACGTATATTAGGTTGGCTATAATTACATATGGGACTTAAAAAAAAAAAAAAAGGGCTAAGGATTTCCCATAACCAGCTGCACATGAAAAAAACCAGAAGAGTTCTTATTTGTATTACTGGAATTATTATTTATTGAACATCTTTAGTTTGTGAACAGAAATATAAAGAACGAAAGCCTCTTTCGGTTTTAACACGCAGAGCCATGAAGCCAAAAATCTTCTATAACATTAATGTGCCATATGGGCTTGTTGAATTAAACATAATACCAGCTAGACAGCAAATCAAACATAAAAAAAGACAAGTTAACAGCATTTTAAAGCATAAATAAATCTGTAAGCGCTCGGCGGGATAATATTGTAAACGCACACTTGTGAACAATTAAACTTTAACAAGTCAGTCTCTCAACGGCTGAAAGTGCGACTAGCACAAGGCAAAGCAATTAGGGCAACGCTGCTTGTCGCTTGCAATCACTTCACGCCCTGCTGGCAGCCCTTACCTTTTCAGGGTTGTTAAACACATCAGACTGCAGATTGCCATCCAGAAATTCATTAAAATAGGTCATCAGTTTTTGGGCCTCCACAGCTCGCTGCCTCGGAGTGTTCACCCCCTCCAACAGGTCACCAAGATGACACACCTTCGTGGCCACATAGCTGATGTGCTCATCCAGTTCTTGAAAGTGCTGAAATGCTATCTGAAAAGACACAGATAATACCATCAGATTATCCTGCTGTGAAAATAATAAATAAAATAGAGTAACAATCAAAGACTTTTTAATATTGCAGCTGGGCTAAAGTCCACTTAGTTTACTTTTACTGTCTGCATGAACAATTCCTGACACGTCACAATAGAATACAGTATCATTGTTCAGAAAAGCTCAGGTGACTTTGCCTAGGCTGATATGATGTTATCAGCTTGCTGCAGGCCAGAGACATCATTTCCTTAGTCTCCTTTGCTTTTGTGTTTAAATTGCAACACTAGAATGCTGTAGAAAGTCAAAAACCTGCAGCAGAGGTTCAGAGTATAGTAGTCATAAAAAAGAGGAAGACACCAAGAGGATGGATCATTATTTTTTAGTCAGCCTGCGTCTAAACCAAGGCTTTCCTGAAAAGCAATCTACATTCAGATGCTTTTTAGATCCGCTTGACAGGCAGTGAGGAGGTGATGTGATGCCTACCCATAGCCTACTTTACCCATAATTATCACACAAATGCATTCACATGGTTGTGAGACATTTGCAGCGCTTCCTCATTTACTTGAATGGGTTGCGGTCATCTGGCTCACTGGTCAAATGTTTGCTGGGGGTGAGAAGTAAAGCATCACGACATCCCCGTCCACTGCCATTGCAGCTTAAGGGGGGGGGGAATTAGAAGAATGCAAGAAATGTGTTTCAAACACATTTTTAATGCCCTCCCACAAGTCTAATTAACACTAGCAGTTGAGGAGCACTAAAACCCCGCAGCTGAGCCACACTTTTACTACCCCCCAACCACTACCTCCTTTAGCTGTAGAGGCAGTGCCAGGTGTGTACACATGCTGCAGCAGCAACAGGAATTATACCGTTACGCTCAAGTTAATGGAGCCTGCAAGCACCCCACAACTGCAGGATTCAAGATGTTAAAGAAGCCCATGAGGAGGTGATACAATACCTCTTCACTGTCTGTTAAAGGCTCTCTGAAGAAGGATCAGAATGAGCCCTAAATGAGCCCTCATGCAAAGTGTCTCCTAATCAATCCAAAATGTAATAGATGTCCGTTTTAGAGTTTCACATTTTTTCATACTACCAACAGGGACTAAGAGGGACTGTCATCTGTTCCCAGCCCCACTCACACAGAATGACCATTTGTGTTACATTACAATACTGCAGCAGGAGAGCTGAAATAAAGTCAGAGACAGATCTGGGAACACCAGTATGGAGTATGCCTGGAATCCCCAAAAAGAAAGATCAATGGGTAATTCATTCTACTATAATCCATCTGTAAGTAAAGTGTTAGTACTTGAATGGATTGACCTTGCCTAAAGGCAAAGGGCCTAAACCCACAGTAGCCAAGCAACAATTGTCTTTCCTTATTCTAAACTGACGATTAGCCAAAACTGATTCTATGAAGTGGGTTACTACACACTCGTTTTACTTTGAGATAGAGACATATATAGCTTTTCAGCAAACGCACATCAAGATGTAATGCATTTTGTAGCACTGTATCTCCTTTAACTATGTACTTCTAGAACTGCCTGTTACAACAATAGTAGAAGGGGAACTATATATTTAAGCATATCATAATTAAAGTATAACATTTACCCTGGACATACTGTAAATAAAGGAGGAATTGGCTGACAACCCAGTACACTTGCTTTTCCCCCTGACAATACTACGGTAGTATACACGAGCCCACCCTGTTCTATAAAATCCTAATACACCAGGGGTTCAAATCAGCCTCTCAAAACCGCTCAGTAGTCCGTGTACACAATGTGAGTAAATGGCTATCATTTGTCCTGGCAGGTGTGAATCCTACCTGGAAAACTGGAAATGTGCATGGAGTCTAGAGTTTGTATTTTCTTCCTATGGTTACACAGGTGTTGCCTCAAAAAGAAGCGTTGAATGAACAATTGTGGTAGGAACACTATATTGTGAGCTCTTGCAAGGGAAGAAAACTGATGCGAATGGTTTTATGTGCTCAGTGCTTCTGCAGTAGGAAATAGACATGGAAGGAGGATGACTGCACAGCAGGGGATGTCCAACACAAACCATTCACTTTTGCATGGGTCCATTTATACCGCAATGCACTGTAATCCAAAGCATTTTTGTGGGTTGAGTTGTGTTATGTTAGGCAGAAGGTACAAAATTCAGAATACTACCTAGGAGATGAGAAACTAAGAAAAGACCACCTTTTGTTTCTTATCTCTTAGATAGTATCCTCAATGTTGAACCTTCTGCTCCTGAAGAAGCAGAACCATGCAAAACATGTTGAGCTTTATAGTATCTGCTTCCCTTATGTCGCTCTGGCTGTACTAACACAGGAGGGCGTAGCACGCAATCTGACTCCTAACAGCTCTGCTTCTCCTCCTAGTAAGTTGTAATTGTCCCACAGCTGTCACATGATACATGGGGCCAATCACAGCACCCTGTACCATGTTACCAGCTCCTGCCAACCACAGACATTATCACACACATTTTTTAAGTTTTTTTTTTTTTTTTAAACTACTTGCCAACTGCTTACCCGCACTTTGCAAGTGAGCAGCAGCTCTGGGCAAAGTGACGTAATCTTGCGTCATTTCCTGTTTTGTGGTGTGAACGCGCCTGCACCCCCCGCGGTTGGTTCAGGGAGAGATCAATAGAATGATCATGAACAGAACTATACTAGTGCCTGCTTAGTATAGTGTCCCCAAAAATGCAGTGTTAGCAGGATCAGCCCCGATGCTGCCAGCACTAGTGTTTAGCCCTTCCAGTATTTTTCACAGAAGATTTGTACCAATTGATTGTGGGCCAAAGCAATTTATATGCACAATAATACATCGCCGTCCACCCAAATTCAGCTTGTGCCAGACAATTCGCATGGAAACCTATCACGGTTTCTGAATTTAAAACTTTTTTGGGCCTAACCCTCAATATGGACATTACAAAAAAGAATGATTGCATTCATATTGATCCACAGAGCCAATGTATCATATGTCAGTGTTCTCTGCTGTTACATATATGCCCAACTACTACTGGTACGTTTTTACAAGCAGCGGGCAGGGACATCCCGCCCAGCCCCACCCCTCCTGCTGCCTTCCACAGTCTTCTTTGGCTCTCCGGCCCCATAAGGGAATCCAAGAATGCAGCCATTAGATCCGCTGGCTGACCATAGAGCTGATCAGAGACCAGAATGGCTCCAATCATCTCTATAGTCTAAGAAATACGAAGCTACGAGCATTTAATCACTTCAGTTTCGCAGGATATAAACAACGCCATTAGTAAATTGGGAAAGCAGTCAGAGGGGATATTTACAATCCCTGTGATAGCAATAAAAGTGATTAAAAAAAAAAAAAAAGCACCCTTGTTCCCCTGTATGCACGCAAGCGTTGACCCCATGCAGGTATGTAAACAGCGGTTGCACCATGTATGTGAAGTATAGCCATGAATGTCACATTGAGGGCAGTAATTCTAGCACTAGACCGCCTGTGTAAATATAAGTTGGTGACCTGTAAAGGCTTTTAAGATGTTGCCTATCAATAATAAAAATGTATGTACTTTGTTGCCATTGCACGGGCATGCGCAGTTTTAAAGCATGTCATGCTTGGTATCTATTTACTCGGCGTAACTTCTTATACTTTATCAAACAGTTGGGCAATATATTGTGTTTTTGTGCATTAAAATTCTAAAAAGTGTATTTTTCCCAAAAGATTTGCATTTGAAAAAATCTGCGCAAATACTGTGTGACATAAAAGATTTAAACACCCACCGTTTTATGCTTTAGGGCTTCTGCTTTAAAAAAAATATATAATGTTTGGGGGTTCTAAGTAATTTTCAAGCAAAAAAACAGGTTTTTTTGCTGTGAACAAAAAGTGTCATAAAAGGCTTGGTCTTCAAGAGTGGGTGATGTGTGGAATAAGCTTCTAATGTTGGCTCTGCAATGCCAGGATAGTAGAAGCCCCCCCCCCCCTCCAAATGACCCCTTTGTGGAAAGTGGACACTCCAAGGTAATTGCTAAGAGGCATAGTGAGTATTTTGTGGATCTCATTTGATACATGTTTTTGGAAAACGAAGAAAGAAAACAAAAATGTATTTTTTCTTTTTCAATACCCTGTGACAAAAATGATATCTGCAAAATACTCACCATGCCTCTTATCAAATTCCTTGGGGTGTCTACTTTCCAAAAAGGGGTCATTTGGGGGGGCGTTTGTACTATCCTGGCATTTTAGGGCCTTCGAAACTGTGATAGGTAGTGGGGAAGTGACATGAGGAAATATGCCCTTTGAAAGCCTGGAGGTGGTCATTGGATTTTAGGGGCTTGTATGTAGCTAGGCTGCCAAAAAGTCTCTCACATGTGGTATCCCCATATTCGGGAGAAGTAGAAGAATGTGTTATGGGGTGTTATTCCACATATGCCCATGGCATGCATGAGCAATATATCATTAAAGTGACACATTTGTGTAAAAAAATAAAATAAATAAAATTGTCATTTTCAAAACATTTGTGGAAAAAAATAAAAATGTTCCATGGACTCAACACGCCTCTCTGAAAAATCCTTGGAGTATATACTTTACAAAAAGGGGTAATTTTGGGGGGGGGGGGGGGTTACTGCCCTGGCATTTTAGCACCTGAAGAAATGTGATAGGCAGTCAGAAAGTAGAAGCTGTGTAAATTCCAATACATATACTATAGTTTGTAGACGCTATAACCTTCACACAAACCAATCAATATACATGTATAGAGATTTTTTTTTCCCAAAGAAATGTAGCAGAATACATTTTGGCCTAAATTTAAGACTAACTTTGAGTTTATTGGATATTTTTAATAACCAAAAATGGAAAATATTGTTTTTTCCCCAAAATTTTCGATCGTTTTTGGTTATAGCACAAAAAGTTAAAACCGCAGAGGTGATCAAATACCACCAAAAGAAAGCTCTATTTGTGTGAAAAAAAGGAAAAAAAATAAACAGCAAAAAATGGCCTGGTCATGAAGGGGGGGTAAATGATCAATGGATGTGGCACCCCATAATATTTATATTACGCAGGACTCTGCTTCTCCTTTTCTGATGATTATACTGTGCCATCTGGTGAGGGTTAAAATTCCAGCTGACACAGTGCAAGATGACAGTCTACTCTGTGTTTTAAACTAAGATTTATAATTTAAGTTGTGCACCAATATAGTTTTGTAATTTTATAAATGATTTTGTTGTGGTGCCCATGAAGTCCATGGAATATGGTCCAAAAATTCTGTACTCACATATTAAGTAATATTGGGACGTGGCACTTCTTTATTGTGAAGTGTAATGAGCAATCATTTGATTGCCGTTTACATTTTGAAGAGACTATCAACGCATCTCAATGGACAAAAATAGGGCCTTCTCAGAGTATTTGCATCTATGCGTTCTGGTGCACTGCAGCAGATGGTATGTGTTTTGGGTTGCAAATAACAATAAATGGCAATGCACTTAAAAATAACAAACAAAACACAACACACACAGGTAGACAGAGTCCAATAATATACTGTTTCCTATATCAATGGAACCTTCACTTCACATACAGCTCTTCACAGAAGAACAATGTGCACACTGAGATGAGTACTAAGGGGGCCAGCAATGGAAAGTGACAAACATCCACTTATGTGTAGAAGCCACTCTAATGAACACCTGCACACACTTCACCTCTTAGCAGCAGATCCAGCTGATCACTGTACAATAGCCCATGTGTAAGAGTGGACTGTCTTCCAGAAACATAAGTGATCCAAGAAAAAGCTGGAAGCTGAAGATACTTTTTTTTATATCCACTACTGTGGCGTCAGAGCAGGTCTTCCTTCCACAGGAAGCCAGGGCTAGCTTGTTCTTCCTAATTTTATTTTTTATTAGATAAAACACTTATGAAGCTTGCACAGCTCAGAGCCAAATACAATAATGCTCCCATTTACTAGCAAAGGACATCAGTTAACTATATACATTCACCAGCCACTTTATTAGGTACACCTGGCCAATCGCTTGGTAACTCAAATTGCTAATCAGCCAATCACATGGTAGCAACTCAATGCATTTAGGAATCTAGACGTGGTGAAGACGACTTTCTGAAGTTCAATCCAAGCATCAGAATGGGGAAGAAAAGGGATTTATGTGACTTTGAATGTGGCAGGGTTGTTGGTGCCAGACGGGCTGGTGTGAGTATTTCGAAAACTGCTGATCTGCTGAGATTTTCACACACAACCAGGGAAATTGAGACTCATCAGACCAGGCAACGTTTTTCCAATCTTCTATTGTCCAATTTTGATGAGCCTGTGTGAATTGTAGCCTCTGTTTCCTGCTCTTATCTGACAGGAGTGGCACCTGGTGTGGTCTTCTGCTGCTGTATCTCATCTGCTTCAACGTACTGTGCGTTCATAGTTGGTATTCTGCATGCCTTAGTTGTAACAAGTGGTTTTTTGAGTTATTGTTGCCTTTCTATCCTCTCGAACCGATCTGCCCATTCTCCTCTGACAATAAACAAGGCATTTTCATCCACATAACTAATGCTCACTGGTAAACCCTAGAGATGGTTGTACATGAAAATCCCAGTAGATCAGCAGTTTTTGAAATACTCAGACCAGTTTGTCTGACACCAACAACCATGCCACGTTCAAAGTCACTTAAGCCCAGTTTCTTCCCCATTCTGATGTTCAGTTTGAACCTCATCAAGTCATCTTCACCATGTCTAGATGCCTAAATTGCTGCCATGTGATTGGCCGATTAGCAATTTGTGCTACCAAGCAATTGAACAGGTGTACCTTATAAAGTGGTTGACACACACCACACACACTTTTGGCTATGCTTCTCCTGGAGATCACAGAAGTGCAATTTATTCTTCATTCCTGTGACCTGTTTTAAGTTGCAGCTAAAGCCCACTCATTGTCATCTGACATCACAAAGCCCAGCCAGGTTCTAAAAAAGATCTCAACCATATGATTTGTGATCCACCCAGGTGCCTGAACAGACAGTTGGCTCAACTCCTCAGAACACCGTTCCCACCTCCTCCACAGCTCAGCGCTCCAGTGAGCGGCAGGGGGCAGAGCAGAGAGCCAGTGACTGACAGTCACCGTTCTCTGCTCAGAGCGGAGGGGAGAACTGAGCGATCAGTAGTGTTTGATCGGTCAGTTCTCAGTCTCCGAGCCAGAGTGGGACAGATGCAGCATTGGATTGATGTTGCATACCCCTGGTTTAAAATAAAAATCTATTTATTTTATTTTTGGCATGGGGAATGAATGAAACCTGTGTCAGATTTTAAATGCTATGTCCAATTCAAGAAGATCTGTCTTTGCTTCCTGTTCTAACAACTGTCACCTAGACAGGAAGAGAGGGAAAATTTCCCCAATGGGAAAACAGCATTTAAGATCTGAAAGGATTTCTAACTCTTCCCTACCATACTAGACAAATAGTTTTCATAGCCAATTGGTAGTAAAGATTTCACAAACCCAAAGGGTGCAGAGTGCTGGCTGTCATTAATTCATTAGCGACTGCTTGTTACTAACAATTGACATCTGTAAGGTTCCAACCCGTGGAAACTTGCAGGAATTGGGCCCTCCAAGAAAATTCCAGCCATCAGAATCCAGAAATTTGACCATCTTTACCCTAGGTTCACACCTAAGCGTTTTCCACAGCGTTTTGCAGAAACGCAGTACAGTTCATTTAACATGATTTCAAATGGGACATGTTCACATCTTCGCATTTTCACCCAGTGCGTTTTTTGGAAAGGGTCAGGGACTTTTTTGAACGCAAAAAGTTGCGTTTTTGGTTCTATAGACTTCAATGGAAACACTGCAGAAAAACATGTAGGGTTGCGTTTTTGACACGTTTTTGATGAGTTTTGAATCTGCCTAGCAACAAGAAAAATTAAACAAAATGGGGGAAAAAAAAAGCAATGCAGAAATGGCTAAAAATGCAACCTGTATAGGTGTGAACCTAGCCTTAAGGAAGGTCGATTAAGCTTCCCACAATGGGGATGCCAAGAGAAAGCACTAGGACGAATATAAGGTCTCTTACTGTCAATGACTACAAGTGACATTGAAGAACACTGAGGGGTCAGGACTATGTCAGGGAAGGGAGCAGTGGAAAAGGGTCCCAACCAACTCTGCAATTTAGGATTCCCCCTCCCCAGCAGGTCCTTCTACTGACCAGCATTATTATTATTATTATACAGGATTTATATAGCGCCAACAGTTTGCACAGCGCTTTACAATATAAGGGAGACAGTACAATTACAATACATTTCAGTACAGAAGGAATGTGAGGGCCTTGCTTGTGGAGCTTACAATCTAAAGGAAGGGGGAGGTGATACAAAAGGTGATAGCTGCGGGGGATGATCTGGCGGAGATGATTCAAGTACAGTTCTTAGGTGGAGGTGGGGTAGGCTTCCCTGAAGAAGTGAGTATTCATTCATTATCCAAGTATACATAATTTTCTTGAGGAACAGAACAAACAGAAAAAATACCCTTGTAGGGAAGAACTCCCAGGGGCAGTTTTCTACTAAGACAGGAAAAGGTAAAGCTCAAAATGTAGAGGGGTGGGTAAAAACACAACTCTGTAGCAGCACAATAAACATGGTACGGGACAGCTGAAAAAGGTGTCGTCTCCAAATAATTCGCTTGTGAACTAAAATACATATCATAAGCATCCAGAAACGAAGATAGCCTGACACCCAGGGACTAACAGGCACTAACAGTCCCCCGCTTGTATAAGTGGGAAGTGTACTTTCTTGCTTGCTTAAGGCGTTAGCAGCTCTATGGCATCTGGACATACAGTGTGAGTAGGAGTCTGACTCAGAGGATGTGACCCTATCGCAAATCTCCTGCTCTCCAATAAGAATATACTATGGCCACCTGAGGCATTGTTACTGATGGTGTCATGAGCTAGTCCAAAGAGGATGTCCATTGAAGGGAAAACAAATCATGTGTTCCTTGGAACACATGTAGCCAGAGTACCCTATGCATTTATACAGGCAACATTCCTATGCAGAACACAAGTTCAGAGGTTTGTAAAAAAAACAGTCACAGATAAAGCAAAAGGCTATAGACAATTGCTCCAACTGCTCTATAATGTGGTGACCTACCCCAGTGGCGTTCAGATCCTCTCAGAGTTTAATCCTTTCTGATATGGCTTGGCAGATTGATGTTATTCCCAAACACCAAATGGAGGGACAAACAAGTTACCATAAAGTGGGCTGTCAGGAGGGAATTCAACTTCCTATCAAGTGAGCTCCACAAAGGTAAGTATACCTTCATCGTTCAACCCCACTGGTGGTATCTCTGATGAAATGGATTAGTGCAGCATCTACACTGGGCACAATCCACTTATTAGTGAATCCCTTCTCAAAGAGGAAATACTTTGTCACCAACCCAGGTGGTGCCCAGGACCCTTCAGAATGTTTCCAGACCACATAGAGGAAGTCTTCAAACAGCAGGTGTAGCAGAAAGGTCTTTGCAGCTGTAGAAGCTATAAAAGGCCCAAGGCTTATAACAGCAGGCTGATCCTCTAAATACCAGATGATATACACAGCATAAGATTTGAAACAAACCCCTGTATAACTGAAGTAAACCACAGCAGACTGCGGTGATGCAAAAACAGCCTCTACTGACTGTTGGGATTCGAAATCTGAAACATTAGGTAAACTGACAGCACAGAAGGACTGTCCTTTGTATCTCTGAGAAGACATGTTGCACTGCATGGCAGTAAGCAACATAGCCCAAGGTGAGGCAAGGCTTCAAATATTCACAAACCTGGGCAGCTGGTGCTAATTGGGGTTTCAGGTGGCAGAGGGTGAGTCACTGTAGGGACGGGGACTATGGAACAGAACTGGAGACCAGAGATTCATTTCATGCTTTAGAAGAAGAAACAGCAGTGGGATGGTTCCTCTAGGCTGAATGGTGGAAAAGAAAGTTCAGAGCACATGTGCACATAGCACTATTCCTAACAGATCATTTCAAACCTCAATCCTTTGGGCTTCATTTTTACTGTGGTGAAAACAGCAGAGGCAGAAAATTGGAAAATGCTGCCGAATGGTACTTTCTGTGAAGTAGCTCCCCAATGCTTCAGCCCAACTGGCCTTACTCACTAATAGAGCCTTCAAAGACAGGGTAACACCAGAGGCTGTGAAATGGCTCCGGATCAGATAGGCGCTCTCCGGCTAACACAATGAAGCAAAGTGTGCAAAATGTCACAATGGAGAACCCAATGACTGAAACTCACATTGCAGGCTAGCCTCTCTACATTCAGAAGCGGACTCGTTATGCAAGTCTTTAGAGACTGGGTGACAACAGAGGTTGTGCACAGCTCCAGACCTAGGGAGCAACCTCCAGCTAATACAGTACATAAAGGTACTGTATTAGAAAGCACCACAATGCAGAGCTTAATGTCAGAAGATCACAATCCAGAACAGCACCACAGTCTTTCAGTCTAGTGCGTCCAGGCATATTAACCCTTTCCTGCCCAGTGCCATTAGTACAGTCTCTGTGAAGCATGCTGACATCAGAAACAGCCCATTTGCACGACCACTGAACCGCAAGGTCGGGTTGCGTTGGGTTTCAGGAGCCAAAAGGACCAATCTTGTGCGGGGAGGATCAGCTGGTCAGGTGAGCATATCTCCTAGAATAAAACGGGAATTTGACCAGTGCATTGCCAGCACAGCCCCATGCAGCAAAAAAAATTCTCTGGCTTTTTGATCTTCATTAAATATGAAAAAAAAAAAAAAAAAAGTATTTTCAAAACCTGTAGTTACACCTTTTTGGAGGAACCTCCCAGGGCACTAGCAAAAAAAGACACAATGTTTAGAAGTAGGGTTATACAGGGCAGGCCCTCAAGTTTTTGGGGTTTTTTTGTTTTGTTTTTCTTGCAGTGCACAAAACTCCAGTAGGCTGCAGTATAACCCAACTGGATCAGAATTCTTGTGTCCCTCAAGGGAGGATAAGGAAAGATACCTTGTGCTCTCACCCTGATTTATCTCAACAAACTTATTTAGCACTCCCAGTTTTTATTTTGGACTACAAAGGCTGAATTAGCCTTTGTGTTGTGCAGATAGAGTGGATGAGCCATTTAGGAAAAGAACACTGGGTAGGACTGAGACCACTTACTCCACAGAAATGCTGTGTGTTATCAGCCCACAACTGGATTTGGGAGCTGAGTGCATTTCTTGCATATCAACAGGTATTTTTCGATTTCTTTGCAGGAAATTTAAATGAATACATGGAGAAATGTGCATGTTTTTCAGAAAACGCACTATACAGGTTTAGTCTTATTTTGCCCCGACACACACTTTAAATACAGGCCAGTGATATATAATCAACTCTGAAAATTGTATTTATTACCTACTGTCCTTAAATTAAATATATATAGGCATAAAATACATACAGTGGATATAAAAAAATCAACACACCCGTTAAAATGTCAGGTTTCTGTGACTTAAGAAAATGAGACAAAGATAAATTATTTCAACCTTTAATGTAACCTATAAACTGTACGACTCAGTTGAACAACAAACTGAAATCTTTTAGGTGGAGGGAAGTAAAAATAAAAAAACTAAAATAATATGGTTGCATAAGTGTGCACACCCTTAAACTAATACTTTGTTGAAGCACCTTTGATTTTATTCCAGCACTCAATCTTTTTGGGTATGAGTCTATCAGCTTGGCACATCTTGACTTGGCAACATTTGCCCACTCTTCCGTGCAAAAACACTCCAATTCTGTCAGATTGCAAGGGCATCTCCTGTGCACAGCCCTCTTCAGATCACCCCACAGATTTTAGATCTGATTCAGGTCTTGGCTCCGTCTTTAATCTTCTTCAGGTGAAGCCATTCCTTTGTTGATTTGGATGTATGCTTTGGGTCGTTGTCATGCTGAAAGATGAAGTTTCTCTTCATGTTCAGCTTTCTAGCAGAAGCCTGAAGTTTTTGTGCCAATATTGACTGGTATTTGGAACTGTTCATAATTCCCTCTACCTTGACTAAGGCCCCAGTTCCAGCTGAAGAAAAACAGCCCCAAAGCATGATGCTGCCACCACCATGCTTCACTGTGGGTATGGTGTTCTTTTGGTGATATGCAGTGTTGTTTTTGCACCAAACCTATATTTTGGAATTACAGCCAAAATGTTCAACCTTAACATAACACATTTTCCCACATGCTTTTGGGAGAATTCAGATGTGTTTTTGCAAAATTTAGCCGGGCTTGGATGTTTTTCTTCGTATGAAAAGGCTTCTGTCTTGCTACTCTTCCCCATAGCCCAGACATATGAAGAATACGGGAGATTGTTGTCACAGGTACCACACAACCAGTACTTGCCAGATATTCCTGGCAGCTCCTTTAATGTTGCTGTAGGCCTCTTGGCAGCCTCCCAGACAAGTTTTCTTCTGCTGTAGGATGCGACTAAGAAAATGTCAGGAAAGACCTACTAGAACAGCTGAACTTAATCAGAGGCACCTTAAATGATGGCAGGTGTGTACTGAATCCTATTTAACATGATTTTGAATGTGATTGTTTCATTCTGAACATAGCTACATCCCCAGTTATAAGAGGGTGTGCACACGTATGCAACCACATTATTTTAGTTTTTTATGTTTACTTCCCCCCTAAAAGATTTCAGTTTGTTTTTCAACTGAGTTGTACAGTTTATATGTCACATTAAAGGTGGAAAATGTTCTGAAATTATTTGTCTCATTTTTTTTACATCATAAAACCTGACATTTTAACAGGGGTGTGTAGACTTTTTATATCCACAGTATTTACAGTGAGTCAATTAATAACAATGGTACTATTGAAAGTCTCTGATACCTCTAAATTCTGTGCCTCTAATAAAGAATGTTTATCAGTGGTGGCCTCTACACAGTATATTTCATTGTGAATCAAAGAGCAGCACTATAAGAGCCATCTAGACATAAATGTTGTGAGCAGGCCCTTTTATTTCCCAGAGTTCTCATGTGGGAGAATTTGTGGTCCAGAAGCGACCTTTAGAAGGGCTTTGGTGATCATTTTGTGGAGAGAATTGTTCCAGTTGGTTGGCAGCTCTGTCAGAGACTAGCATATCAGCCGATTGCAGATCAACATGGCAAAGAGAGCCTCTGCGTGGAAACTGAATGCATCAAGAACAAAACAAAGTAAATGATGCATGTCTATACTGTATGTAGTACATATACTGCAGGGACCCATCTGTGATGAGCAGTAAAATTAGAGGAATTATTTTTACAGACACTAGGTTGTGTTAATGTATTAAAAATTACAGAATGTAAAAAGATGGCATCTATGGCAAAACAAAAAAACTCAAGAGCATAAAATACCACTCTATTAAAATGACACAACAGCAAAATTTCCGATAAAACTGATACTGTTTATGTATAAAATCAATTTCAGTCATTTTCCTAACAAATCCCCAAATGGATCAGAGACACAAATATGACAAATTATAAATCTTCCCCACTCTACAAAAAAATAAATGCCTGAAATGAGGCTTTAATGCAAGCAATTTTTGTAATTAAACATCATTAAAAACGACCTGCATTGATTTTCCTTAACTGCCAAAATTATTTCCTTGCAGCTATGGCAACCTGGAGACATTCTGTATATTGTACACAATGATCTCAGATATTTTTAACTTTTCTACAATTTAAAGTTTTTGTTTTTTTTATTAAGTTTGTTTTTTTTCATCACATAGGGGACAAAAAGTCCCCTGTGTGATGATCTTTTGGTGACAGGTTCTCTTTAATGAGACATCCAGGATCTTAAATTGAATGTAATGCAGTGCAAATCACATTGCATTCTTTCTTGGCCGCACTGGCCAGGGAAACTGACAAGAAGACCTGGAAGTGACATTTTACATAGCGTTTCCGGGTCAGCAACAAGGGGAGGAGAGCAGATATGTCCCCGCTCAGCTCCTAACCCCTTACCCAGCGGCACCCGCTCTGCAGGTCCTGGGCTCGCAAATGGGCAAGCGGAGCCAGGGATACATGATGGAGCATCTGTTAACAGGGGGTGTGAAAGCAATTCGGCACCACCAAACTGTTTGCATCTGACAGGTGGCAGTCTGCTTGTCACACATACAGCCACCAGAAGTGTGTGTAAAACCCCCGCTGTCACTGACATCGAAAGAGTTAAAGTGATTCTAAAAGTTTTTTTTATATTCAAAATAAAAAAAATATGATAAAGTCCATAAATAGGCTATACTTACCTGCTGCTTTATGCCATAGTATTGCACAGAGCAGCCCCTTACACCTCCTCCTGGCGCTCCCCCCTCCTTTCTATGAGTGCCCGGTAAGGAAGCCCACTGTTGTGGAAGCACTGAGACGAGCTGTGTGTGCCCATAGACACTCACTATGTGACTTGGCTACGTCTCCTACCCCCTGCTCACAGGATTTGACCGAAAGTAGCAGATAGTTGGGTACTTCTTACCTTAATGTATAGAATGTAATAATTTGAAAACAGTTTAGGCATTAGAACCAAAAATAAACTCTTTTTTCAGTTTCACCCATGAAGGAAATAACATAAAAACATTAAAAAAAGCTGTACTATGCTTCACAGGTCCTGAGTGAACAGCCTTTTGGCTCACCTTACCAAAAAATAATAAGCATCGATTTCCCATTTCATTTGGAAACGGCAAACTATCTGCTTACCTGGTTGCTTTTCTGTAATTCCTGTACTTTTTTTGCAAACTCTTTAGCTTCTTTCTGGCACTGATGCTCCAATTTCTCCACCTTCCTCTGAATTCGCTCATCCATTAACTTCAGCTCTTCAATGTGGTTCACAAATTGGTCCAATAATCTGCAAAAGTGTAGCATCAATCAACACAACCGGGCCTTTCGAATTAGGGATAAAGAAGCATAACACAAAGGAGTAATCCATAGCAACCAATCAGAGCTCATTTTTCACTTTTTTTGACTACAGAACACTTGCTCCCCAACTAATCCAAGGATTTAATCCTGTATTGGCTTCCTGTAGACAGAGTTTTTTGAGGATTGCGTTTCCTGACTGTACATGCATCTGAGCATACTGGCCTTTATTGGGGAAAAAAAAAATGAGAAGAAACTGTCTAAGTTATTGTGAGTTGCAAACCAGGGACAAACTGATAATAGAAATGCTGCTATGGGGGCATCAAGTCTGCAACTGGTAATGTCTGCAGAATGGTTAGTGTTAGCTCTAGGGTCCAGATTCTAGATGTACTTTGAACAGGATTCTATGGATCTGACACTGATAACTTATTAGCAAGTCAAGCTCTTTAGGGGTGCTTGAGTCACTGGTACAATTCAGAGGTATGGCTTCAGATATGTGTGTCAAACACAAGTCCTGCATTCCATTTCATGGCCCTTGCACCATTCCTGTAGCACCTCCCTAATCTCCACCATACCTTGTCCAGCAGTCAGCAGCAGAGAGGAGGACAGAACTGCGTTTGTGTGCAGCCACAGAGGCTAGTCTCTGCCCACCCCCCATCTCAGCAGTCAGCAGTAGAGAGAAGGTCTTACAGAGCCTGCGCCTCTCTGTGCAGCTGCTGCACCCCCTTGTCTACACCTCCCCTGGTCTCAGCATTCAGGCAACTCCGGCAGCTAAATCCAGAACTCCTCTGGTCCTCCTCCAGACGATGCACTTTCTGGTTCCCAGCCCCACCCCGCACTTCTTCCCTGCAGCAGCATAGGGTAAGAGGGGTGCACTGTGATGTGAGGGTGGTGGTGGGGTTTGTTAGTTTGACTTCTGAAGGTGAAAGGGGGGGGGTGTATTGACATTTACAGGGGGTGCTCTGGACATCTAGTCTTAAGCATAGAACCGGCCTTTTGAGGACATCCATAATACTGATGCAGCCCGTAATGAAATGGAGCTTGAGATATCTGGTTTAGGAGGTTAAGGGTTAAACCTAATTTCAGGATAAGAGTGTTTCAAAGGGCTGCGTTACAGAGCTCAGATTAGGTTTACATATTTTGGAGAGGCTACGTGGTACTTTTAAGGCCGAGTTTGCATTTTCAGGAAATTTTTTTTTTTTTTTTTTTTTAAGTTTTGGATAGGGTGGAGAAGGAATAGAAAGCCCGAGTTTTTTTATTTCTCTCCAGGTCTCCAACAGAAAGATTTTTTCCCACTTGCCTGTCGTAGTGACAAAGGTTTCAGAAGACAGGTGGTGAGGGAAAATCTGCACTGAGGCACATCAAAGCAATATTTAAAACTGAAGTTTAAGCTAATTTAAATAAATAAATAAAACCCTCTCCTTTAACCCCTTAATGCCAGCACCTCCCAGCCCTTTAAGGGGTTTATGAGCTGGGGGGAAGTGGTTCGGGTTTATAATCATTTATAATTTATGATCTCCAGGACTTCCCCCATCCTCTGGAACTCACTACCCCACTCCATCAGACTGTCACCTACCCTCCTCACCTTTAGGCACACCCTGAAAACCCATCTCTTCAGGGAAGCATACCCCACCCTCACTTAACAGCCGATCTCCTCCACTCTTCTTACCACTTCATCCCCCATAGCCACTTCTTCCTGTACCACTATCCCCTCCCTCCTAGATTGTAAGCTCAAAAGAGCAGGGCCCTCGAACCCCTCGTGTATTGTTTTGTTACTGTATTGTCTCATGTTCTGTCCCCCACTATAATGTACAGCGCTGAGCAAAACTTCTGGCGCTATATAAATACTGTATAATAATAATCAGGTCCGGAAAGCTCCCGATCACGAGTCTGTTTAACTGTGCAAGACTAAGGGGAAGGCTGAATTTCTACTTTAACCACCTCCCGTCCAGCCGTTGTATATAAATGGTCGGACGGTGGCAGTGCAGGGGCGAGTGGCCGTTTATGAACGGCCTCCCCGCCCCATGCTTGTGCATGCTCCCTGGGAGCGCCAGCACCGCGATCCAGTGCCCGCTGTGTCCTCCGGACACAGTGGAACACCGATCGTTGTACAGGACCTCTGTGCGAGGTCCCGATCATGTGATCACTGATTGGCCAATCAGTGATCACACGAAGAGTAGTAAACAAGATGTCACTTCTGACATCATTGCTTACTACGTGTGAAATCTGAATGATCACAGAGATCACATGGTACAAGGCTATTCACAACAGCCTTGTACCATGTGAAAAGCTGTGACCAATCACAGATCACATGACTGCAAGAATGCAGTCAGAGAGAAGGAGAAATGATTGATTTTACAGATTTTATGGGTGTAAAAGGAATCAGTGTAAAAAAAAAATCTTCATCAACCCCTACAAGTAGTACACTGTACTGCTAGGGTGACCGTATGTAAAAAAAAAAAAAAAACAACAACAAAATCATAAATAATATAAAATAAAAATGTAAACTTTTTTTAAAAAATTATAATTTTTGGTTATAAACTAATTTGGGTTATTTTTTTTTTTGTTACTAAAAAGATAACTGAATAAATTTTGGCCAAGATATATGAAGAAAGATTTGCAAACTTTAATAAGAAAAACTTTTAAAAAATGTTGGACTTTCATTTATATAGCAAAAAAAAAAAAAAATCCCAGTGGTGAATAAATACCACCAAAATAAAGCTTTATCTGTCTCAAAAAAATGTTAAAAAATTCATATGGGTACAGTGTTGCATGACCACGCAATTGTCATTCAAAGTGTGACAGCGCTGAAAGCTGAAAATTGGCCTGGACAGGAAGGGGGTAAAAGTGTCCGGACTTGAAGTGGTTAATACTTATAAAGGACAAAGTTGAAATAATAAATATGTTTCCCTTATTGACTCCTCCTCGGCTTCTAAAATATACACCCAAGAGAAAAATTTTTTTTGCAGGGCCAAGGCTGAGCAACATCTTTTAGAACCTTGTATTACACACCTGGGGAGTCTCAGGCTATGCATCTGGTTTGTGCATCTACTGTTCAACCTAATGGAAGAAGTTTTAAATCCCTGACTTATTGCCTGAGGTTTGCTATTTAAAACTGTAACTTACAGAAAGGCTAAAAGAGGAAAAACTAATAAATCAAGTTCACTTTGTGTTCAGTTTTTAGTGAAGTGGAAGTCACCTGACTAGCTGCTGTACAGAAAGTGTGCCTCGCATCATAAGACACCCACTTTTTTGGATCGAATGACTCTGCTCCTCCTCTGGATCCTCCCCCTGGTGTTCGCCATGCCAGTCGCTCAATATATTCATCAGCCACAAACGGTTCCTGAAAACACAAACACAGGAAGTCACTTTATTGTCATTCTGTGGCTGAATATACAGCGTGTATTTCAATGCATTAACAAACAAAAAAGTTTTGTTTGTTTTTTAAATTTGGTCCAAAATTATAGGGAAGACAAATACTTGTAACAAGAATGTAATCAGAAGTCACAACTACTGAGCTGCATGTTCGCTATGGATCATGCTTCACTAAACAATGAAGCAAGAATTAGCATGACAGCCCAGAAATCTGTACATTTAAAAGCCAGGTCAGCAATGACAGCTCTCATTTTCTATACTGACAAGTACCCTTTAAATAACTGAGGGCAAAACTTTTTTCCTTAGTTTTGAACAGAATGGGGATGGATTATAACCCGACAGGTTTTTATTGCTGTCTGTGCCCTCATTAGGGAGATTCACCCTCTCTATTTGTTCTGTTTACCATTATCATTGAAAGTAAACGTAAAGAAATTTCCAAATTTTGGGTTGGCCCCAGGAAAGTTCTGGATACCTGGAGGTCCCCAAGGAATTCCCTTGATTTGCAGGGATTTCCTCTCACTTCCTGTTTGGCTATGGGACAGGGAGTGAAGGAAAATCTCCCCAATGGGACACAAATGGCAAAAAATAAACTGACAGGTGTTATAACCCTGCCTTACTCTAGCCAAAAGAAAAATGGCTGTAGTTCTACTTTAACATGAACAGTGTATGTTAAAGCCCAACTCTGGGCTCAGCCCCTGTCCACCCCTCAGTCATTCCACCTTCCCCTCTGAAAGGCCCTCCTCTAGCAGAATGTATCTTTTTTTCCAGTCTTTAGGCTGGGCCTATTCCTTTTTTTCTCAGTTGACAACTACCGGTAAGCAAAGTGCCACAAAAAAAGAAATTTTCTCAGGTATCTGCATTACAGGTCCCAAGGTCCCTGAATTCCATATTATAATTATAATATGCAAATTTAAACTCTATTAGTTTGGAGAGCTAGTCCCCAGCCTCCTGCACCACCTAATTAGCCAATAAGGCTGTGCATCACAGTGACTGGCCAATAGGAAATTGCAGGCCAGATCAGCACAAATATAGAACTTGTAGAAATTTGCATAAAAGAGCTCCTTTGGATTCAGGGGCATCTCAGATATGCAAGAACACATGTCAAGGGATATGCATGTAACATAGGTTTTCATTACAGGAAGATCCTGCACAGAGATAAGGCCTACACAGGATTACTGCACAGACCTGGAAGAAATACACAAAGCACACCAAGGTTCAAGCAAGAACACACATGCCTCTTGTATTTAGAAAATATTTGAGTATAGTGGAACTCAGCTTTAACCCCTTGACACCGATGGCACACAAATATGCGGCCTCACGGAACTGGGCTTTTTTCCGTGGGGCCGCATATTTGCATACCTGTCTTTGAGACCGCGGTGTCACAGAGCCCTGGGTCCCGTTCTAACAATCGGGACCCGAGACTCCCGATTCTGGGTCACGTGATCGCTATGATAGCCTCTGATTGGCTATCACAGTGATCAGTCACTGTGCAGCCCAGCCCCCTTGTTTTTTCTCTCTCTATGAATGGAGAAGAGAGATACATTGTATCTCTCCAACTCCTGACATAGATAAAAAAAAAAAGATAAATATTAAAAAAGAAAAGAAAAAATAAAGAAAAATACCTAGATCACGGTTTGATCTAGTTCAGTACCAGGGTTAGTGTTTGGGTCAAGGTCAGGGTCAAAGGTGTCAGGATTTTAAAACAAATTGGTGTCAGTTAGCGTTAATTTCAGAATCAGTGTGTTTTAGGTAGAACAAAAAAAAAAAGACAAAAACAAAATGCGCACTATTGTTTCTGGGCTGTACTACGGGTACAAACAACAAATAACATACACATATATGGTATCGCTGCAGTCGTCAAGAGCTGGAGAATTTATTTTGGGTTGTTCTATGGAGGTAGGTTATGGTCGTAACAAGAAACACAGCTAAATTAAAAAAAAACAATTTTTTTTTTTTACTATTTTGGGCCAGTTTTCCTTTGATAAAAAAAAAATTAGGAGCTATCCATTACCATTTGCCAACAAATGAAAGCCCAATTTGTCCTAAAAAAAACGCGGTATAATCCACCTGGATGTACAAAGTAGTTGTGATGATATGTACGGTTTTACTAACACGTCAACCTTGCAGAATTGTGTTTAGGCATTTAGATTTGTTTTACCCTTAGGCGTGAAGGGGTTAAAGAACATGATGTATTCCACACTACGAGATGTACGCAGGGATAGGTACTGAGCACATGCTACAAATCACAAAGCGAGGCAGTCTCGGGCCCCACACTAAGCACATAATAAGAGTCATGATGACTGGGTGACAAAGCCATAAAATTGTTCTATATGACAACCCATTTGTTGTGCTTTACAATTCTCTACAAGTACAATTTTTAGCATGGACAATATATTCCTGATTGGTTCTGAATGGTCACATGTAACGGAGCTGAAAAACGTAGCCATGTAACCAAGTTCAGGCAAATAGGAAAGTATTTTCCAGCTGATACTTCTCATGGAAAATATAAGGCAGTAACTATGTCCTGCACTGTAGCTTTGCCAATGGCTGTACCTACAAAAGATAACAGATTGTATTTGCTTCACCATTCCATTGTTTTAGTTTTACCTTACTAGTCCCTAGATGTGGTGGCTGCTTTAGTTTTCTTTTTTTTTTTCAGGCTCCTTTAATTTTCACCTAGTGATCCTGCCAGTAACACTTCCTGCCCTAGAATGACACGTGCTCATGCAGTGTTCTGTATCCTTAGAGAACCGCACATCACTCTAGGACAAGACTAAAAAACACATTCCCCTCCCTTCTCTACAACATACAGGGTTGGGTTTCTGTACTGTTGAGAGAAAGCAGAGAACAATGTGACTAATGAGGACAGCACAGGAAGTTATAAAATCGACAAAGAATATTTTCCTAATGATCTGTATAAAAGCTCAAAAAAAAAAAAAAAAAAAAAAGGAAGTTCATTTTTAGAGTTTTCATACATTTTATTATGACCACAAACATGAAAGTTAAAGACTAGATCAGGAGACAATCTAATGTCTACACCACGACTCTCATCCCTGGCTTAGCAAGCGTTCCTGGCGGGCTCGGAGGACGAGGTGTGAAGTCGGGGGCGCGCTTGGGGCCGGAGAGGAGTCAGCTATAGAACCCGCTGGTCGCATTCCAGCCAGGCACACCGGCCCGGGGCTTCTCCACTTCTGTTTTGGGGTCCGGTTATTGCCTCCTGCTGTGTGGGGGCGAAAATGCCTGCCTTGTCCAAAGGAGATGGTATGCAGGGCCTGGCCGTGTTCATCTCAGATATCAGGAATTAGCCTTCCTTGTGAGCCTGGCCTATTTAAGCACCCAGAGGAGGGAATCCCTGTAACACAGGCTGCAGACCCATCCATCCTTAAAGGGGACCTCTGGATGAGCTGACCACTTACCCAGCCCAAGAGATTCTGCTGTGCTGGAAGTTCACCACACGCCACTGAATTCCATTCAGACTATTTGTACAGCATCCATTGGGCACATCAGACCATGAGGATGGGGTCAATGTATAAAGTAAATATTTTTTTTCCCCTCCGGTTTCACCTGGTGATGTCACCAATAACGCACATCCTGTACTACAGTACCCCCACTCTGGATGAAGGAGCACAGGGGGCACCTTTGGACAGCAGCATTGTCAGTCTGGGGGGAGGGGAGTGTTAGCTGGAGTGTAGCTTGAATTTGTTAATGTATCTAAATTTGCTAGTACAGCGAACACTTTATATGCAGTTACAGCAAACAGTGTTTTCCATTGGGATAAAGGTTTTATATAGATAAAAGCTGATCATTGTAAGCACCCTGCTGATAAATTGTTTCTCATCTCTGTATCGGATATACAGGTGTGCTCAAAAGTTTGAATACACTGGCAAAAATTGAGAAAGTTTGGGATTTATATTGGAAACAAGGCTGACCATGCAAAAAAAAAAAAAAAAAACTTGTCTTTTATTTACTTTTATTTTAAATGCTAATAACAACAGAAATCACCCAAAATGGCTGTGATCAAAAGTTCACATACCCTGGAATGTTTGGCCTTGGTACAGACACAATTTAAAATGGCAATTAAAGGTTAATTTCCCACGTGTGACTTTTTACATTGCAATTAGTGTCTGTGTATAAATAGTCAGTGAGTTTGTTAGCTCTCACATGGAAGCACTGAGGTGGTTTACTTGCTGAGCCATGGGGAGCAAAAAAGAACTGTCAAAAGACCTGCATAACAAGGTAATGAATTTTTTTGAAAAATGGAAAAAGGATATTAAAAAAAGATATCCAAAGCCTTGAATATGCCAGTCAGTACTGTTCAATCACTTATTAAGAAGTGGAAAATTCAGGGATCTCTTGATACCAAGCCAAGGTCAGGTAGATGAAGAAAAACTGCAGCTACAACTGCCATAAGAATTGTTTAGGATACAAAGAAAAGCCCACAGGTAACCTCAAGAGAAACACAGGCTGCTCTGGACAGTGTAGTTGATTCAATACGACGATACTTGAACAAAAAGAAGTTGCATGGTCAAGTTGCCAGAAAAAAAGCCTTTACTGTGCCAATGCCACAAAAAAGCCCAGTGAGGCATATCAAGGTGGTGTTGGGCATATTGTAACAGGCTTTTTTTAATGCAACTCAACCATGCAGCTCATTTGTGTTTGATTCAAAAAGAAGACAATTATGTGATAATAAAAATGGCTTCATATAATCACTATCCTTAAATAAAATAGTTTTTTGGCATGATCAGTCATATTTTCACTGTAAGTGCCAGCATTTCGCAATTTCTGCCCAGGTGTGCAAACTTTTGAGCACAACTTTTTCTTTTGAAAAACAGACTTCCTGGCAGGATCACCAGATGAAAACAGAAGGAAGAAAACCTAAAAAAGAAAAACTAATACAGCAGAATTGGTAAGCTGCAATATAATAAAATGTTTGCTTTTCGGTTTATACTGTTCTAAGTGAACTGCTATGTGACACACGTGGACAGTATTCCTCTGCAGACAATGTAAGCAATGACCTGCCCCATTGGCGACTTCATTGGATCTGCCAGGGCTGACCTGTTCTTAAAGGGGAACTAAACTCTCAGACAGTGCCTTGATTTAGATCTACATTTGCCATAGTGCTGCACATGGAATCAGCTATGACTACAGTCATTCAAGAAGTAAATAAACCCAAAAAACAAATATGATAGGAACGTTCTGACTGCGGATTGCGGGAAAACGCAGCAACACCACGGTGCCGTGGCCGGCGTTCAGGGTAGGTTCATGTACATGGAGCCTTAGAGTGGCTGTATTCACTCCTCCACTGCATCTATGAGGAGCAACACAGCCACCCTTGGACAGCAGAATTGTCAATCAGTGAAGAGGGAGAGACAGGGTAAATAGGAAAGATGGTGGTGTCTGTCTCTATGTGAGAAGTGATCTCAGAGCGAATGTGAAAGAAGACCTAGTTGATGGAGAGTGTGATGAGGCTGAAGCATTATGGGTGGAAATGCACATGGGGGTGTGTACTACAAAGGTGGTTATTGGAATTTGTTATAGGCCTCCCAGTTTTAATCAGGAGGTGGAGACTCCGCTCCTTGCACAGATTGAAAGGGCTGGGACAGTGATAATGGGGGATTTTAACTACCCAGAAATTGACTGGAGTAATGGTACTGCAGGAACAGTTAAAAGGACAAGCATTTATAAACCTGCTACAGGACAATTTTAGAGTTCATAGAGGCCCCAATTAGGGGCAATAATGCTCTGCTGGACCTGGTAATCTCAAACCATGCAGAGCTTATTATGAAATGTCCATATAAAATAACATCTGGGTAGCAGTGACCATAACATGACTTCATTTGTTTTATAGCACATACGGGAAAAAAAACACTCAATTTTAAGAAAGCTATTGTTCCAAGGCTGAGAGCTGCTCTCCAAGACTTAGACTGGGAGGGAATATTGGCATTGATGAACAAAACACAGAAATGGGAGTTTTTCAAAAAGACTGCATGTGAACACACTGCAAGATATATTCCCATGGGCAACAAGTTTAAAAGGCTAAAAATTAAACCTATGTGGCTTATGGCCAAAGTAAAAAAGTTATAGGTAAGAAAAGAGCTTTTATTCAATATAAAAATTAAGGAACGCTATCATCGTTTAAACATTGCAAAAAATATAACAGAATATGCAAAAAGGAAAAAAGGCCTCAAAAATCGAAAACAAACGACAGATTGCAAAAGATAGCAGGACAAACCCCCAATATTCTTCAAATATATTAATAGTAAAAAGGTCCAGTCCGAGCATGTAGACCCTTTACAAAATAATCTAGAATGGGTGTCTGGGGACAAAGAAGGCAAATTTATTAAATACCTTCTTCAGCTCTGTATATACAAAAGGAGCATGGGGGAGCTCTTGTCCATAATGGGCATGGTATTGACACAGCTCCAGATGGTCCACATTGGCTCACAATAGATATCACCCAGAAATATTTAGACAGAATAAAGGTGAATAAAGCACCTGTACTGGATGACATACACCCACGGGTCCTTAAAGAATTGAGCTCTGTCATTTCAAAGCCATTGTTTCTAACTTTTAGGGACTCTTTAATGACTGGCATAGTACCACTGGAATGGTGTAAGGCAATGTGGTGCCAATATTTAAAAAGGGGTCAAAATCTTTACCAAGTAATTATAGACCTGTTAGTTTAACTTCTATAGTTGGGAAGATACTGGAGAGTTTAATAAAAGACCACATAGATGAGTTCTTACTGGAAAAAAATATTTTAAGCAACAGACAGCATGGATTCAAAAAAGACAGAAGTTGTCAAACAAATCTGATTTCTTTTCATGAGGAGGTGAGCAAAACCTTGGACAGAGGGGTGGCGGTGGACGTGGTATACTTGGATTTTGCAAAAGCATTTGACACAGTTCCCACACACGGCTAATGTGTAAGGTAAAGTCTACAGGCTTGGAAAAACCCGTATGTAAATGGATAGAAAACTGGCTAAAAGATCGTATTCAGAGAGTAGTGGTTAATGATTCATACTCTGAATGGTCTAGGGTCATCAGTGGTGTACCCCAAGGTTCAGTGTTGGGACCCTTTTACTTTTTAATATATTTATAAACAATATAGGGTCTGGGATTATAAATACCATTTCAGTCTTTACAGGTGACACCAAGCTGTGCAGTGGAATAATGTCCTTACAGGATGTATTCAATTTACAAGCCGACCTCAATGCACTGTTTAATTGGGCAACTATGTGGCAAATGAGGTTTAATGTTGATAAATGTAAGGTTCTGCACAACTTCCAGCCACTATGTGACCTATTTTAATTCTTTATACTCCTGACGAAGCTCTGTTTTCTGGAGCAAAACATGTAGAGTCTGTTTTCTTTGGGAGCACTTTTTGAATGTACATGGTATTCACTCCTCTCTCCCACCATTTTTTGGAGAGGTCTGTACTACATTTTACAGTGCATCATTTGCATTCCTCAAGACAGGTATTTTTGGTGGATATGGTGACGTTTGGGGCTTTTCCAATTAGAGGCTGACATTTACGCCCATGGATGAGTGTACCCTTACTACATATCTGTAGCAAGATAGATTATACTATTCATTTAACTACTGTGTTGCCTTAACAGAGATTATATATTCAAGCTGATAGGCTTATGATCAAACTACAGTACCTCCTTGTATGCCCTCACTTCATCTAAAACGATATGGTATTTGATTTTGGTGTGATGTATTAACCATTTGGATGTAAGGTAAACAACTGCAATGGTATTCAGTTATATTGTGAGCAGTACATTCTACTTCAATAGGCATTTATTACAGCTGAGCATACATTTTTTATGTATTTGAATAAAGGTTATGTTTTAGATTCATCAATTGGCCAGATGGTGCGTAGTTAAACGCACCCTCGTTCTTTATGGAAGAGTGACAAGAAGAAAGACATTGTTGAAAGAAAGCCATAAGAAGTCCTGTTTGCAAGAAGCCATGTGGGGGACACAGCAAACATGTGGAAGAAGGTGCTCTGGTCAGATGAGACCAAAATTTAACTTTTTGGCCTAAAAGGAAAATGCTATTTGTGGCGGAAAATTAACACTGCACATCACCCTGAACACACCATCCCCACCGTGAAACATGTTGGTAGCAGCAGCATGTTGTGGAGATGCTTTTCTTTAGCAGGGACAGGGAAGCTGGTCAGAGTTGATGGGAAGATGGATGGAGCCAAATACAGGGCAATCTTAGAAGAAAACCTGTTAGAGTCTGCAAAAGACTTGAGACTGGGGTGGAGGTTCACCTTCCAGCAGGATGACTCTAAACATACAGCCAGAGCTACAATGGAATGGTTTAGATCAAAGCATATTCCTGTGTTAGAATGGCCCAGACAAAGTCCAGACCTAAATCCAATTGAGAATCTGTGGCAAGACTTGAAAATTACTGTTCAAAGACACTCTCCATCCAATCTGACAGAGCTTTAGCTATTTTGCAAAGAAGAATGGGCAGAAATGTCACTCTGGAGGTGCAAAGCTGGTAGAGACATCCCCAAAAAAAGACTTGCAGCTGTAATTGCAGTGAGGTGCAAGGTGGTTCTACAAAGTATTGACTCCGGGGGGGCTGAATACAAATGACCGCCACATTTTTCAGATATTAATTTGTAAAAAATGTTGAAAACCATTTATCATTTTCCTTCCACTTCACAATTATGTGGCACTTTGTGTTGGTCTATCACATAAAATCCCAATAAAATACATTTATGTTTTTGGTTGTAACATGACAAAATGTGGAAATTTTCAAGGGTTATGAATACTTTTTCAAGGCACAGTATTCTGTCACTTTCAGCTGTGCTCAGATGTAAACAAGCCATTACCGATCTTCATTTGATCAGATGCTTTTAAGACCAGGAGAGATCTGGGGTCTAACAGACCACTGATCTCTCCATAAAGAGGTCCTGTCACTGATCCAACTATCACAAAGAATGTCTCTTCATCCCTTGTTATGGCCATAAAGCTGATAAAAAAAGACATTAAAATAAGACAAAAAATAACAGAATAAAAAAAAAATGTCAAGCTCCCCCGTGCAAAAGCAAATGCATATATAAACAGTGTTCGTGCCACACAGGTGGGGTATCGCCGTGATTATAGAAAGGAAAATGCACTCTCAGTATATTATCTCAGGCCACAGTTATGACATATTTGCGGCAGCCGGGTGTTAAAGCCCACTTTTCCTGCCTCTGCATATACACTGATCAGCCATAACATTATGACCACTGACCGTGAATAACATGGACTATCTCGTCATAATGAAATCTGAAAGTGGGTGGGACATATTAGGCAGCAAGTGAACATGTTGTCCCTGAAGTTAATCTGGAAGGTAGAAATGTTTATGTTAAATGTAGAAAAATGAGCAGTGTAAGGACTGGAGTGATTCTGACCAGGACCAGATTGTAATGACTAGATGACGGAGTCAGAGCAACCCCAAATCTGCAGCTCTTGTGGGATGTTCCCGGCCTACCAACGGTGGATGAATGGATCAAGGGTGGCCTGTGTTATCCGATCCAATAGAAAGGTGTCCGAACACATCAGAGTTTGTTGTGTATGGAGCTGTGTAGCCGCAGACCAGTCAGGGTGACACGTGTCCACAGCCAAGTGTGCCTACAATGGGCACCTGAGCATCAGTACGGGACCACGGAGCAATGGAAGAAGGTGGCCTGGTCTGAGGAATTCCAGAATGGTTTGAGGCATTGATTTGGCCTCCGAATTCTCCACATCTCACTCCAATTCAGCATTTGTGGGATGTGCTGGAAAAACAAGTCCTATCCATGGAAACCCATCTCATAACTTACAGGACTTGGCGACAGACAGCACAGCCTACCTCCAGAGGTCTAGTGGAGTCCATGCCTGGACGGGTTACGATGGGTGGTCCAAATGTCATGGCTGATCGGTGTGTAAGTCACGCGGGCGAGAAGAGGTTAAATGTGAACCCTCCCTCCTGATCCCAACAAACACAGCAACAAGCATGCAGCCAGTGAAGTCTGAAAACCCAGGACATGCCTCTTCAGTCACTGCCTGGGTGGAGAGGTCAGGGAGGATCAGAATGCACTCCAGCAGGCTGCACAGGAGCCCCTGACATCGGTGACACCCACTGTCCTGTACTACACGGTGCCTGCTGTCAGTGTCCTCCTGGGGCCCCGGGCCCGCCTCCCCTGTGTACAGCCCTCCACTGACACACGCTTACCTCGAACAGGTCGGCGGTGGCAGCCATGGCGGCAGATACACAGCTCTCCTCGTCAGGCTCTCCGCTTTTCTCCGGGCCCCATGGACTGCTCGGGCGGGGATCACACTCCTTCCATTCTCACCGGAAGTGGAGCTGACAGGGACAGGAAGCGGAGCGCGCACAGCTGCTGACCTCTGACCTTCTCCAACCGGAAGCTCTGCAGAGCCGGAGAGGGCGTGGCACGTACAGGGTAAGAGGCGGCGAGCGGTGTTACATTACTAAGGGGATGTATGATAGGCCCGCTGTTTCCGTAGCAACCAATCCGTTGCCAGCTCGGAGACTCGGTTGCGATGGACTACCTGCGGTACTACTACTGTTTGTGGTTCCATTGCAGCAGCTGCAGGTCTGGAGAGACACACGTGGGGCTGCCCTGTGCTTCCTGAAATCACTACTTCTGTCATGTGATTGCTTTCTGAGGCGCTGAGCTAGTGTGCAGTTCTGACTTCACTGGCTGCATGCTTGTTCAGGATCTCATAGTGTTGAAGCATCTGGATCGGTGTAAGCCCCCCATACGATCTGATTGTACAATCAACCACTGCTTGTGAGAATGTTAGTTGCCTGACTGCCATGCTGGCACATTGGCTGCAATGCTTTGTGGAACAAGTACAGAGACACCTATTTCTAGGCCTGTGACCCCCTATGGCTATATGCACCCCACATGTGGCGGGTGGCTATTCCAGGGCCGTCACATTGCATGGACTAGACAAAATGGCTGCTCTGCTATGTACCTGGTTCACACTACGGCGTTGAGGGCACAGTGCGCTGAGAAAAAAACTCGCAGAATCACGCATGTTCCCGACCCACGGAGAAAACACGCGGTGGTGTCGGCAAAATGCTCGCATTATCACACACGTGATCCTGGCTTCACACTGATGTGCGGAATTCGCAGCGTTTTCTGTGTGAATTCCGCGCCGCATCACAATCGCACCCCTTTAATGCGAACTGATACGGATGTGTATGTAAAGGTAACAACACCCCGAAATCGGTTCGCAAATCGCGGTGCAATGTGCAGAATCGGATTGCGTGGGTGTGCATATGCATGTGATCCGATTCTAGCGCAGACTAAAAAAAGGATCCTGCACCTTTTTGGTGCGGATGCAGTGTGATTGGAGCCGTACAAAATGTATGGCTCCAATCACACCGCACAGAATTCGCATGTGATTTGTAGAATGCGGTGCGGTTCCTGGCTAATCACATGTGGTATGCCGCACCACATCAGTGTGAACCCGGACTGAATCTACATGATTCCGCAGTACCATACAGTTCCACGCGGCACAGTTTTAAAAGAGGTTTCTGCAGGTAGAGCAGCCCATTGAAATGAATGCCCTACCCACAGAACGCAGGTCACACAAATCTGAATGGAGTCTGACAGTGTTGATGGCAGGCAACAAGCATTTTCATGATAGGGTCACTTGAACAAACAAGCCTCCGGCCACTTACTTACCTGTATCAGTGTTCCTAAAGTGGAACTTTAGTCAGAAAATTGACCACTTGCCCTGCAGAGGATTTACCCTCCTTCCTGACCAGGCCATTTTTTGTGATATGGCGCTGCGTTGCTTTAACTGATAATTGCGCGGTCATGCAACGCTGTACCCAAATGAAATTTATGTCCTTTTTTCCCCACAAATAGAGATTTCTATCAGTGTTATTTGATTGCCTGTGCATTTTTTATTTTTTGTGCTATAAACAAAAAAAGACCAACATTTTTGAAAAAAAAACCCAATATTTTTGACTTTCTGCTATAAAACATGTCCAATAAAAAAAAAAACAAATTTTGTCATAAATGTAGGCCAAAATGTATTCTGCGACATGTCTTTGCTAAAAAAAAATCCCAATACGTGTAAATAATTGGTTTAAGTGAAAGTCATGTCTACAAATGGTGGTATATATACTGGGATTTTTTTTCATACTAGCAATGGCGGCGATCAGTGGCTTATAGCGGGACTGCGGTGGGCATTCTGACACTGGGTGGGAACAGACTAACTGTCACTGACATCCACAGTGACACTAATACAGTAATCAGTGCTAATAAAAAGCACCCACACTGTACTAATGGCACTGGGCAGGAAGGGGTTAACATTGAGGCAATCAAAGCGTTAACTGTGTGCAGCGTGTGTGGTTTTACTGTGTGTGTTGTGTTTTACTAGGGAGGCATGCTGTTTTGTATCTCTCTGCTGTGTCCCCTGCCAGCTTTACATGGCAATCTCTAAGTGCCGACTAGGAAACACCGGCCGGGACGTCGTAACTGACATCCCTAGCCACCAATAGTGGCGTGGGTAGGGCGGCACACGTGACCCCTACCCAGATATGCAAATCACGTGCGTATATATACATGATTTTGCACAGCCCTGCCACCCTGTAGCAGTATTTCTACTATAGGGAGGTAGGCAAACGCTAAAGTCCTGCCGGATCACTTCAGGCTGGCCCCTTTTACAGTTATAGCTATGTAAAACATTAAAAATAAGTGTCTCACAGTGCTCCCCAAGGAAGGAAAGTACCCTTTGCCCCAGCTATCGCCCTATTTCGCTTTTCAATGTAGACTTAAATCAGAAATCCAAGAAATAATTTTTTTGACCCGTACAGTGGGGCCGGCACTGCACGGGTCAAATGCTTGTTTTGTTCTAGGGGAGAGGACACTGAAAACGTACTCAACTGACCCGCTGATCCTCCTCACACAAGAACGGTCCTTTCGGCTCCTGTCCCCCACGGTCCAGCAATCTTGTAAATGGGCTGTTCCTGATGTCAGCACGCTGCACAGGCAGGAACAGTCCACAGATGGACCGTCAGGGAGTGCAGTTTTCTGTAAGATCAGCGGGTCAGGTGAATATGATCCTGCGTCCAAAGATTTTAACTGGAGTTCTGCTTTAAAAATCTTTATGAAGATTCTGGCTTCTAGACTACTGACATACACTATATTGCCAAAAGTATTGGGATGCCTGCTTTTACACGTACATGAACTTTAATGGCATCCCAGTCTTAGTCTGTAGGGTTCCATATTGAATTGGCCCGCCCTTTGCAGCTATAACAGCTTCAACTCTTCTGGGAAGGCTGTCCACAAGGTGTAGGAGTGTGTCTATGGCAGTGTTTCTCAACTCCAGTCCTCATGGACCCCCAACAGGTCATGTTTTCAGGATTTCCCTCAGATGAAACAGCTGTGGTAATTACTAAGGCAGTGAAACTGATCAAATCACCTGTGCAAAATATTGGAAATCCTGAAAACATGACCTGTTGGGGGTCCATGAGGACTGGAGTTGAGAAACACTGGTCTATGGGAATGTTTGACCATTCTTCCAGAAGCGCATTTGTGAGATCAGGCACCGATGTCAGATGAGAAGGTCTGGCTCGCAGTCTCTGCTCTAATTCATCCCAAATGTGTTCTTTCGGGGTGAGGTCAGGACTCTATGCAGGCCAGTCAAGTTCCTCCACCCCAAACTCACTCATCCATGTCTTTATGGACCTTGCTTTGTGCACTGGTGTGCAGTCATGTTGGAACAGGAAGGGGCCATCCCCAAACTGTTCCCACAAAGTTGGGAGTATGAAATTGTCCAAAATGTCTTGGTATGCTGACGCCTTAAGAGTTCCCTTCACCTGAACTAAGGGACGAAGCCCAACCCCTGAAAATCAACTCCACACCATAATCCCCCTCCACCAAACTTTACACTTGCACAATGCAGTTGGGCACGTGCCAGTCTCCTGGCAATCGCCGAATTGCCAAATCCAGACACTTCCATCGGATTGCCAGACAGAGAAGCATGATTGTTCTCTCCAGAGAGCCCCGTCTCCACTGCTCTAGAGTCCAGTGGCGGCGTGCTTTACACCACTGTATCCGACGCTTTGCATTGTGCTTGGTGATGTAAGGCTTGGATGCAGCTGCTCGGCCATGGAAACCCATTCCATGAAGCTCTCTACACACTGTTGTTGTGCTAATCTGAAGGTCACATGAAGTTTGGAGGTCTTTAGCTATTGATTCTGCAGACAGTTGGCGACTTCTGTGCACTGTGCGTTCAACATGCGCTGACCATGCTCTCTCATTTTCTGTGGCCTAACACGTTATGCCTGAGTTGCTGTTGTTCCCAGTTGCTTCTACTTTGTTATAATACCACTAACAGTTGATGGCGGAATATTTAGTAGCAAGAAAACTTCACGGATGGACTTATTGTACAGGTTGCAACATATCACGGTACCATGTTTGAATTTACTGAGCTCCTGAAAGTGACCCATTCTATCACAAATGTTTGTAGAAGCAGTCTGCATGCCTAGGTGCTTCATTTTATACACCTGTGGCCATGGAGGTGATTGGAACACCTGAATCCAATGACTTGGAGGGGTGTCCCATTACTTTTGGCAATATATCGTACCTTCCAAGCTTGATACATACTGACCAATCAGGCTTCACCCTATACAAGAAATGCAGAGACAGCATGCATATACAATTCCCAAACTTTCCTCATACCGATGGGGCTTCTTTCGACGGATACCAAGAAAGTATTTGACAAGGTAGCCTGGCCTTTCTTACATGCCACTATGGACTATATTGGTTTGGTTCTGGGAAGAGGCACTTGATCACTGCATAATATTCCCACCTTTCAGCTCATGTCAAGGCCAATGATTTGCTCTCTGCCCCCTTCCCATACGCAGTGGAACAAGGCAGGGGTGCCCCTTGTCTCCCCTCATTTTTATCTTAACCCTAGAGCCATTTCTGTGAGGTATCACAAAGCCACTCACCTAGGGTGGTTGACTGGTGCATAACGCAAGGTAAAAAGCTATAAGTACACTTTGAACAGGCAACCGTTGACCCCTCCTTTAAAGGGATTACCCTGGCACCCGGAAAAGTCAATTGCTTTCACCGTTAAATACCATCCTCTAGTGGGAGCCACTTTACGGATCATCTGGCAAGTGTTTCAACATATCAATATATCTCCCTATCTTAGCACCTATCCTAGGCTCATATGACTTTCAACTTAGCATTAAAGACCTGCGTTTTTTTAGGGCTGCAACATCTAGGGTCTTTGCAACTCCTACACTTTTCTACCGATCATCGCCCCATGTCAGCATAGAAACTGGACTTCACCTTTCTGTAAGACCTGGATTTCTTCTGTCAAGCTCAGTTAAAAGCCTACTTGCATTCATTACCTTCGTAAATTCACTCGGTGCTGGAACCCTCCTCTTTTGAGCAAACCTGTTTGGCAGGAGAACCTATCCGACACTCTTCTTATTTCTATGCTACCTTGACCACTCTTAGTGCCCCACAGGAGCTTCCTTTTTCTGCAGACATGGGAAAGAGACATAAACACAACTTTCTCCCCTAAACAGATAGGATATTTCTCTTTGCCCACAAGACTTCCGTAGCTAACAGATATCAGGAGGGGAGGTTATAAACTTCTTACATGTTGGTATCGAACGCCTGTAGCGCTACACAGAATTTTCCCTCAGGTTTTGAGTTCCTGTTGGAGGTTTATGGAATCAGAAGGGACCAAGGTACCCTGCTTCACATTTTCTGGGAATGCTCTCAACTGAAAGAGTTCAGGACTATGGTGGAGTAGATGATCCAGATGCTCACAAGGGTGTCTCTTGGAGGTAACCCCCGCAACTTTCCTGCTGCATGACACACCACTTTCTAACAAGCGTTATGAAAACTCTTTACTAAAACATCTTCACTTGATGCCACGCAATGGCTCACCTGCATTTTAGAGATCTAGCAAATGGAGAATCTAACTATGATCCAAAAAGGACAGGAAGAGAAATACTGGAAAATATCCTTACATTTCTGAAGATCAAACACCCCTTGGCTCTCAACAGCAATGAGTAAGTCCTACTGGTTTTTAGCAAATGGCTCGCTATAGGTGCATGGCCTGGAGGGCTTCAGCAAAATGGCCCAGAGGGCTTCAGCAAAATGGCATGGCCCGGAGGGCTTCAGCAAAATGGCAGCTTCAGCAAAATGGCAGCCTAGGCTTCAGCAAAATGACAGCTCGTGAGGAGAGGAGAGCCAGTAATCGGCATTCCTCATAGGGGACATCTACACTGATCATCAGGGCACTGATGATCAGTGTAGCCCCATCAATGCCACCTGTCAGTGCCACAAATCAGTGCCCATCTGAGCTGCCTATCAGTGCCGCCTATCAGTGCTGCCTATGAGTGCTGCCAATCAAAGCCACCTACCAGTGCCGCCTATCAGTGCCAGTCAATGCTGCCCCTTTAGTGCCGCCTAGCAGTTCCAGTCAATGCCACCTAATAGTGCTTGTTAGTGCTGCTTATCAGTGCCATATATGAGTACTAAGAATATAATGTAAATATACTTATATTCTTAGCACTATTTTCACCTATAGGTTTGGGCGTTAGCAGCTTTTGTTAGTTATTAATTATATATTTATTTTTCACTTTATAGCGCAGGAGGATAAAATCATTATATATGAATTCTGCCTTTCACTGCTCATCAGTGATGTCTGTGAATGCCCATCAGTGCCTATCAGTGCCCATCACTGCAGCCTCATTAGCACACATCAGTGAAGGAGAAAAATTACTCATTTACTAAATTTATAACAGAAACTAAGAAAAAAACTTTTTTTTTTTCTGTTGTTTTTTGTTTGTTTATCAAAAAATAAAAAACCCAGAGGTGATTAAATACCACCAAAAGAAAGCTTTATCTGTCTCAAAAAAATGTTTCATATGGGTACAGTGTTGCATGACCGCGCAATTGTCATTCAAAGTGTGACAGCGCTGAAAGCTGAAAATTGGCCTGGACAGGAAGGGGGTGAAAGTGCCCAGTAGGCAAGTGGTTAAAGGGAAGGGAATTGCTGTCTTGTGCATGAAAGGACAAGCTCCGTGGATGTCATACATACTTTACTTTTATTGCTTAAAATGGGTCTCAACTGTATCTGAGCACCACAATCACACTGCCACAGCCTTATCTTGGTTTTAGTGTCAGTGTGTGACCTGTGAGATGTTTATCCCCCACAATGAGCAGCTACAGAAGACATGTCAAGCTGATGATAGGGTGGCTTTAAATAACTGTGTTAGTACACAAAACGCTGTGTATTATTTTTTGTAGGTAATGAATATATATTAATAACCTTTTTTTGGTTTAACATTCTACCTGGAGGATTATCCACATACCCTTCATTGTTTGAGTCATTGACAATGCTTTGTGGAATCTATATTTCATCTACCAAACTGTGTATCCCACAAGGAATAAAGCGTTGGATATAGCTATCCATATTCATACTTGAATTACATCTTTTAATATGGACAAATGGGTTGATTTGTTTGAGTTAAAGCTGAACTTTACTCACCTTCACGCTAGAGCTGCGCTGTACTTGAGCTCCCTGCCGGCCACTGACATCATTTTTCAAAATTTTCAGCTGGTCTGCTTTGGGGCACAGATCCTCAGACGTTTTCATTGGCGTTTTGAGGTGACATGCACTGTCACATGCACAAGAATTCATTCATCTTGGTATTTCCGAAATTGAACACTAAGCAGGTAAGAAAATTTGATGCAGAAGAGAAATTGGGGTTGATTTACTAAAACTAGAGAGTGCAAAATCTGGTGCAGCTGTGCATGGTAGCCAATCATCTTATAACATCAGCTTGTTCAATTAACCGCTTCCCGACCGCCCTATAGCAGAAGTACTGCTACAGGGCAGTAGGGCTGCGCAAAATCACGTAAATATGCGTGATTTTGTATTTCCGGGTAGGGGGCACACGCACGCACCACCCTACCCGCGCCACCATTGGCGGCTACAGCTGTCGATCACTGGGTCTAGGCTGGAGATTCCCCGCCAGCACTCGGCGAGGAACACTTGACAGAGGAGAGGTCTGTATGTAAACAATACAGACCTCTCCCCTGTCAGCACCAGCATGCTGCTTTGTATTCCTCTGCATAGCAGAGCAACACAAAGCAGCATGCTTACACAGTAAAGCACACACAGACAAAATAGTAAAACAGCACACAGTTAACCCTTTGACCGCCCCACATGTTAATCCCTTCCTGCCCAGTGTCATTAGTACAGTGTCAGTGCTTTCTATTAGCACTGATTACTGTATTAGTGTCACTGGGGATGTCAGTGACAGTCAGCCCCCCCCCCAGTGTAAGAATTCCCACCTCAGTCCCGCTATAAGTCGCTGATTGCCGCCATTACTAGTATAAATATTTTTTTTATTGCAGTATATATATACCGCCATTTTTAGACCGTATAACTTTCGCGTAAACCAATTACCGGTAATTTACACGTATTGGGATTTTTTTTTTAGCAAAGACATGTAGCAGAATACATTTTGGCCTAAATTTATGCCGAAATTAGATTTTTAATTTTTTTTAATGGATATGTTTTTTATCAAAAAATACTGTTTTATTTTTCAAAATTGTCAGTTGTTTTTTGTTTATAGCGCAAAAAATAAAATTGCAGAGGTGATCAATTACCACTGAAAGGAAGCTCCATTTGTGGGAAAAAAGGACATAAATTACATATGGTTGCAGCGTTGCATGACCGTGCAATTGTCAGTTAATGTAACGCAGTGCTGTATCTCAGAAAATGGCCTGGTCAGGAAAGGGGGTAAATCCACTGGAGGGCAAGTGGTTAAACTTTGACAACACCTGGAAGCTGATTAGTTTCATATTAACAGCAGATTGGGCACTCTCCAGTTTTAGCAAATCAACCCCATAGTATGCCTCTTCTGCACTAAAAAAACCTACCTGTTCACAAATTTCTTTCTAAAGTTCCACTTTAAGGGCTCGTTAACACCATGATGCAGAGTTTTTCTGCACACGTTCTGCAACAGCACAGTAAAATCAATTGTTCTTTATGTGCCCTGTTCACACCACTACACTAGTGTCATGTGCAGATTTTTTTCTGCACAGGAATCTGCAAGGTATATAAAACTCATTGAAGCGTGCATGAAAACTGATGTAAACATGCCTTTGCAAGTGAAATCTGCGCATCAGTTTCCATGCACGTATGGTGTGAACGAGGCCTAAAGCGGAACTAAACCCATCGATTTGATGATTGCAAAAAACAGCTACATTCAAGGCATGATGGGAATGTAACTGTTACATTTGCTTGTGTTCTCAACCAAACTGTCAAACCATCAAATGACTGGTGTCATAACTGATCACATGTGCAGCCCCATGGCAGTTGCATATCAGAGGCTAAGGTGACAGCTGTAAAGGATAGAAGGGTTGAGTTCTGCTGAAAATAATTAGCACCATGATGCAAACAACTTTCTTTGATTTCATTTTTACAGAGTTACAAGTACAGCGTACATGATTTGTGGGCATTCCTTACACCATAATGCCTGTTCGCGGATTGTGGATCTTAAGCTACCAATCAGGGGAATGTGGATCAGTAAAATTCTCCAGGTAATTCTATTATTTATTATTTTACATATTGATGTGCTATTACTCACGCTGTATAATTCTGTTTTTAATATGCAGTCTGCATTTTGTGCATGTACAATGTGTGAGAAACTAAAGTTTACTATTGAGATCACTACATGATACTTCATGACAGATTGTGAGAGAAAATAAAATCAGATGGATATTTATTTTCTGTCTCACTCTCAGTGGCAACAGCAGTCGTCAAATTAGGAATAGTTAATTAGTGTGCAATTCAGGATCCAGTTATACAATCCTAGGAGCTAGCACAATAATTTAAATCTGATGTCCAGTTTTACTTTCACTTTAAGTAGTTTAGGGAAAATAATAAAAGCTTGACATAAACCAGTTTATACATTATATATTAAAAGAAAAGAGTTCATGCTGGACTCATGATAGAACATGGTACCTCATCCCTAATAATGTAACACAGACAAAATCTTGAACCTTGAATTCGATTTTTAACTAGTTCCCACCCAGCAAATAGAAAATAGATGATGTAATCTGATGACCGATCTGTGTACCGGCTGGTTGGCGGTACCATATAACCACTGTGACCAATCACAGCAGGTCACATGACAATTAGAAGGGGTTCCTTTCATGTCATCCATTGTATACAGTTGTGTTGCTAGCTGTGATTGGTCACAGTGATCACATGGTACAGACTGGAACAATCACAGCCCATCTGTGTCATGTGATTAGCTGTGGCTAATCACAACAAAAAACACTGAATGAATCAATTTCATTCAGTTAAATGCTTGCCAGTAAGTAAAAAAAGAAAAAAAATTGTGAAAACATTCTTTAATTTTTTATTTTCCAAAAAATTACCGCTTCAAAAAACTCACCATGCCTCTTACTAAATACCGCAGACTGTCTACTTTCCAAAAAGATAATTTAGGGGATATCTATGCTGTTCTGACATTTTTGGACCTCAAGAAATTAGATAGGTCGGCAGTACATCAGAATTGATCGATTTTCAGATATATATCATAGTTTGTTGACTGTGTAACTTTCCCACAGACTAAATAATATACACTAATATGAGTTATTTTCACAAAAGAAATGAAGCCGTATACATTTTGGCCCAAATGTATGAAGAACAATTATTTACAGTTGCAAGAAAAAGTATGTGAACCCCTTGGGATTACGTGGAGTTTTGCATGAATTGGGCATAAAATGTGCTCTGAACGTCATCTAAGTCACAACAGTAGAAGAACACAGTCTGCTGAACATAATACTACACAAACATTAGATGTTGCCATGGTTTAATTGCACATAACATGTAAACATTCACAGTTCACAAAAAAACAATTCAGCCATTCACAAGACACTGTGACCAAAGAAAGAGTCCTCCTGCGGCTTTAATATCCACCTGATAGAACCTTGCGAACATGTGAACCGAAGCGGCCTTGCAAATCTGAGCAACTGACACCTGATGGCGTATTGTCCGAGATGTCCCCACACTCCTGGTAGAATGTGCTCTTACCCGAAAGGGTGGGACCTTACCTTTCAAACCATAGGCTTGACTGATCAGCTGGTGGATCCAATAAGAAACCTGCGCCGTCAACTTCAGGAAGACCCATATAGCGCATACCACATCCAGGATATGCAAGGATCTCTTCCTTGTCAACTGCGGCCTAGTAAAAAATTAAGGTAGAACAATGTCCTGATGAAAACTAGAAACCACCTTTGGTGAAAAAGTCAGTTGAGTTCATTGAAAACTACAAGCCCACAGCCGCTAAGGCTGTCGTGACTTGCAGTTCATTCATTCAGGAAAGCCCGTGAATGACTGAATGATGCGGCTGTGTGGGTGGAGCCCGCACAGCTGTGCTGTTTTCAAATCTGACAGATAGTACGGGGAAACTTCTCCCAATATTATCTGTCAGAGGGAGAGGAGCAGCAGACACGGCTGCTGCTGCAACTATGGGAACATGTTACATGTTCCACCCTAAAAATGGGTGGAACATGTAACATGTTCCCAAAGGTTATTTTATCATTTAAATGTAAAGTAAAAGATTACTAGTATTGTGCATTATATTTAAACTGATTATATCCATACAAAAAAGGCTGCGCCTTTAGTACCTCTCTAACCCCTTGACGCCGACGTAATAAAAAATATGCGGCCTCACAGAACTGGGCTTTTTTCCATGGGGCCACATATTTGCATACCAGCACAAAGACTGGGGTGTCACTGAGACCCCTGGGTCCCGTTTTAACGATCAGGACCCGGGACTCCTGATTCCAGGTCACATGATTGCTGTAATAGCCTCTGATTGGCTGTCACAGTGATCAGTCACTGTAAAGCCCACCCACCTTGTTTTTTTTTTCTCTCTGAATGGAGCACAGAGATACATTGTATCTCTCTCCTTGCAGAGAGAAAAAAAAACAACTGCTTGTTAAAAAAAAAAAAAAGATAAATAATCATTAAAAAATAAAAGAAAAAATACCTAGATTAAGGTTTGATCCAGTTCAGTGCCAGGGTTAGTGTTTGGGCCAGGGTCAAAGGTCAGGATTTTTTGTTTTTTTAAAATTGGTGTCAGTGTGTTTTAGGTAAGAAAACAAAATGCGTTGCATCTCAAGGACTTTGAAAAACGGGCAAGGCGCTCAAATTTACGAATCCGTGGCCTTCCAGAATCGGTCGTTGACGTCCAATCAACCATCACAGCGCTATTCCAAGAGCTTGCCCCAGCCATTCCAATTGAACGCTTAGAAATGGACAGGGTTCACAAGGCACTAGAACCACGATGCCCCACAGGTCTATACGGCCTATGTCACAACCAAACACAGAGGGGTGCTCATCGCCTTCCACCGCTCGACACCCTTTACACTGGGTAATGAGATCAAAGACCCTGAGGGTTGTTATCTCTTGCTAATCGGACAACTCTTAGATGTGGACGTTACCATTGCTACATATTATGCCCCAAATCAAGGTCCCCTACCATTTCTTTCCCACTTATTCTCGGTTATAGATCACCACAAACGAGGTACTCAGTTTGTCTGCGGAGATTCAAACTGTACCTTATATCCCTTCCTTGACAAGTCCCCTCAACCTTACCCCCTTCCTACCCCCAAACAAACCTTCCAAACCATACTACAGTGTTATTCCATGATAGATACCTGGAGAGAGCTTAACCCCATTAAACGTTAATATACTTTCTAGTTTCACCCCTACAAGACCTTCTCTAGAATAGATCACATTCTCATAACTGCTAGCTCCTCCTCCCAGCTTTTAGCCACTGAAATACTTCCAATTCCTTGGTCGGACCATAGCTGACCCCCAGGAGGGGTCCCCTACTGACCCCTCCTGGATCATCACAGACAACTTGCTAGCAAACCCAACCCATTGTTCAGATATCGAAGCCGCTCTCAAAGATTACTTATCTCTAAACCAGACACCTGATATTTCTCCCCTCCTACTTTGGGAAGCACATAAACCTGTCTTATGGGGATTCTGCATTAGCAAAGCGTCCTTTTTAAAGAGAAAAGACAGCAACGCCTTTTCCTTGAACAAACCTACAACCAATCTCATCAAGCCTTCCAAGCAACCCATTCCACAGCCAACCGTGAAGCTCTGGAACGATCTCGATTGGCCCTGGATCTTTCCCTCACGGATCAGGCGGAGCTTTCACTTCGTAGATCCCGACACAAATACTATACTAAAGCAAATAAACCCAGCACATTTTTAGCTCTTTCGCTTCATAGGCTTGATCAGATCACCAGACCTATTCGGTTACGCACCTCTTCTGGCAATCCCACTAGTAACCCAGAACACATCTTAAAAATCCTTCATAAACATCTCTCACGACTTTACTCTTCCTCCACACCCTTTGACCCTTCCCAGGCTGACACCCTCCTAGCCTCCCTCTCTTTCCCGAAACTACCGGAGCACCAACTGACAGCTTTAGAGCAACCCATTACCCCAACCGAAACCTTAAACGATATTAAATATTTAAAGCTTTGTAAACGCCCAGGACCTGATGGTTTTTCCGCCACATATTACAAAAACTTTGCCCACCTTCTAACGCCCATCCTTACTAATGCTTTAACGCCATATTATCGGGCCATACCTTCAACCCAGAAACAGTGCAAGCCAACATCTCAATGATCCCAAAACCAAATTCGGACGACATGCAGTGGTCCAATTACAGGCCAATCTCTCTCCTCAACATAGATATCAAATTACTAACCAAAATTCTTTCTACGCGCCTCAATTCGTGTATAGGCTCTCTAATCCACAATGATCAAGTGGGCTTCATTCCAACTCAACAAGCCGGAGACATCAGACGCGCAACTCTCTTGGCACATATTGCTAAATCTCGCAAAATTCCCACCTGTTTCCTGTCCTTAGACATCCGGAAGGTGTTTGACACAGTTTCGTGGCCATATCTGCGCTACATTCTGCTCCGTTGGGACTTTGGCCCTCACTTTTTGTCCTGGATCTTTTCACTACATTGGGAGCCCTCGGCCAGAATTAGATACTTAGGACAGAGGTCTGCCCGGTTTCTAGTTTCTCGTGGCACTAGACAGGGCGGCCCTCTTTCCCCCCTGCTCTTTGCTTTGGCCATAGAACCATTGGCCCTCCTAATTAGAGCTAATCCGGATGTCCGTGGACTCGAGATAGATGGCTCTCACCACTAATTATGCCTTTTTGCAGATGACGTTCTACTTTTTCTCACTTCTCCCTTGACTTCTTCTCCTTCTCTCCTCCGGCTTCTCGAGAGGTTTGGCTCACTCTCTGGCCTTATAATAAACCCCCAGAAATCAATGGCACTTAATATTTCCCTCCCTCCTAAAGATTTGGCCCACCTGAAACAGATTCTTCCATTTCCCTGGTCACAGCATCATATTCCTTTCTTGGGTATTAAATTGACCCCCAACATATCAGATTTATATGCAGCTAATTATACTCCTATGCTAACCCACCTTACTGCTCTCATGACCAAATGGTCCTCCCTACCACTTGCATTGCTAGGCAAAATAGCAGTCGTAAAGATGTCAATTCTTCCCAAAATTTTATATTTATTCAGAGTTCTCCCAATCTCGGTACCCACACATTATCTTCGCACACTACAACGTTGCATTTTTTCCTGCGTCTGGGGTACTGTCCACCACCGCATACCCCGCTCCACCCTACACCACCCCAAGCTCCACAGCGGTCTTGGTCTTCCTGATATCGGCAAGTACTACTAGGCGGCACACTTAGCACAGTTGCCAAAATACCATGCGACCTACGAAATCCCTCAGTGGATTGTCCTTGAATCTATAGAATGTGATCCCTTGTCTACTGCTAACCTGCTTTGGCTAAGACCAATAGACCGCCGCTCGATAACGAACCCCATTACCTCTCACTATCTATCACTATGGGACAAACTAAAATCTCGCTATCTCCTTCAATCACCGCATAACCCCTTGCTCTCATATCTCCGGAACCCGGCCTTTCCCCCAGCATGGTCATCACCAACCTCATTCAAACTATGGACCTCTGCTAACCTGCTCCGCACCCATCATTTTCTGCTGAGGAACAAGTTTAAATCCTTTGCCTTGCTACGCGAAACATATGACCTCCCAGCTTCCGAAATATTCCGATACTTACAATTACAACACTTTTACGCCCCCTACACTACAATAACTAACCAAACTAACACCATGTCTCCCTTTGAACGTGCTTGTTATAAAGACCCCCATAGACGCGGCCTCATTTTCTGCCTGTATTTCCTTCTCACAACCTCGGTCACCACGTCCCCCCCTTCATATACCCATAGGTGGGAAATGGACCTTGGCCGGCAATTAGACCCATCTGACTGGGACCACATTTGGGCCAACACGAAATCATCCTTACAAAATATTGTAGCCTTGGAAACCAAATATAAAGTTTTAACCCGTTGGTATTTGGTCCCAGCGAGAATTGCAAAATACACCCCTAATTATTCCCCCACATGCTTTAGAGGCTGTGTGGACCTGGGAACACATTACCATATCTGGTGGGACTGCCCAATCACTCAAACCTTTTGGGCTAACGTCTTTAGCATACTATCCAAACTTAGTGTAAATACACTTCAACCAAATCCGATAACAGCTCTACTCAACTTACGCCCTCCCGGCGTAACCAATTCGCAATTTAAACTCATTCTACAAGTTACCAGGTCATAGCAAAGTCCTGGAAATCTTCCTCTCTAAGCATTGCTGCTGTTAAGAATAGAGTTACTCAAGCCATGATTCACGCCAAGGTGGAGGCTACAATCCTAGATACTATCCCTAAATTCTTGAGTGTCTGGAACCCCTGGGTAGAGTGTTTCCTTCTGCCAAATTTTGATGAGTCACTTCTTCACCCATGATATGCAAGCTATACATGTTCTGCATTATTCTGGTACCATTTCTTACCACATTTGCATATTACTTCACCCTTCTCTGCCAGTTGTGGAGTCATTTTCTTTGCCCCTCCCCCCGCTTTCCTTCTGACTACCCTAACCCCCTCATGTAGCCTTGGGGAGTTTGCATCTCCACCTGTCAAACTCTTTCTGATATATTGTTAACTTCTGATTATAGTTTTTGCCCATTTAATATCATGAGAAATGTTGTTTTGTTCTTTTAATCCTTCCTCCCCCCCATATCCACAAAGACATTATTACTGTGACCATTATTCCATTTGTTTTCCCATCAGTGTAATGTCTACTGTCAATGTCTTTTTCCCCATGTTACAATGCCAATAAAATGTTTGAACAAGAAAACAAAATGCGCAGATATCCATTACCATTTACCACCAAATGAAAGCCCAATTTGTCCTGAAAAAAACACGGTATAATACACCTGGATGTACAAAGTAGTTGTGATGATATGTACAGTTTTACTAACACAAATTTGTACTAAAACAAAGTTGTAAAATTTTACTTAGGATTTAAGATTTGTTATACCCTTAGGCATGAAGGGGTTAATATAAAAGATTTAAATCCCCCCTACACCATATAGCTTCATATCTCATTCCCGTTAAAAAATACCCTTGTGGGTGTATATATATATATATATATATATATACACACACATATATATAAAATCACTTTTGTTGTTTCACAGTATAAATTAACCCCTTATAGCAGTGATAGTCTGCAGTTTTTGTAATATAACCGGCTAAATTTTGCTTTTTTAACCCCATCATGACAGGTAATTAAATAAAAAATACATGCTGCTGCTACTACGGTGTCCTTTTATGACACAGAGAATAGCTGTGATTCAGAGGATCGCAGCTATTCTCTGGTCATTCACAGTTTATAACACTCAGGAGAACATGTTCAGCCCTTCACTGGAGATCTGTGTTCTCCCTCCAGATTCTCCAGCCCAGAGCTGGAGAATCGGAGGGACCGCAAACTAAGCAGAGATAACTTACCTCTGCTTAGTAAACTGATCTTTTACGGTAATCTCGTGAGATTATAGTAAAATCAGCCGTTTTCCAGCGTTTGTAGACCGTTCTCCCTTCGTTTGGAGAACTGATCTACATATGCTTCATAAACGGCATTCACAGTAGAACTGTGTTCTCCGAGAATGCTGGAGAACTGAGCAGCGATCTATTACTGCTGGTTCATAAACGGACACCTAAATGTCTTATGATGGCCATACACTTACTGATTTTTGGATGAGAATATTTGTATGAAAATTCTACATACATGGATGGAGGAACGTCATGTGAAAAATTCACTTGCTTTTCACATGTAAATTATAACATGAGTGTATTTTCTGAATGAAAACCACATGCGCTGTCTACAAATTCATTTGATCTAAAAAAAAATGTTCTATTCTGCTCCTTCATATTTTTCCGTCACTGTGGTCAAAAATCAATATCGATTGGACCCCACTAACAATTAGACAATAGAACGAACATTCTTAAAATGAAATATTTTTGAAGGACAAATGTGTTCATGTATAACCAGCATTAGTGACAGCAGGTGCAGCTAGCTTCTATCAAGCTACCTGACTATGACAAGGGAGTTTGGCATGTGTAATAGTACAGGTATTTTACAATCCTGTCAGAAAATCAGCAAAACAGCATTTTAGGTCTTTTTAAAAAAAAATTTCTTTAATTAAAATTTTGATCTCTGAGTCTGATGATATGTACCAGATTCAACCTCTAATAGTATACACTGCTCAAAAAATTAAAGGAACACTTTTTAATCAGAGTATAGCATCAAGGCAATTAAACTCCTTGGATATTGATCTGGTCAGTTAATCAGTTTCAGCTGCTTTGGTGTTAATGAAATTAATAGGTGCACTAGATGGGCAACAATGAGACAACCCCCAAACCACAGGTGGAGGCCACTGATATTTCTTTCCCTACTCACCTTTTCTGACTGTTATTCACTAGTTTGGCATTTGGCTAGGGTCAGTGTCACTACTGGAAGCATGAGGTGATACCTGGACCTTACAGAGGTTGCACAGGCAGTCCAGCTCCTTCAGGATGGCACATCAATACGTGACATTGCCAGAAGGTTTGATGCGTCTCCCAGCACAGTCTCAAGAGTATGGAGGAGATTCCAGGAGACAGGCAATTACTCTGGGAGAGACAGGGCCGTAGATGGTCCTTAACCCATCAGCATGACTGGTATCTGCTCCTTTGTGCAAGAAGGAACAGGATGAGCACTGCCTGAGTCTTAAAAAATTAGCTCCAGAAGACCACTGTTGTGAATGTCTCTGTCCAAACAATCAGAAACAGACTTCATGAGGGGGACCTGAGGGCCCAACGCCCTCTAGTGGACCCTGTGCTCACTGTTCAGCACCATAGAGCTTGATTGGCATTTTCCATTGAACACCATAATTGGCAGGTCCGCCACTGGCGCCTGTGCTTTTTACAGATGAGAGCAGGTTCACCCTGAGCACATGTGACAGACTTGAAAGGGTCTGGAGAAGCCGTGGAGAACATTATGCTGCCTGTAACATTGTTCAGCATGACCGTTTTGTTGGTGGGTCAGTGATGGTCTGGGGAGGCATATCCATGGAAGGACGCACAGACCTCTACAGGCTAGACAATGGCACCCTGACTGCCATTAGGTATAGATTAAATCCTTAGACCCATTGTCAGACCCTACGCTGGTGCAGTGGGTCCTGGGTTCCTCCTGCATGACAATGCCCGGCCTCATGTGGCAAGAGTATACAGGCAGTTCCTGGAGGATGATGAAATTGATACCATTGAATGACTCCCATGCTTGCCTGACCTAAATCCAATAGAACACCTCTGGGATATCATATGTTGGTCCATCTGACACCGCCAGGTTGCACCTCAGATTCTCCAGGAGAATCTGATGTGTTTTCAAAGTGTTCCGTTACATTGTTTGAGCAGTATCTCTTCTGTCCATTCTTCTTCTCAGAGTGGATAAGATATTTTGTTCGCTAACTATATAGCTGGTTATTTATATTTCCTACTGCATATAGATATTCAAGAATAAATAGATTTTTTTTAAACTTTACATATTAACTAAATTATACACCAAACTTTTTGGAGGTTTTTATCTGATTAAACGAAACAATAATCTGCCAATGAATTGATTATGAAAATAATCGTTAGTTGCAGCCCTACCCATAATATAATATCAGCTTTGGAAGGCATGCCCAGCTGACGATAGGGTGGCTATCATCCCTAGGCAAGCCTTCCATCTGATCGTTCAATCTACTTTAAGCCCTGGTTCACACTTCTGCAGACGTTTGCTTGCCAGCCTTTGCGTGGGCACAGCAGACCAATGGCCATGGCTGTGTTTTCCACAAAAAAAAAGGTGCATGCACCTTTTTAAAAATGCGGTCGCAGGGAAACGCATGGACTTTTAACCATGCAATTTCACTGCAGTTCCCACAAATGCACTGCTGGATGAGCAGCATACCAGCAACCAAGTCTTCCAACAAACCCTATTGTGCAAGGTCCTTCATGATTGGGTACAAATGTCCTGGCTGCTCCCAGTTTACATTGTTTTGGTAAACCTAAAGGTGGTTGCTTAGAAATTGTACAGTCAGATTGTAATATGCATGTCAGCTTTTAACAATGAAGTCTGGGAAAGTCAAGCACCATTAGCAAAGCAAAGCTAAATCAGCCAGGGCCACAGTTTTAGTGTTTCCTAGGAAGGATTAGCAGTTCAATTAAAGTTGTTTTGCTGGAATTGCTGTAAAAATGTAATTCTCTTTTGGTATCTTGCAGGCGTTACCCTACTGTAGAGAAAAGAGCCAAGGGTTTTAATAAGTCAAGCTATGCATCCATTCCAGAGGATAAAGACCTTTTAAAAGCATTGCTGTGTGAGCTAGGTTTACCAGACGATAATGAAACCTTTGTGGAATACAGGGATAATTGTTCCAGAATCACTAAAACCAATGTGCACTCGGTGACTGTTGCTGACAGGAAACTCTGGCCTGTCCTTGCCATTCCAGATGGTGACTTTATCTATGTGTGCCTGCCTCTGGTGGAACAGTTACTGATACCCACCCCACCACTTATAAGTATTAACAGCATCTCCGAAGCATTTTCTCTTTTGTACGGTATGCTGCAGTTCATCAACTCAAAACACAGCACAGACGCAGACGTATCATCCAAGATGGCCCAACTGCCACTTCTAGTCACTCGGGCCTGTCCTCTGGGTTCTCCTGTGGACACTAATTTTTCTGCTCTGCCAGAGAGTCTGAGCAGTATCTCTACAAACCAAACTTATAAAGCCCCAGCATGGGGGACCAGCAAACAGAAGGGTAAAGCTCAGATCGAAGTCTTCATCACAGAGAAAGTGAACTCCACTCAGTATGATAAAGGTGATGATAGTGACACATGGCAGGTGTATGGGACAGTCTCTTGCAAGGTGAGTGTCTCTTATATGTCTACATCCAAATTATTTGTATTTCTGTTCCTTCAGTCCCAAGATTTACGCACATCTTATTGCACAGCTCATCAAGGTGGATGACACCAATTTGTCTGTTACAACATAATGGTCTTTTTTCTCCACCACAGACTGGACAATGAAGGAGCAATAGTAGACTGATGAGGTAATCTCTCTGCTCCTCCCTCCTTTCAGTTTGTAAGGAGGTAGGAGTTTGAACTCTCCCATCTCTCTCTAGGGGCACCTGCAAGCACTGCAAACCATTTAACTTTATACACTAAAGACACTCAGTCCGTGTGGACATTAACTTGTGAAAGCCAGAGGCCACTTAACTCTTTGAGCCCCAAACACTTACAAGGACTATGTCCTCTCTTCAGCCAGCAGCTAGATCTGTTCCTAACTACCTCGATAACGGACTCCATAGTATTTTGAGAAAGCAATACCAAGTATGTACTTCACTCACCAGTCTATCTGACATCTTCATGTGATACGATAATGTACACATCCCACCATTAGGTGCACAGGGAGACTACCACACTTTACTCCAGCGAGGCCTTGCATCCCATCACTTGAGGCTAGGTCCCTAGGCAGGCTTTTTACCACAAGGAGCTCCTATATGGAGTTCCAGTCTCTAAATGAGGAACATGAAGTGCCACCTGTTGCATCACTACCAAGACCCCCATCACCTGCCACCTTCTCCACCTCTGCTGCCAAATGGCTGTTACTCCTTCTGCTCCCCACTTCACACACAGTTGCTCTCAAAGCATAAAGGTTGATTAGAATGTCCACTTGAAATGCATAACCACAAGGGTAACTTGGTTTCACTTGTTACTGCTTAAACCCTCACTTCTTAACCCAGAGGGCTACATATGGCTGGAACCCCAGCTCCCAGTTCTTTTGAATACACCACTTTTTTTTTAATTCTTAATTTATTTGTGGCTTCGCATAATACATACATTATATTAAACACACGGTCATATGGCCATAATAGCATAGTAGCCATAAGCCTCTAAGTAGAATATATTGAAAAAAAGAACAAAAGCTGAGTAAAGCAAATTAAAAATAACAATGAAATCCTTAGCACAGAACTTCAGCTGCCAATCCGGAGACAAGGTACGGTTAGGCTGACTTGGCACGCTCAATGTCAAGTGCGCAACATAACTGTGTTGTAAGATTTGGACCCATAACTGGTGTCATAGTTATGTACTAGAATACACCACTGCTGGATATATACATACCAAATTTCAGCATGTGTGTATTACTGTCTGTCCAAGAGAAGCCGGTCTAATAACTGGCTTCTGTCAAACAGTCCTGCTGGAAAATCTGCATTCAATCAGCTCATGCAGACAATGGCTGCAGTGCTGATCTGTGTATTTTGACGGGGGGAAGTCCACACTGTAAGAATACAATAGTGAAGGGATCTGTGAGGTTTTTTTTCATTCAGCACATTGATTGAATTGAACAAACTATGTATTTATGGTTCCCTCTCAAGCTATTCAGATTAGGCAAGTCTTCTTACGACAAAAACATTTTTTAATAAATAAACTTTTCCACATATCAGGACAGTTTCACAGTAAGTACATAACATCTTTAAGTAGTTTAGATTCTTCTCTGCCATATAGAACATTTGGCTGTATTGTTATACCATGCCATATGCCCTCATTGGTGGTGCTGTCTATTCTCTGTTAAATGTAAAGTCCATTTATCTGGAAACTGAGATCAGGTCCTGCTGGAGGGTGACACAGACTGAAAAGATCACATAGTCATGACAGGTCCTCTCTCTTTCATTTCCATCCCAGACATTGACCACGAGGCAGCTCGTCCCCTGTATTTATACCCTCCAAAAAAAGAAGCCATACAGTTACAAAGGAAGTAAGGAAAGGAACAAATCTTGACCCCTTACAGCACCAACCAGCAATTAAAGTTACAGTACACACAAGCATAATTCTAAGAACAGAACACAGTAAAGTAGGCACCTGCCTACAAGCTTGCTCCTTCTTAGCACATTTTCATGAAGCACACCTGATTAGCTTCTAGTACTACCCGTCCTTCTCTTAGTCTGGATTCTGATATACAGGGGATTACAAGAGACTGATACCTGGTCAAATCCAGTTACCTACACTTACTGTATTTAAAAATTCAGTACAAGTAGAATCCCAGTTATTCCTATTTGGTTGGTACATATTTATGAGCTGTAGTTTAGTTTGATAGGGAATCTATATGGACTCAGGGGTGTATCTACCGCGAGGCAAACAAGGCGTTTGCCTAGGGTGGCTATTTTTAGGGGGGCGGCACTGCCCTCCCAGAAGAAGGGACCTCTTGAGCAGCTGCGGACAGAGCCATGCAGGGCCACCATCAATGGCGTACCACCGGTAGTCCTGAAGGTGGCCCGGACAGCAGGAGAATCGGTGTGGTGGGGAGAGCAGTTGCAGAAGGATGCACTGTGTATCTCTCCCTCCAGCAACTGAGAGCCAGTTTGAGGTTTCTCCCCCTCTCCCTCCGGCTGGCTTTCTACTGCTTTCTACAGACCTGGCCGGATGGAGGGGGTGCCCTGATGTTCCTGAGTGGCTGCTCTTCGCTGAGCTCCTTCCCCCACCCGCACTCAGATCCAGGACCAGGGGAAAGTCTGGAGCAGGGAGAGGAGAAGTGGCGGAGATGAAAGAGATGGGAGGAGGTGAGCTGTTTTATGTTCTCTGAGCTCTCTCTCTTGTCGTCCATCCAGTATATGATACACGATCACTGACAGATCGTATGGGACTGCACACACACAGTATGATTACAACCCCCTGCCCACATTTTCTGCTGCCCGAAGTTCGGCAGCCCTTGGAGGAGCTTGGGGGAGAGAAAGAAGAGAGAGAGAGGGAAGTGAGAGAGAGAGAAACGTATATACATACACACACTTATTGAACTCTTTGGCACTCTCATTGGGGGGCACAAAATTTTTGTGATGCCTAGGGCACCACAAAATCTAAATACACCACTATATGGACCCATTTATACCTGACGCAACACACACAGAACAGCGTGAAATCAGCTTTCATGATTTATTAAGCAATACTTAGCTGAATTAATAAACGTCTTTTATATCTGCCTGGAGTTCTGCTTTAAGGAACATCTTTTGCCACATAACTGAACACACAGTTAAAATACATATATTCAAACCCTTTCTCTTGCCATAGATTTATAAAATGATATGTACATGGCCTTACTGTCTTTTGCTGTGCTGATGGCTACATAAAATAAGGTAATTCCCCTTGACATGTTTACCTCCTTTAACCACTTAAGGACTGCCTGCCCTCAATGTACTGTGAATGGGCGGCCTGTGCAGGCACAGCAATGTACTGGTACGTCACTGCCTGCTTCCGGGTATAGGGCGCACACATGCGTGCCCCCCTGCCATCACCTGCTGTGATTGTACACAGTGGGAGTGTGTCACCAAGTCCCGGCCAATGATTCATGGCCAGGTTCTGCTGATTGGCTGTGTCCAATCACAGCCCAGTGCCCTGTGTTTGACAGTCAACACAGAGCTCTGTACAGAGGGAACAAAAACCCTGCAAAGCAGGAATAGGAATCAAAGATATTTGTTAGTGAAAGCAGCACACATTGCACATTGTTAGGCATACATTTAACTCCTTGATCACCCTAGATGTTAACCTCTTCCCAGCCCGTGTCATTAGTACAATGACAGTGTATAGTATTGTCTCTGATCACTGTATTAGTGTCACTGGTGATGTAAATGGCAGTCAGCCAGTTCCCTGTTAGTGTCAGATTGCCTGCTGCACTGTTGTAGTCCCATTATAAGTTGCTGCTCACTGCTATTAGTAGTGCATAAAAGAAAAAAAACATTCCAATATACAGTCATGGCCAAAAATATTGGCACCCCTGTGTAACGGAACCGGAACCCAGACCCCACTGAGTTTTTTCGTTATAGCACAACTTCCCCTGTCCGAACACCATCCACGGACCACACCCTGAAATCCCTCAGGAAAAAGACAGCACCCAGCTCTTAAAACAGAAAGCCAACTCTTTATTTTAACAAAAAACACAGAATATATACCAAGGGCGGGGAAACACAACCAGGAACAGGAAATACATCATCAGCCCGCCCTATCAGTGGGAAGGGCTACAGGGAACCACCCCAACCAACCCAAGACACAGAACAATGGGATGAAGCACATGGCAAAGGACATTGACCAACCCCCACACCAATACACAAACAGTACATCCCATAATAGTTTGCTGGACAGGAAGACACAGCACCATGGGGGGGGAGCACATGGCAAACAAACAATGGACAGCCATGTGGCCTAGACAAAGGACAACACACAAATGCACAATACTGGGACATTCACATGTACACCCTGTACCCTTAAACAGGCACAGGGTGGGTTAAACATAATGACTTGAGGAGATGATACAGAGGTCCCCCCACCCCCAAAAGTCGCTCCCGTCACACCCTGCATTTCAGATAATGCACCACGTCACCTAGAAAATTGTTGCAATTACAAATGTTTAGACATTCTCATGTTTATTTCTTCTGTTTGTATTGATATGACACAAAAAAGTGGAGAAACAAAAAGCTAAATCTGGTACACTCTATGCAAAACTCTAAAAATTGACTGGACAAAATTATTGGCCCCTTCTCAAAATTGTAAGAAATAATTGCATTGCAAGTTTGTGGTGTTCCTGTAATTTGTAATTAAACTCACCTGTATCAATTAACAGGTGCTGACAATATAGAAAAACACTTACAACCAGGTAAAATGGTGAAAAATTGTCTCAGCCTTTCTGTTGTGTGTCTCTGTGTGCCACATGGAGCATGGAGAAGAGAAAGAGCAGCAAAGAATTATCTGAGGATTTGAGAACAAATTGTGGAAAAGCAGGGACAATCTCAAGGCCACAAGTCCATCTCCAGAGATCTTAATGTTCTTGTGTGCTCTGTGTGCAACATTGTCAAGATTGTCAAAAAGTGGCGAATGAGTGACAGGATATATAAATCACACCACATCCCTGGAATTTGACATTGAACATTATCGAGATGTTTACAGCCCATGGCACTGTAGCTAATATCCCTGGAGGTGGACAAAAGAGAAAAGTTGATCAAAGATTGCACGAAGGATTGTTCGAATGGTGACTAAAGAACCTTGATCAGCTTCAAGACAAATTCAAGCTGACCTTCAAGCACAGGATACAACTGTGTCAGCTCGCACTATACATTGCCAACTGAATAAAAAGAGATGCTATGGTTGGAGACCCAGGAGGGCGCCATTGTTAACACAGAAACCTGAAAAAAGCCAGATTAGAGTTTGCCAAAATTTACCTGAGGAAGCCAAAATGCTTATGGAAGAATGTGATGCGGACAGGCGGAACAAAATTACAGCATTTTGGTAAAGCCCATCATTCTACTGTTTTCAGAAAAAGCAATGAGGCCTTTAAAGAAAAGAACAAAGTCCCTACAGACAAACATGGTGGAGGTTCACTGATGTTTTGGGGTTGCTTTGCTGCTTCAGGCACTGGATGTCTTGACCGTGTGCATGGCATTATGAAATCTGAAGACTACTAAAGAATTCTGTGGTGCAATGTAGGGCCCAGTGTCAGAAAGTTGGGTCTCCATCAGAGGTCATGGTTCTTACAGCAGGACAATGACCCAAAGCACATGTCAAAAAGCACTCAGAAATAGTTTAAAAGTGCTGGAGAGTACTGAACTGGCCAGTAATGAGTCCATATCTCAGTCCCATAGAGCACTTGTGGAGAGATCTCAAAATGGCAGTTGGGAAAAAGAACCCTTCCAATCTGAGAGACCTGGAGCAGTTGGCAAAAGAAGAGAGGTCCAAAACTCCAGTAGAGAGGTGGAAGAAACTGATGGTTACAGGAAGTGATTGATTTCAGTTATTTTTTCCAAGGGGGGTGCTACCAAATATTAAATTGAGGGTGCCAAAACTTTTGTCCAGTCTATTTTTGGGGTTTTGCATGGAATGTGTCAGATTTGGCTTTTTCTTTGAGAATACCTAAACATTTGTAATTGCAACAATTTTCTGGGTGAAGTGGTGGATTACCTGACTGAAATGCAGGAGTTCCAATATTTTTGACCAGGACCGTATATACCATAGTTTGTAGACGCTAAAACTTTCAGGCAAACCAATCCATTAATAAATTTTTCGTGATTTTTTTTTTTTTAACCAAGGACATGTTTGTGTTTTTTTTATTTGATTTTTTTTATTGCATATGCTTTATAACCGAAAGTAAAAAATATTTTATTTTTCAAAATGTTTGGTCTTTTTTCATTTATGTTGCAAAAAAATTAACCCAGTGATGGTCAAATGCCACCAAAAGAAAGCTCTATTTGTGTGAAAAAAAGTATTTAAATCTTGTTTGGGTACAGCATTGCATGACTGCTCAATTACCAGTTAAAGTAGCACAGTGCTGAATATCAAAAAATTGGCCTGTCATGAAGGGGGTAAAATTTTCTGGAGCTGAGATGGTTAAAAATTACCCGGGTAAAGCCGGCCATACATGTATTGGAGTTCAGCAGGATTTGATGAATTCTGATTCATGTATGGACAGGGAGGCTGTACAGAATTTGATCTACCGACCAACTTTTGTGCAACCTCCCTGCCTAATTTTACCTACTCAATCAGCACTGCGGGCTATAACCTGTAATGCTGACCACTGTATTCTCAAGGTGTGGCAGTCTCCCTGCTGTCAGAATACAATAGCTCAGTGGTGGATGGGGGAATCGGGTCAGTATTTCTCATACAAGCCACTGGTTAAATGGAAAAACTGACTCATCTATGAGCTGCTGAGCCAGTGTGCTATCAAATCACCTTTCTTCTTAAAGGGTAAAAGGCATGTATTTTCATGTTTTCATTTGTTCTCGGCTATCGTATGTTTTATACAGTGTATAGCGTACAGTATGTGACATGCACAAGCTACCCAGCCACCAGCCAGTATCAGCCCTGCACTGAATGTTTAAAGTGTTACCAAACCTAGGACCCTGCATTCACTATATCTGGTCTCCCACAGTACACAGAACATGAAAATGCAATTATTTTAGTAAATGTAAACTGCTAAATACCTTTTCTCATCAGCAGTATATAGCAGGCTTGTGAGTTTTGAGCACCAGTTAATATTGTAGGCGGAGTGTTCATTCTGCTCTGATTGTCCTATGAGGCTGCATAGATTGTAAGCTTCAAGGAGCAGGGCCCTCGAACCCCTCGTGTATTGAATCGTATTGTTATTGTACTGTCTCATGTACTGTCTCCCATTATAATGTTATAATGTACAGCACTGGGCAAACTGTTGGCGCTATATAAATTCTGTATAATAATAATAATAACCCCTGACCCTCTGTCTGGACAACGCTGATTTGCCCTGTGCTGATCACATGCACCCTCCCAAAGAAAAAAAAACTCTCTACATACTCTCAATACACACTAAACTGGACATGTGCAGAGTGACTCCTAGAGCTCTCTACTATCAGCAGATGGATTGGGGACAGTGGAAGAAGGGGAGGATCAGAGAAGACAGGATCAAACAGCCTTTTTTACACAATGCAGATGATTACCCCTTAAGTTCTACAGTGAGTATAACAAGCGTGCTTTACTGCATATACAGACTGATTTTACTGTTGTGGGTTTAGTAACACTTTAAAACTCTTTGGTGGCTGTAGAGAAATAACTCCAGTTCTTTATTTAGGATGCTGATAAATAAGGCCTATCCTGAATCTGTGTTCATTGATAGGAAAGAGATTGAAAATGAGGTCAGTTATTATAAAAAAATATAAATTTGTAACACAAAAATCACAACGTACGCCTTAGCACATTTAAAACTAATAAGATACACATCTTTATTTGTATATACTTAACAAGATTTATACTCGTCTCCCTACACAATATATATTGGATGTATTTTTAAAAAATTCAAAGAACGATTTGTCCTGTGAAACTACGTTTACATTTGATCTTTGTGAATAGGGCAAAATTGAATATTTCAGGCTATTTCCTCTACAGGTTGAATGTTATTCATTCATTAAAAAAATAAACAAATTGGTTCAGTAAATTATTGCATTATGGCCACTAGATTGAGCTGATGATCATAATAAATAGGTATTTATTTCCTATTGTCATCCGCTCCATCTAGTGAAAATAAAGTGGCATTTTCCTAATTCACTCAGCTCTGTATAAATGAAAAATATTATACCTGAAGTGAAAAATAGCTTAACATCATTTGATTTTGCTCCCATTCACACAGAACAAATGTACATAATGTTCCACAGGTTGAATAGCTCTGCAAATTTTTTTAGAGATACACCACCATATATCTCAACTTGGGAGCAAAGTTTAAATCTTGTGGGGAGTTAAGTACAGGGATGTTTGATTGCTATCGTTCGACGCCCGGGACATGTAATTCCAGGAGCCGGGCAGGTAGTTTTTTCTAACTTTAGCCCTGCTGCGGGCAAGCAGCAGGGCTCACCTGTCAGGTGAAGCAATCGGCGTCAGCGCTGCTGCCGATTGCTTCACACAGTGCCAGCCCCTCCGCACCCCCCGGCGTGAGGACTCTCTTGCCCATCTGCGGGCCCAGCTCACCCTCGGCTAGAGGGGAGGGAGAAGAGCGGACAAGTCCACTCCCCTCCCCTTCTTGTGCTGACCCGGAAGTGACGTTACAATGTCACTTCCGGGTCCCCGTTGAGAGATTGTAATGCAATCCTTGGGAAAGAATGTAATGTGGTGCGATGTGCACCACATTACATTTGGTGATGTGGTGATCATCATCATGTGGTGATGTGCACCACATTACATTCAGTGGAGCAGAGGGGAGACCCTGACTTTGTCTTTGTCCCCTATGTAATGTAAAAAAAAAAAGTTTTTTGTTTTTTTTTTAGTGTAAAAAATGAAAGTTACACCCAAGCACATACCATCCCCCCCCAAAAAAAATATTGAGGCCCCCACCCCCACATATACGCACGTACAAACGTAAAAGCACACGCTGGAGCGCCTACGTATGAAACCGTCGATTGCGATACACATGTCACATATCACTGCACATGCCAGAATGAGAGCAATAATTCTACCACCAGACCTCCTCCGTAACGCTAAACTGGTGACCTATAAGGAGCTTTAAAAGTGTTGACCTATAGAAAATATCGGGTACTGAAGTTTGTCACCATTTCAGGAGTGTGCACATATGTAAGGTTTGACAAGCTGGATATCTATTTACTCGCTGCAGCCTCATCTTTTTATATTTTACAAAAAAATAGGGTAATTTATTGCTTTTTTGTCCCCTAAAATTCACTTACTTGTATTTTTTACTAAAATTTTTGCGGTAAAATCATGCAACATAAAAAAATTTAAACTACCGCTATTTTATTCTCTAGGGTCTCTGCTTTTAAAAAATATATAATGTTTGGGGAGTTTATGTAATCTTCAGGCCTAAACTGTTTTTTTTAAATGTGTGCAAAAAGCGCAAAAACGGCTCTGGCCACGAAAGGGATAAAGTATAAGCCCTGACCCACCCTGATGAGCAGCCAATTGTTGTTTATCACACTCCTTGCAGGAGGAGAAAAACAGCGCAATGTTAAAAATATTACACGTTTAAGTCTCTTTTGTTTTTAAAAGCCTCAGATATTCCTAATATCACCTCCATTTTAAATACGGTTTTGGTTAAAAAAAAAAAAATTTCTATCAGGACAAGTAGATTGTTACGAGGGACAAGTAGATTGGGGCCCTGATTTAGTCCCTGGACAAGTAGTTTTTTCAAAAATTTCCACACCCCTGTAAGTATGAATGGAGATACAGATTCTATTAGTTTTAAATGGGCTAGGGTGCATTTTGTCATCCAGCCAACTCATGAAGAGCTTGGTAAACCATGTGGGGGTTCCTAATGCAGGCCATAGATGGGTCAAAAAACGGCCGTTTAAAAAAAAAAAAAAAAGTTGGTCGTTTAATAGGCCGACGTTACCACCAACGGTAAGAAAAATCGGCCGATTTTCGGCCCGTCTACGGCCGGCATTTAATTACTTCTGTCCCTGCAGAGAGCTCTGCTATTATATTTGACATGAAAAAGTATAGCGGTTGCAACATTGTATCTATTTGTATCCATTTTGGATACAGATGGTTTTATTCGGATACAAATAGATACAATGTTGCAACCACTATACTTTTGCATGTCAAATATATTAGCGGACTGGAATTCTTATTCTTTTTCTTCTTCTTTTTCTTCCTCTTCTTCTTCTTGCAGGTCACGGCTCATGCGCAGATTTTTTATCGGTAAAAAGATCGGCCGATTTACCCATCATTGCCGTGAAAATCGGCAGATTTTTTTTACCAGCTTTACTGATAAAAAAATGTGCCAAAATCCCGAAAAACGGCTGACCAATTAACCCACTAACAGTGCAAAAATCGGCAGATTTTTTTTTCAGACGATTTTCGACCCGTGTATGGCCTGCATAAGGGTTTGAGTAACAATCTTGTCATCTGTGACAGAAATGATCACATTACAGGACTTTATGTTTCATGGTTGATGCTATATGGAAGATCATTTGAAGTGGAGATCCAAACAAAAATAGATAAAATTAATAGCCATTTAAAGCCCAACTCCAGGATATTATCACCCCCCACCTCTCCATCTCACTCCTCTCTAACTGCTGATATGAAAAAGAACTTTCCAAATGTCCAGTAAGGACTAAGGGCTAAAGTCACCATCTGTAAAATAAATGCAAATTATTTTGCATGTAAAAAAAGATGCATTTATTATCTTTTTTATACCGCAGCTTGCAAATCTTTGCATCTGCAATCAGCAGATCATGAGTCCAATGTCAGGCTCCTGCAGACTCTCAGTATAGCTGTCTGCCCGTACCTCCCGAATGGGTAGATTACTGAAGTGTAGGAAGAATCAAAGAACTATGAGAGTGCTCACCAGCACCCTTGTAGTTCATTGAGAACTACTAGCCATCTGTCGTGGTGGCAGATGGATTTGTAGTTCATTCATTCACAGATCAGCAAAGTGTGGGTGTAACATGTTACACCTCAGGGCCTGGTCTGTGCACAATTTGGCACGGCCACTTTTTTTATTTTCTATTTATTTATTTAATTTATTTTCACTCCCACATTTTGTCACTTTTTCTTACTTTTGTGTGTTTTTCACAGGATGGAGGGCGTGGGTCCTCGGGCCTGCCCTGAAGTCTAGGGGGAGGATGTGTGGCCTTTTGGTTCCTTCCTCCCCTGATCCCTAGGGGGTTTTCTCTTCGGGAGAGCCCCCTGACCAAGCACTGGGTGTCCGGCTTCAAGGCACAAGGAAGGGTGGTCCACCAGGTCTTTTGGCCAGGAGGACCAAATGGGAACCTTATGGGAACCTTGTCCCTGTCAGGAGCTTCGTGTCCCGGGGGATCAGGGTAGCGGTCCAGCCCCTTTAGGGGTAGGACAAAAGCACACCCCTAAGTGCACTTTTTCGTGTGGTGTTTTGCACTTGCACTTTTTTTGTGAACACTTACGGGTTTTTTCGTTATAGTTGCACGTTTGCGGACTTAAAAAAAAAAAAAAGTGGGTGTAACATGTTACAATAGATGAACTTGCCTGTTAACCAAAGCCATGATCATATAATGGTCCTTCTCTTCTTCATACTTCTTCGAGCGTCCACATCACTGCTTGCTTCATGTGCACACCTCCTGATGGTGGAGGCAACACTCCAAGTGGCCAGGTCCTTTCTCATGGGCTCCAGAGGCCTGAGACCTCATAAGAATAGTGAGAGGACCAGTGCCCAGGAAGGTACCCAATGGGGAAAAATGTCTGATCCTCAGGGTAGGAAATTAGCTTTGTTCATAATGGAAATTGTGACTTTGATCCATTACACTGCGGGATGGCAGGAGGTGTTAGTAACTAAGACTGAGGAGTCAGGTAATTGATGCACAATGCACTATGCACTAACTACATTTACCTAGCCTGCTACTGGACAGTGAAAGGAGAATCAGCACAGTGATGAGCTCATCTCTTTGTTACTCTGATCCTTCCTGCTGTTAGTATACTTCTTGTCAGCAAAAGAACCCTGCTGTACAGGGACTGCAAGGCACTGAAATAAAGGTAAATTCAAGTTCTTATACTTCTTGCATTTAAAAACATTTTATTATGTAAGAATGATAACAAGGCTGCATTTAGGGCTAGTTCACAGCAGATGCAGTCCAATGCGTTTTTTTTCTGCATAAAAAATGCATGCACAGTGATTTCCATGTATTCCAATAGCCCTAGTTCACACCAGCGCAGTCAGTTCCAGTCAGTTTCAGGTGCAGAAAAAAAAAAGTAGACCATGCTGCATTATTTCTGCATAGACTGTACTGGAATATAGCAAACTGCATCAAAACTGCACCAGAATTGTAAGCGAAAATGTTTCTGCAATGCGTTTTAGTGGTATAAACTGGCCCTAAGGGGAAATTAAACCTTCCTTTTTTTTTATTAAAATAAACATGGTATACTTCCTCTTCTAGGGTCTCATGCTGGCGCTCCAGGCTCCTCCTCTTCAGCAGGTGCCCCCACGGAAAGTTGCTTCCCATGGGGGCACCCGTGCGAGCTTGCGCCCTGCCTACGTCCATTGACACAGAGCTAGCGGCTCTGCCCCGCCCCCTGCTGCTCGGAACAGCATTTGATTGACCACAGCAGGAGTTGATGGCTCCCACTGCTATCAGTTTGCCCAGGAAGGAGGGAGAAAGCAGCAAGAGCCGCTGCTCTCGTGCACAACGCTGGATCGGACTGGGCTCAGGTAAGTATAAGGTGGGGCTGGGGGGGGGGGATCCTGCAGCACAAAAGGTTTTTCATCTTAATGCATAGAATACATTAAGGTGAAGAACCTTGAGGCTTTAAAGTGGAAGAATAGACAAAGTGTAACTTTCCTTATAGATTTGTATACTTACCTATTTTTAATCCGCTTTGGTCACGTGATCCTGCAGCTTTGGGTCCCTTGTGTCAGTGAGCAGCTGCTGCAGAGGAGAGGTGGGAACGCCTTCAATGGTTGGGCCATGGGAGCCTATTGGTGACTTAACGAATCACAGAATTCACTGAGCACTTCCTAACACAGAGGATTCTTACAGGATCACGTGAGTGGACTGGAACGGAATGAAAATAGTTAAGATGTAGCTAAAAGCAAACCTTTTTTTTGTTTTGTATAGAGTGGAGAGATATTAGAACACCTGTCACATTTCTGTTGCTGTCTGTGTCTCCATTAGGGAGATTCTCTTTATTGATCCTGCTTACCATTGTCACCGAAAGTGAATGAAAATCCTAAATGCTTGGGTTGTCCCCAAAAGAGAAATAGTGGGAATATCTTCCAATGGGGGGCACTAGGTCTGGTGACATTGGTGACAACCAGGGATTCCCTCACTTTAGAGGGATTCCCTCTTATTTCCTGTTTTGGCTTTGGAATGGGAAGTGGGGCGAAATCTCCCTAATGGGACACAGATGGCAAAAGCAAACCTTACAAGGGTTATAACCCTCCTTTACTCTTTCCAAAATGAAAAAAATTGTTTTACCTTTAGTTCTCTATTAAAGTGGTAGTAAATCCTTACATGTACCCAGTAAATTGACTGGCCTCAGGTGATACACAGAGAATAAAATAAATCCTCCTACATAAGTTGCACATGTTTATGTGCAGTCTTCTCTTCTCTACATCCATTGAAAGTACTGAATTTATAAAGATTGTAGAGCTGTCAAAAAAGGGGGTGGAGAGCTGAAGTTACACTATGCAGAGCTTAGTGAGGGGAGCTCTGAGAGCTGATTGGAGGGAAGGGACATACCCAGCTAACAGGAACAGAGCTGAAGCTGTCAGTCTGGTGGAGATCCCTCCCCTGTCACCATTTTCTCTTGGTGTCAGGAAAACTTGTCAGAAGTGATTCATGCTGATAGCAGAGGAGCGAAGCAGCAGAGAGAAATTACACTTAGTGCTCTGAATTGAGGCAAGTACACATTATAGAGTGATATGCTTTGTTTATATATCATTTCTAAGGTTATCACTTTAAGTATACAGATTTTTTTTTTATATACAGGATAGGTAGGAGGACGGGGAGGGAAACCTTTTCTGAATAACTATAGTTTGGGTTTTCTTCCACTTTAAGTTCTGTCAGGAATTTGGCTTTAAATGTGTGATGAGTTTTGGGTGTGTATGTCACATGAATAAGGATCATCATATAAACATCCTGTAGCATAGGTGCAAACTGTTTCTGACCAGGAAATTCTGAAATTCAGGATGGTCAGTACCTGGAGCCCTAATGAGCGTGCGGGAATAAAATCCATACAAGAAACGCATCTCTCTGGAAATATATTCTGTTGTTTAGCATGTGTCTTCCATCAATAAATTGCATTGTAAGCAGTTCCATTGATGCCGTTGTTCGGTAACTAGCATGCTAGCTTCAAACAAGTGTTCTATGCTTTATTTTTCCTTCCACTTGTAAGGCTTTTATCCCCAAACAGAAGTGGATCTTATTTCCCCTTGATGTTTATGCCATGTCTAATAGACTATTAAGAACTGAAATGAAGACAGGAAGTTACAGTGAAAATGGTACTTATTCCATCACTCATTACTGAATGGTCTATGAAGGGTAACCCAGTGAATGTATTATCTTGGCTTTATTCATCTTTCAAGCTGTTGATCATTCACAATTTGGACTGAAACTCCACATATTAGGACTTGTAAAAGTTGTGAGGTTCATTTCAAGGATAATGTATATTCACACATTTGCTTATTTTGGGACCTATTTAAAAAAAAAACAAAAGAAAAAAAAGAAAACAGTAAAAAAATTGAGTTACTGTCTATAGTAACCAACCAGATTTTATTCTCATTGGGAAACTGAAACAAGGTGTTACTGTGTATGAGATCTGGTAAAGTCACATGCGGGGATTGGCTTTACACAAGTACTTGCAATTTGCTCTTTACGCCTCATGCACAGTGGACATTTTTACAGCTGCGTCTAGGGGTGTCTGGCGTTTTTTTCTCCTGCCTCTAAACTCCCCTGTATGTTATCCTATGTGTCCATTTACACAAAATACTTTTAGAGGAGTTTAGAGGCGGGAAAAAAATCCCACTGCCAATGTGTCCAGGAACAGTAGAGTTTTGGCAGAAAAAAACCCTTGGTGCTTCTAAACGCGTGCAAAGTCTTCTACATACACATTAACACTAGGCGCACTTAGCACTTGAGCTTGAGACCTATTCTGGCCAATGAAATGAATTAATGACCAAACACTTGATGCTCGCCAAATGCATTACACGCTTTTACCAGCGTTGGGCGTTTTTTCTGCCAAAACACTGTTGCAAGGAGGAAAGGCTTCTAGCAGAGTTAGAAAAACATCTAATGTGCATGTGGCTTTACAGCCCACCTCTAGGCAGAATCTATTTTTTCCCACCCTCTTTCTAACCTATTCTTCCAAGTGTTTATTTTTTCTTACCTGGTGAAGTCAGTTATATTCACCTTAGTCCCCTAACGTGGGACCTTCACTGACGCTGTCTCCACCTGGGGAGACTGCTAGTGCAGCACAACACGTTACCTTTAGCCAGCTGATTCCCTTCAGTCCCCTGGGGTCCTCAGGATCCTTCTAGATCAGCAATGGGCAAACTACGGCCCGCGGGCCGTATACGGCCCGGCGGACCTTTTAATCCGGCCCGCAGAGCGTGATACTGTCAGGATGGCTGTCAGGATGTGTGTAGGCGGGGCAGCGTGACGAACGTGAGGGGAGCTAGGCTCCTCTCACAGTCCGCCCTGAAGACCGGAATGGCGCGGGAACACGGCGAGAGGAACGCGCGGAGCAAAGGTAAGTAAATTGACACAGGGGGGACTTGGGGACTTAATATGGGGGATGAATTAATATGGAGAATGAAATACTATAGGGGGGATGAATTACTATAGGGGGGATGAATTACTATATGGGGGATGAATTACTATGGGGGATGAATTACTATGGGGGATGAATTACTATATGGGGGATGAATTACTATGGGGGATTAATTACTATGGGGGATTAATTACTATGGGGGATGAATTACTATATGGGGGATGAATTACTATGGGGGATGAATTACTATATGGGGGATGAATTACTATGGGGGATGAATTACTATATGGGGGATGAATTACTATATGGGGGATGAATTACTATATGGGGGATGAATTACTATGGGGGATTAATTACTATATGGGGGATGAATTACTATGGGGGATGAATTACTATATGGGGGATGAATTACTATGGGGGATGAATTACTATATGGGGGATGAATTACTATGGGGGAAGAATTACTATATGGGGGATGAATTACTATATGGGGGATGAATTACTATGGGGGATTAATTACTATGGGGGATTAATTACTATGGGGGATGAATTACTATATGGGGGATGAATTACTATAGGGGGGATGAATTACTATATGGGGGATGAATTACTATGGGGGATGAATTACTATATGGGGGATGAATTACTATGGGGGATGAATTACTATATGGGGGATGAATTACTATATGGGGGATGAATTACTATGGGGGATTAATTACTATGGGGGATTAATTACTATGGGGGATGAATTACTATGGGGGATGAATTACTATATGGGGGATTAATTACTATGGGGGATGAATTACTATATGGGGGATTAATTACTATGCTTACTATGGGGGAATATTACTATACTTACTATGGATGACACATACACATCATTCATCTACTCTTGGTCCGGCCCCCCGGGTCCAATATATGAACCCATTGCGGCCCTCAAGTCAAAAAGTTTGCCCACCCTTGTTCTAGATCCTGAGAGGAACCTTCTGCTGGCTAACCAATGGTAATTGTTCACTTCATGGAAGCAGTGACGTTGAGACCCCGAAGACGTACCCATCAGGGCAGCAAAGAGGAATCAGCAGGTACTGGATAATCACTTGACTACGGCTCAGGGTAAGTGAAAAACAGTATTTGGATTATCTACCCAGCGACAAGAGAGGCGGGGTTACTTTTATTCTAGATGTGGGCTTTAAATATTACAATTTCTTTGCTCTCTTCCTGTCCACCTTTTTATTTTCCAATGGGAAGAGGACACCCCTTTATAATGGTCACAGCCAGTGTGCAGACCCAGGAACTCAAGCACAGAAACTCTCCAACATCTGCCAGGAACTGGAATATAAATTTTAAGTGGACTAGAGCTGAATCATCCATAAGACAACTTAGACAGAAGCCTTGGGCCCTTGGAAGTCCAGGGGGCCCAGTGTCAACCTTCATGTTCCTGCAATAAACAAGGGTGGGTAGTGCAACTGATCAGAGATGTGCACCTACCTGTCACTTCACAAGGGAAGATGCACATGTAGGCGATTGGCGTCTCATGGGATGGGCTCTGCTGGAACAGACAGGGCAAATGGTGTGGTTTCTCCTTACTAATATCAAGTAAAAGGGATTGGGGGGGAGGCTGCTAGTCTGCTACCTTACCTAGAGTCCCATTCTGCCTCACAGAAAAATCAAGTATTTAAAACACTTACTTGCAGGGTTTTCCTTCAAATATATGATTTTATTGTTCACTTGCAATGTGAACTTTCTAGTAGAAAATATGACCATTGTGCAGCCACAGTTTCCTCTCCTTCCTGCCAAGTCATAGCCCTCTCCTCATTTGGGAGCATCTAGTTATAGTCTATGCTGGCCTAGCTCCTCTGCCTTTCCCTTTACCTCCCCACATAAACTTAATGTAGCTGGTGGGGAAGATGCTGAGAGGAATGCACTTAAGTATCGGCTCAGAGTCTGTTTGGGCTGCCGTCATCACATCCAAGATGGCAGCACCCAGCAGCAGTCTCAGGTCCTTCAGATATCTATATAAGGGAGGTATTTACAGGTAAATAACTTGAATAAAATATCTTAAATGCAAACATCATATTATGGGAAGATTTTTGTTGAAATAAATAATCTAGCGACAGTCTCTTTAATTTACTTCTGGAGTGGACTGACTCTTAACTAAACTACAGTGAGCTAAAATACAGGGAGACTCCCCCTTTAATTAAGATAATTACTAATGTTATTGGTAACTTCATGCATTCCTTGCCGTTTCCATACTGACTGGGGTTGTCAATCAAATTAGGTGGTTGGAAGGAAACACTTAAATGAATAGGCTCATACACTCACTGTAGCTATTATGAGTGAGACTTGAGACTACCCCTGGTGTCAAAATTCCAGAATTGTGTATATTAACCTCCCTAACAGTCTGATTATGTCAGTATTTCTGTGTTCAAAGCGGTACATTTTTTTGCATGGAAATATGTAGTTTTTTTTATTGTAGGCCTGTAATTTTTAGGAATAACTCACTGAAATTTGTCCGAACAAAAGTCTAGTAAACAACCCGGGTATGATACAATTTGAAACATGAAATAATAAATTATAATATAATAAATAATCATAAAAAATAATAATAAATTGAAATCAATAATATAATCAAACCAAAAACACTGAAATTTGAAATAGAGCGCCAAGTTCACACATCACTGAGCTTAGTCGCAAAATCGTTTTCAGTGTCTGATGACGAATTTCCCCACAAATCATTATCACTTAATTCTGCAAGTGGTTCTAATTTACTATCACTGTTCTCTAGCCGGTCTAAAACCGCTTTTGACATAAAGGGACGCTTTTTCGATGCCATGGACATTTCTCAGTTTCCAGACAGAAGGAACAGTAAAAATGCAGGCAGGGCACAGGACAAAGCACTCGGGACAAAATGTATGTGAAATGGTTTGATACAGTAATGTTTTACTATGTGATTTTAGTGAATGTCACTTTTTAACTTTTTTAAATTTCCCGCCGTTCCGTCCCCGTACGTCCCGACGCTTTCAGGGACCGGAACCCGGAAGATGGATGCAGGCATCAGCCGGAGGAGATGGCCGGGGACACTGCAGGGAAGACATCGCAGGACCGCAGGACAAGGTAAGTGAAACAAGGAATCCCACAGCAACGCTGCAGGGAAATCCCGAGTGCAGCTCGGGGTTACCGCTTTTGGTACTGAAAGTTAACCCCGAGCTACACTCGGGAATACCGCCAGGGAGGATAAACAAAATATTATGGCTTAGTGGGACATTAAGGGCACCCAATTCCACAAACAACCATGAAGATAAAAGTACTTTACATCTTTATTGTGATAACATTTATTAAAGACATAACATCAAATATAGGCTGAACATAAGCTAAAACTCATATTCTCCTGAACACAGACATAGATCAATCATTCAAATTGCATTTATAAATACCAACACGTTTTGAGTCCACCAGAAAAGCTACTGCTTCTGGGTCTTTCTTTGTTGGATTGTCTTGGGCTGCCATGACCCAGGGCATACAGCCTTGCTTTCGTGTTTAAGAATGCCTGCTGCTGCTGGTCTTAGTTGCACCCCTACCTCTTTCCCCTTTGGGTCGGATCACCCTAGGTCTGCATCACTTGGGTTGCTTTTTAAATTCTGACAGGCGGATGGTCATATATCTTTCACTGTCATTTCTATTTCAATCCCTGCCCCTGAAAAAGAGTGAAACTCAAAACGTGTTGGCAATTGTGAACGAGATTTGGCTGATTGCACTTTGTACATTTATACCGTATTTTCTGGCGTATAAGGCGACTGGGTGTATAAGATGACCCCCTAATTTTCCAGTTAAAACATAGGTTTTGGGCTATACTCGCCATATAAGACTACCCCCCTTCCGAGGCAACACCATTTAAAAACATCAGATTTTTTTAATTGAAATGGTTATGACTTACCGGTACTTAAAATCCTTCAAAATCCTCATGTTCATCCTCTGACATCATAAGTTCATGAATGACATCTTGTGATACATTTGTAAGACAGTCATCATATGAATCAAATTCCAAATCAGATGGTTACCGCTGGATGTGCGGTAATACGGTAGCTTCGGCTACATACACTATACAGTATATATACAGACCGCTGGATGTGCAGTAATGTACATACAGTATACCGCGCTGAGCCAAGCTGGCTCAAAACAAATGTCCCTATGACAGATTAATCTGTCAGCCTGCTGGATGTGTGGTATATACAGTATACTGAGTATATACCACTGTGGGATATACAGTATACTGAGCCAAGCTGTTTCAAAACGTACCGGTACGTCCCTACTGTAATCAGACCGCTGGATGTGTGTATGTACGGTAGCTGAGGCTACATACGGTATACGCTGGGCCAATCACAGAGAGCGATGTATTCTACTAATGAATACAAAGCCTGCTCGGATTGGCTGAGGTTGTGACATCATCAGCCCACCTCTCTGACTCAGCCAGTCCGAGCAGGCTTTGTATTCATTAGTAGAATACATCACTCGCCGTGATTGGCCCACTGTATACTGTATATAGCCGCAGCTACCGTACATACACGCATCCAGCGGGCTGATTACAGTAGGGACGTACCGGTACGTTTTGAAACCGCTTGGCTCAGCGCAGTATACTGTTTATACCGCACATCCAGCGGGCTGACAGATTAATCTGTCATAGGGACATTTGTTTTGAGCCAGCTTGGCTCAGCACGGTATACTGTATGTACAGTATTACCACACATCCAGCCAGCTTGACCCAAAAAACTCAAGGTTCACATTTTATACCCCGCGTATAAGACGACCCCCAATTTTTGGGGTATATTTGTAAGTATAAAAAGTAGTCTTATACGCCAGAAAATACTGTATATCTGTGTTGAGAAGAATACAAGTTTTTGACTTATGCTTAGCCTATATTTGATTTTATTCATGCATTTTAGTGTTACCACAATAAAGATTTAAAGTACTTTTATCTTAATGATTGTTTATGAAATTGGGTGCCTTAAAGTCCCGCTTACCTGAAAGATTTAATTTTGTACACACACTGTAGCACAAAACACAAAATTACATTTAATTGCTTTCATTCAGCCTTGCAGTAGCCCACAGGCCTTGTTCTTCGGGCCGTTCAAAGCTTGCATACAGCATGCCATAAAATAGCTGTCAAAACGATGTAAGTCATTTTCCAGCGCATTCTCTAATGCTGCCAGGAATCTTTAGCTGTAACCTGTTTACACAGTTTGCCTGTAGTTGAAATTTATTAACTGCATTCAGAGAAGCGTTGCAGTGGGCAGTCAAATGTGGAGCTAGTGAAGGGCAGGCAGATGTTTATGCAGGTGGTGGTCAATGAACATGGCAGGAGCCCGAGTCATTTCAGCTCTTCTCCTGCCGCTCTCTCTTTTGTTTATCTTTGTACAAGCAACATTAGCTCCAAGGGACCAACTTATTCAGAACTACCTAAAATAATGACTCTTTGATTGCAGTCAACCTAAAGTGGCTCAAGGACTTATTAGCATGTACGGACCTATGTAAATCATTATTATTATATTTTATTATGCAAAAGGTACACTTGATTGATTTAATGCACATGTCCTGCAGGGGGTCATTGGAGGCTTGTGCTGGGTAAGTGGACGTACGGATTAAAAGCCTGAGTTCGAGCATTTAAACAGATCTAATTAACGTCATCATTTTTTTTTTCTTTCCAAAGTGTAATTTGGAAACAATCAGCCAAAATGTAATCGTCGGCTTGAATCTTCCTGCTAACGGCTCCCCTCTTCAGGATATTCTGGTACATCCCTGTGTGACTTCCATTGACTCTTCCATGCTGATCTCGAGCAGCGTGGCGGCTACTGATGACTCGGCATTCAATGGGCCATACAAATTTCCATTCATTCCACCCTTTGATCGGTTCCAGTTGTGCTACTACACGTCACAGGTAAGCCAAATTGAGTTTATTTTGCTGTATATTGTGCTTTATCTTTAAATGTGTTTTTAGCATTTTTATTCCAAGATACTGGTCTACTGCAACCAATGAAATTCTTCCTGTCATTTTCCAATGTTTGCTAGCAAAATACAGTGTGGGATTATTTGGTTGCTTTAGGCAACAACCCTTTCTTTATTACCTAGTTTCTTAACCTATGGATTGCAACCCAACTTGGGTCATGGACCTGTTTTACATGGGTCGTGGTCTGACATCAGCAACAGCTCCATAAAAACCCATGTGCTCCTAGAGTATAGGGGGGATTGTGATATCAGTATAAGAAGGGGGGAGACAGGTGAACAGTGTCATAAGGGTGCAGGTGGGATCATGTATTTAGTGTAGGTGGGGTGCTGGGGGCAGAGGTGATCAGTGTAATAACGGTGTGGGGGGACACAGGTAATTAGTGTAATGGGGGTGCGGGAATACACAGGTGATCAATGGAATGAGGTGTAGGTGTACAGGTGATCAATGTAAGTGGGGTACACAGGAACATAAGTGATCAATGTAATAGAAGTGTGGGGTTACACAAGTGATCAGGGTAAGACAGGTGCAGGAGGGATACAGGTGATCAGTGTAATAGGGTGCGGGGGCTTTCTATGTTGTTTTTGGCAGAAAGTCAAACTTTACAGTTCATTTTCCAAGCTCCCCTAGAAATACAAAAGGAAGCAGTTTCAATGTAAAAAGCAACACAGACACTACTTTTGTTGGAGACATGTACATGAGGCACACTGTCCTATTTTACCAAATCGGATGTTCAGCAAAAATAAAACTCTTTAATTGTCTGTAGTTAAAGCAGATCTCCAGTCAAATCTGGGGAATCCCTCATGTACATTCAATGGAACAAAAGCAGGGTGTCGGGTAATTGTGAAGTAAAAACAATTACACTTTATTATGCTCACTTACATGGAGAAAACCTGTTTACAGCTCTGGTGGCCAGGGTGGTGTGCAGACACATATCTCTCCAGTGTGGATGGACCGAAGACGGCTGCAGGGCGCACAGGCAGAGACCCTCTCATGGATGGAACCCTTCGGCATATCTCCCCTCCTGTCAACCGATAGAAGATAGTGACAAGTGCTGGTGAATGACAAGTGGAGGGGCCCCATCACCAGCACCTGTCACTATCCTCTGTCTGTTGGTGGGGGTGAGAGGAGATACGCCGCCGGTTCCATCCACAAGCATGTCTCTTCCTGTGCCCTGCAGTTGTCATCGGTCTGTCTGCACACCACCCTGGCCATCAGAGCTATACACAGGTTTTCTCCATTTAAGTCAGCATAATAAAGGGCAATTGTTTTTACATCACACTTACCTGGTATCTTGCTTTTGTTCATTTGTTATGGTAGAGTCTGTTTTTAGTAGTTTTAGTAAGTGTTTTTAACATTTCTAAAATAAGGGAGTGGTCGTTGTTCCTTAAGATCACCCATATGGCTTTCAAAGGACGACATGCATACTGCATTATTTGGAGGTCTTGCCTCTTCTTTCACTTCATTCATATGATACTTTCTTTTTTCTAGTGCATCACCACATTTATGTACGTCAAGTCAGACCTTTTTAATTGTAAGGTAGTTGTCAGCATTAGAAAATTTTGATTAGGTTAGAGGAAGCCCAGATGTCAGATAGTAGAATTCACCACAGTTGGTGCTCTCATGGCACTCCATCTAGGCATCTTCCTTATTGCAGTGTGTCCATGAACAAATTGCAGTGGGCTCTGTAGTAAAGGAGTCCTCAGCCAGTCCTAACAAACTTCTCCAGCTTTGCGGCAGTTCATCTTTGGCCTGTTCAAGGTGTTTAGGTGGATAGGGACCTGTTCCTGCTGAGGCAACTTCTTGTTTGTTGGAGGAACAAGAATGTTCTTTCTTGTGGTAAGTCATTTTGCTGACTTTTTCAGAGGTGACCATCAGTCAGTATTCAGAAAAGGCTTGAAGAGAAGAATAATAATGGGATCAGTGGTCGGACCTCCATGAGTTATGTCTGCTCACATGCCCAGCTTGGCTATGCTCCCCACATTTAATAATGTGAATAATGAATACAGAACTGCATTCATTTGTATCTTTTATATCTTGAACAGGGCTCAAAATTTCAAGTCCTGAGCTACTAGCCAGGACTTAAGAGTTACTCGCCACCAGTTGGCCCACCCAACCTCTAATCTTCCTGCCCCAAATTCCACCCCAAAACACGCCCTCGTAAATTATGTTATGAAATGGCACTGTTAAATGTTTTATGCACAATGAAGAAAGGGAAGAAAGGAAATGGAAGGGAGGGAGGGGAGGAAGGAAGGGAAAAAAGGGAGGGGTGGAGGAAGGGAGGGAGGGTCGATAGGAAGGGAGGAGTGGAAGGAAGGGAGGGAGGGAAAGAAGAAAGGGATGGAGGGGTAGAAGGAAGGAAGGATGGGAGGAGTGGAAGGAAGGAACGGAAGGGTGACTGGAAGGAATGAAGGGAGAGGTGGAAGGAAGGGGTGGAAGAATGTAGTGGGTGGAAGGCAGGGGTGGGTGTAATGATGAAAGGGAGGGGTGCAAGGAAGGGTCGGAGGAAAGGGAGGGGTGGGTGGAAGGAAGGGAGGGGTTGAATGAAGGGTGGGAGGGTGAGTGGAAGGAAGAGTGGGTGGGAGGAAGGAAGGGTGGAAGAAAGGAAGGGAGAGGTTTAAGGAAGGATCGGAGGGAAGGGAGGGGTGGGTGGAAGGAAGGAAGGAGTTGGTGGAAGGAAGGAAGGGGTGGGTGGGTGATAGGAAGGGAGGGGTGGGTGGAAGTAAGGAAGGGGTGGTTGGGTGGAAGGAAGGTAGGTCAGACTCACATGCTAGTTCAGAAGCATCAGAACTGTTGGCTGCTGTTTTTAACTTCCCGCCCACAAATCCTCTGAAGCTGCATGGACTGGAATGTGGGCGGGCACAGGGGGAGGCAGAGTAGATCCAGCCTCTCTATCCTTCTCCTCCCCACTTCAATGAAGCAGCTGAAAGCTGCGGGAGGGAGAGGGGGAGAATCAGCTTCCAGCTTCTTCATTGAAAGCCATACAGGAGATCGCTGCTTGTCACCGCTGCAAAGATCATACCTGATCATTCCGTTTCTTTCCTGCTCCCTAACCCCCCCCACTCCACTGTGTGCTCCTCAGTGCCCAGTTTCCTATTGGTGCAGTGGATAGAAGGAGGAGATCGGTGCTTGTCTTCGCCCCTCCCAGACACCCTTAGTCCACGTGCTGCTCACCCCCACCTTATTTCCACTCTCCCAATGTGAGCGGGCAAGTGGAAATTTCGAAGGCTAGCCTAGAATATGCTTTAGCCTTTTTACTCCCTATACTGTATGCTTAGATAAAAGTTCAGAGGTATTCACATATCCAAACTTTTTGCTTTTTTGGATTTTAGGTGCCAGTGCCTCCAATATTGGGTTTCTATCAGATGACTGAAGAGGGGCACCAGGTACAGATTGCAGTTAAACTGAAGCTTCATGAGAGTATAAGAAATGTATTTGATTACTGCGAAGCTAAGATCCCATTTTTCAACAAGTAAGATATTGCAGTTTTTCCTTTGTATGTATGTCAATTAGAACCTCAGGTATAATGTTTCTTATAGAGCTATGACCTTGTTATGGGGTCCATAGACAGCCACGTGTCTCTGCGAAGCAACAATCAATGAGACCGTTGCCTGTGTACACAAGACCAGCCATGTTGAATTCAGCCAACAAATAGATATAGTGTATCTGTGGTGAAGTATTCATCTCCTTTTTCTCTATGGAAAAGGAAACTGATATCGGCTAGTCAAAAGACATTTTCCAGCATGTTGGAATTCCTGTCATGCAATGGTAGTCCTTCCCACAATCAAAAGCCCTTATTAAAGAGAATCTTTAATGCAGTGGCTCTGCAGTTTACAAATGGAAGAAGAGGGCAAAGTACAATTCAACAATGTTGTATGTGATGTCTCTGCAGCTGATCTTTTCTCCATTGTTGACTTGCCATTACTTCTCTGTGTGGAGGCAGTCATCCTGTTAGAGCAAGGGTGCTCAACCATTTGAAGTGCAAGGGCCACTTAAGTGATTTGGTAACCAATTGCGTGCCACAATGAAATGGTTCAGAATTTCACATTTTTTTATTTTGGATAGCAAGACAAACATTTCCTCCTGCATCCACTGAATGCCAGCAGGTGGGAGAGGAGGTTAAGCCAGATTTCAGCGGTTGCAAGACGAAAATAGAGAGGATTGGTTCCTGTATATGCCACCCACGTCGCCCCTCCTGCCCAACTGTAAAACAGAATGCAACAGGGAGGCAGCACGGGCCCCCTGGAGCATGGGGTGGGGTAACCATTGAAACCCTGATGCTACATCAGTTAAAAACATGTTTCAACTATGGGGTTTTATCTCCCTCCAAACCGCAAATGTAAATGAGCCCTTACTGTCCTGAGCCTCTATTAAGTCTGCTTTCACACGTATGCACTGCAGTTTACCTGCACTGTGAGTACAGCTGGTGCATCTGCAGCTTTCTCGCAGGGTAGAAACGCTTTGCCATAGACTTCTATTAGATCTTGCGGGTGTGGTGCACTTTCTGAAAGCGCACCAAACCCGCAGGATATATTAGAAGTCTATGGCTCAGTGCAGTTAACCCGCAGGTGCACTGTGCTGCACCCGCGGATCAGTGTGAAAGCAGCCTAATAGTTGTTAACCTTTTTATAGGTGATAATGTGTCCATTGCAAAAGTACAGTGTATGTGTTTATTACACTGAGCTTCTTTTCCTCTTCCAGCTTCTGCTGGAATCACTCTCTAGTCTGCTAGAAAGCTTCCAGATGAAGTGCACTTGGTATCACTCTGCCTGGGACAGGAACTGGTACTACAGAAGAAAAATTGGTTTATGCAGCTCCTACTCCCTACGTGGCTGCCAGCGCCAGTTCGATGCACTCTGATGCTCTAAGATGGCAGGTCAGCAAGCCCAGATCACAATCAATGAGTTGTAAACCCTGGGCACGCTCTGCCTTGGTTTGAGGTCAAGAACCACATCAGAGGGCTCCGAGGGCCACAGATTGAGCACCCCTGCGTTAGAAGAACAGAATTTTACTTCTTCATAGCAGAGCTGCCTGACTAATGACTGGTGATCCAAAGACTGGTGGGGGGATATTTAAGAAGCAGTGGTAGAGGTGAAGAAAGCACAGATCCACAGAATACATTAAGCATAAGCAGGAAGATACATGTAGTGCAGGTCCTCAGGTACAGATTCCTCTTCAGGAAGGAGAACAGTTGGCAGAACAGTATTGACACCAAATCTCCTGAGACTAGCACCCAGAGACAACTAAGCCTTTTACGCAACAGCTATGAAGCTGTAGGCACAGTCACGTGCCAGGAAAGGCACGTTTATTTTTCATAGAATTTCCAGAGAAATTTCTATATAAACATAGAAAAGTGATGTCCATAAACTCTGCCTATTTTAACCTAAGACAAACAAGTAAAAAAAACACAAATTAAACATCTGAGTATAGAGCTATGTTTATCCCAAACATGTTTACATTTATTTAGTTGATTAATTCACTACTGTTGCTTGAAGCCTATTTCATGCAACCACTATTCTTTTAGTCAATTACTAGTTTCTAATTTTAGTTTTGATCTTTCCGTCTTCTAGGCAGGTACTGCTTAGGCACAGTTAACATTAGTAGATGCTTACAATAGCTTTTGAAATATTAACTTATTTCAGGTCCTCTTTAATGTACCACTAAAGGTAGCCATTTTTGCAAGCACTGCGCTGACCGGCTGCTTTGTTTGTTTACATCAGACTGGAAATCTTGCACCTAAACAACCAGATAATGGATGTTTGCTATCTATGTCATCTTATGCAAGTCATCATTTTTTAATATTTTAATCACATAAAGTGTTGGGGAATTGTTCACAATAACTGTGGGAAGAAAAGTGCACAGGTGTTGATTTTGTAGTATGCCTTATTTTCTATAGTTTACTGGAAGCTAAAGTTGTTTGGTTACCACGGGTCTGTTTCACTTCCTTCATTTTTTTCAGAATACCCCAAAAAAATATTTGAACATTAAGCCTGGCCATATGCAATTTTCTTTCTTTCAATTATGGGCTAAAGGAAAGAAAATTGGTTGATTCCCCCATGAGCACAGTCATTGTTGATGATGAGGGTAATCCCTCCCGCTGCACTATTGTATTCTGACAGCAGAAGATTTCCCCACTGTTAGAATACAATGATCACAGCTGGTGGCTATAGCCTCCAGTAGTAACCATACAAAAAAAAAACTCAACAGGCTGATTGTACTGAAGTCGCTCAATATTTTGACTTCAATGCACCAGCCTGCCCATAGATGGATCGAAATTCAGCTGGCCCCTGCTGAACCAGCCAAATTTCAATCCATCTATGGAAAGCTTGACTAACCAGTTGTGGTCACAATAATAATTATAGTAATGGTTGATGCCACTATTGGTATTATTTATCATGCAAAATTGCCTGCCATCAATGTAACTGTGTAAGGAAATTATTTCCATAGTTCCTTTTTTTCTACTAAATGCTCATTTCCTTTTTGGTGTTTTTAATAATAGAGGCCAGATTAAGCATTTTGAACACAAAGCTAGTCATGGACAACTTGAATTATCAAGGGAAAAAAGTCATCTGGTGTGGGTGATAGGTAAGTATTGACACAACCCCTGAACAGTTACTATAACCATATATTTGCATGGAACAGCATATGTCCTAGAGGTCTCCACAGTGTTTGATTGTGTTGGGGACATTGTGCAATAGTAGCTGGGAATATACTCAGGACCAGGCATGCCCCTGTCCATTTATATCTGGTACCAGTAGACTGCTGGACTGGGGTATATATGCTTTGGGGCTAAGGGTTATGCTTCCTCCAGTATGGACATTAGCTATTTACACTGATGATATTCTCGTTTATTTAACATTAACCTGGATTTCTGATACAAGCAGTGCTAGTGGCTATATCTGGACTATAGATAGTATTCGCATTTAAAGCACTATATATTTAGCAGCAACAGAGGCACTTTAGAAGGATTGGCAATGCATGCAGACCTGAAGTTGCCTGCTGTTGCTTGTGAAATTAGATTGGAGATACATTTAAGATTGCAGGTTTTCATTTGTCAGAATTATGTCCTTAGAGGTTCCTGTTTTCTTCTTAAACTCCTTCCTGCTGTTCAGTGAATGTCAGACAAGTTAACCATTGACCTACATGATGGATGGTTTATATCCAGGGGTACTAAGATCAAGAGCAGTCCCAGGCCCCCCCCCCGATGGCAGGGTAGGGAAGCAATAAGTTGTAGTCCGCAGCCACAGACACTTAGCGTAAAGCTGCAGTTGTGGGCCCCAGTTGCCATTTTGGGAGATTCTGTGACTTGCTTTGCTGGAAGCAGATATGCAAACTGCTTCAGCTGCAGGCTTGAATATTAGGTTCCCACAGACCGTGTGCCAGCAGCAGGCTACTTCCCAGCTTTCGATCCCCTGAGAGGCTGAGTCCCAGGCATTTGGCACTCCTTGCCGCCCTTTCCGCAAGCCTGTATATCATGTACACTTTCAGCCTAAAACTAAGCGGAATTAAATATCTTTTCAGCAAAACACGGTGTGATGGCTTCATTATGTTAAATAATATACAGTCAGGTCCATAAATATTGGGACATCAACACAATTCTAACATTTTTGGCTCTATACACCACCACAATGGATTTGAAATGAAACGAACAAGATGTGCTTTAACTGCAGACTGTCAGCTTTAATTTGAGGGTATTTACATCCAAATCAGGTGAACGGTGTAGGAATTACAACAGTTTGCATATGTGCCTCCCACTTGTTAAGGGACCAAAAGTAATGGGACAATTGGCTTCTCAGCTGTTTCATGGCCAGGTGTGTGTTATTCCCTCATTATCCCAATTACAATGAGCAGATAAAAGGTCCAGAGTTCATTTCAAGTGTGCTATTTGCATTTGGAATCTGTTGCTGTCAACTCTCAAGATGAGATCCAAAGAGCTGTCACTATCAGTGAAGCAAGCCATCATTAGGCTGAAAAAACAAAACAAACCCATCAGAGAGATAGCAAAAACATTAGGCGCGGCCAAAACAACTGTTTGGAACATTCTTAAAAAGAAGGAACGCATCGGTGAGCTCAGCAACACCAAAAGACCCGGAAGACCACGGAAAACAACTTGAAACAACATTTCAAATCCATTGTGGTGGTGTATAGAGCCAAAAATGTTAGAATTGTGTCGATGTCCCAATATTTATGGACCTGACTGTATAACATGGGCAAGTTATTAACTTTAAATGTACATGAAGACACAGCTAATGTCTTTTTCAGGGCAAAAGTTTCCAAAATCGCTAGAAATTTCTCTTACGGGAACTGTGACATTCAGCTCAGAACAGCATCCCAGTGACCCTGTGGACTCAGTCTGCGTTGGAAATACTGCCTATGTTAAAGTAAGTAGGTACTGTTAAAGCATTAAAATATATGTTTCCTACCAATTTAGTGAATACAAGTGGTGCATACACTTCACAGTGTTATAATTGAAATGTTAGTGATAAATCTCTTATCATCACCCATGGATTATATATCCTTCATCAATACATATCCAGAATATTATATCTGTGACAACAAAAAACAAAAATGTGTTTAAAAATTAATGAATACAACACATACTCTGATATCTCAAAATAAAAGTCCCATGACATAAAAAATATATATAATAAATAATATAAAAAATAGTCCTGTGATAAAAGGTAAAAAAGATATTAAAGTCCAGTGATGAAACAACTTCACGTTATGAAAAACTTTAAGGTATAGATAACCCTGTGCAGTGCCCACCGTGCGCCCCCACTCGGGTGTGCACTCACCAGATATTACCTTTATTATAGCATACTCAAGAGGATATCCACTAGTGTGACCAGGAGGTTCCTCCAAGGACAGCCCACTTAATGATTGATTGCCAGGATAATTCAAAACTCCATTCCGCCATATCATGAAAAGAGAAGAACAAAGAGTCCGCTCCAATAGTATATTACCCAAGATAAATAGATTTATTTACTCCAGGTATTTCACTTACAATGTTAAAAACATAAACAAGCCCAAATAGTATGTCTCTGTGACCAGCAGATACTGCATGATGCTCTCACCACCTCCGGAACTGTCGGACAGAACGCCGTCACGTCACTTCCGGTTACGGATCTGCGTCACTTCTGGTCCGCCGCACCGTCACGTTCTGAGGTGTTTTGTCATATCCTGACTTACTCATAGGGGTCAGTTAAAGCATTGTCCTGTGTTAAATATACAGATACATTTTAGCTACCTGTCCAGTAAAGTTTGTTTTTTTTCTTTAGTTTTTCTTTTTACATTTCTTTTGTTCAAAATTCTCATTAATCACTGTCCCAGTGGAGCTTACAAACAAATATTCCTTCCACAGTCATAAGAGTTAGAGTAGGGAAGAATGGCACTTCGGTCCAGGAATTAACCCCTTTACTCCCAATCTCTTCGACTGACATTGACATGGGCTTCAATAGTCACAGAGAAGCTGTCTCATTGTCATTGTCTGTGCTGGCATGGTCCTCCCCATCAGATATCAGTTGCCCACAAGTGCATTCTAACTTGTAAAGTGATAGGCAGGTACCCAGCTTTGACCAGTTGTGCTACTCTCATGGTTTGCTGCAGGAGCATAAGGGTTGTAGCTGGGCTTCTGGATATCCACAGGGTCCTAAGCTTCTGCTTAGCATGTCTTATGGATAATGCATCTCTGGCAGAACTCATAGGCCTGCAATCTGCTTGAGGGAAGAAATTGGATCATCTTGCAGAAATGTTATTATAAATAACAAAACAATGATGGCATTGGCCTGCAGTTTTCACCATTCTCTTCTTTTTGCCATTTTATTATTTTAGCTTTTCTTTAGAATCCCTGACTACAGCCTCACAGGATGTTACACAGACCAGCATTCTGTCCAGGTCTTTTCATCTGCAAAGCCAAAAATTATAACATGTAAGAGACTTATGGCTTATTATATTGCGCTCTGTGTTTCTATTCTTGATCTTAATGTGAATTGTTCAGTAAAACTGCATACTTTACAGTAAAAAAGCAAATAATATGAATTCAACTTACTTGCTATTAACTGAAATTTGTTCCTGAGGCCACTCTGCCTGCTAAAGTGACCCCATCAGGGGATCAACAAAATGACACAATCACTACCCTTAAAAGGAAGCAGCTTTATGCATACCTGTCTGTTGGTCCACTTACTAAACTTTACTCTGTAGCAGAGCCTCCTGCGCTGATCCAGCTCCACACATCTGGGTGTATAGAGTAGTGTTTCCCAGTTGTGTACTGTAGCGGTCAGCAAGAGTGCAATGATTTACTTTCTGCTGGTCAGCGGGGAAACCACAGCAGCCAGCAGGGGAACCTGTTATTTGACCTGTTAATAGGCCAACCAGTGGGTATGTATAATGCTGCTTTCTTTTCAGGGTAATGGCTGTGTTATTTTGTTGACCCCCTCACAGAGTCACTTTAATGTAGAAGTAGATGTACAATTTTTGTTTTTTTACTATATATACAATATAATTTACAAATAAACAGTTAATACTTATAGAAGATCCCTATACGATTCTGGGTTAGCTAAAGTGAATGTACAGCAGTACTGGCCTGCCTTTTGCCTTGCTCTGTCTAACTGAAACCTAAGAGGGAGCCATTCAATAAGGTTTTGGGTGTGAAAGTTCCAGCAAATATACAGTTGTGTTCAAAATAATAGCAGTCAGACATCACTAACCTGATCAATCACTGTTTTTGGTAGAAATGATATTTCTATATGGCAAATAATTTACTAGCAGGTGTAGTAGAGTAATAGAAATCCAACAGACTCAACAGTCATGACATGCATGCTGCTGATTCTGTGTAATTGAATCACTAATTGAAAGGGGCATGTTCAAAATAATAGCAGTGTTGAGTTCTATTAGTGAGATCATTCATTCTTTGAAAAACAGGTGGCAATTATTGCCCTTATTTAAGAAAGGAAGGCAGCAAATGTTGTACATGCTGGTTACAGTGCATTTCTCTCTGAAATTCTGAGGAAAATGGGTCGTTCCAGACATTGTTCAGAAGAACAGCGTACCTTGATTAAAAAGTTGATTGGAGAGCAGAAAACATAAAGAAGTGCAGAAAATGATAGGCTGCTCAGTTAAAATGATCGCAAATGCTTTAAAACGGCAACCAAAACAACCGAACCGGATATCGTATGTACTCTCCAGCGCCTCAGGATATGCACAGCCAAAAGGAAAGCCAAGGGTATCAGGACAGCGAAAACCAAAGGAAATGCTTCAGGGGTGCAGCCCTCCTCAGACGGGAAAATCAGCCACTGGATAAAGAGAAAACAGGTGGCGCACACACCTAGTGCATTATCCAAGGTTTATTGTAAAGAGTAAAAAATAATATAAACATACTCACAAACGAAGCATGTATCTAAAAAGCATAGAAAAATGACGATGGCCACAACAGCAGGCACGGTGTCCTCACTGTCAGTGCGGTCAAATTGCTGACGCGTATCGGGGACGAATCCCTTTCCTCAGAGCTAATGACCAGCCTCTGCTCACCAGCAAGGCTCCTACTTTTCATCCGTTACACATCTGCATCAGAAGCTGGTCATTAGCTCTGAGGAAAGGGATTCGTCCCCGAAGCGCGTCAGCAATTTGACCGCACTGACAGTGAGGACACCTTGCCTGCCGTTGTGGCCATCGTCATTTTTCTATGCTTTTTAGATACATGCTTCGTTTGTGAGTATGTTTTTATTATTTTTTACTCTTTACAATAAACCTTGGATAATGCACTAGGTGTGTGCGCCACCTGTTTTCTCTTTATCCAGTGGTAACCAAAACAAGACGTGGAAGAAAGCGAAAAACTACCATTCGAATGGATAGAAGAATAGCCAAAATGGCAAGGACTCAGCCAACAATCAGCTCCAGGAAGATCAAAGAAGATCTAAAGTTACCTGTGAGTACTGTTACAATTAGAAGACACCTATGTGAAGCCAAGCTATCTGCAAGAAGCCCCCCGCAAAGTCCCACTGTTGAAAAAAAGACATGTGCTGAAGAGGTTACAATTTGCCAAAGAGCACATTGACTGGCCTAAAGAGAAATGGCGCAACATTTTGTAGACTGATGAAAGTAAGATTGTTCTTTTTGGGTCTAGTGGCCGGAGACAGTTTGTCAGACGACCCCCAAACACTGAATTTAGGCCACAGTGCACTGTGAAGACAGTGAAGCATGGTTGTGCAAGCATCATGATATGGGGATGTTTCTCATACTACGGTGTTGGGCCTATTTATCGCATACCAGGGATCATGGATCAGTTTGAATACATCAGAATACTTGAAGAGGTCATGCTGCCTTATACTGAAGAGGAAATGCCCTTGAAATGGGTGTTCCAACAAGACAACGACCCCAAACACACCAGTAAATGTGCAACATCTTGGTTCCAGACCAACAAGATTGACATTATGGAGTGGCCAGCCCAATCCCCGGATCTTAATCCAATAGAAAACTTGTGGGGTGACATCAAAAATGCAGTTTCTGAGGCAAAACCAAGAAATAGAGAAGAACTGTGGAATGTAGTCCAATCATCCTGGGCTGGAATACCTGTTCACAGGTGCCAGAAGTTGGTTGACTCCATGCAACACAGATGTACAGCAGTTCTCAGAAACAGTGCTTATACAATGAAATATTAATTAAGTGATTCAGAGGAAAGCAAAATCTTCAAACATTTTTCAGTTTATATAGTGAATGTTTGAGTTTATAAAGAAGAATACAAACACTGCTATTTTTTTGAACAGTCTAATATTCACTTTTCTTCAATTTTTTTAGAGGAACAACACAAATTTGATATATTTTTCTTCATGTTTTGATGTGGAATAGAATGTGTAGTGTTCCCAATGCATTTGTGTGTATGGAAATAAAAGCTATTAGAAGGATTTTGAGCTTTATTCACTTTTTTCAATACACTGCTATTATTTTGAACACAACTGTATATACTGTGTATGTGTGTGTGTATATATATATATATATATATATATACACACACACACACTATATTGTCAAAAGTATTGGGACGCCTGCCTTTAGACACACATGAACTTTGATGGCATCCCAGTCTTAGTCCGTAGGGTTCAAAATTGAGTTGGCCCACCCTTTGCAGCTATAACAGCTTCAACTCTTCTGGTAAGGCTGTCCACAAGGTTTAGGAGTGTACCTATGAGTATGTTTGACCATTCTTCCAGAAGTGCATTTGTGAGGTCAGGCACTGATGTCGGACAAGAAGACCTTGCTTTCAGTCTCCGCTTTAATTCATCCCAAAGGTGTTCTATTGGGTTGAGGTCAGGACTCTGTGCAGACCAGTCAAGTTCCTCCACTCCAAACTCACTCATCCATGTCTTTATGGACCTGCTCAGAATAAATGAGTACACCCCAACAGATTTGTCAGGAAACCTTTACTTTCCTTTAAGAATCAACATTTTCTATGGGTCACTATACTACAAAATACTCCCACAAATGCGGGCCATTGATTGCAAACAAGATTTGTTTATTTGCACACACAAAAAAGTATTTTTCCTAATAATTTAATTCAAGACTATGTTGCAAAAATAAATACACCCCAATAAACATCTGAGGAGCAAAGCTAAATTTTAGACAACAAAATCCTAATTAACAAGAATTCAGCTACAGGTGAGTCTATTCATTTAGCAGGTGTTCAGCAGACAGTTGATTATAAAAGGGCAATATTTAGCAAAGAAAACCCCTTCTCATTTCATGCTGTCAGTAATGGCACCACATGGAAGAGAAATGTCACAAGGTCTGAGAAAGAAAATAATTTCTTTACACAAGAAAGGTGAATGCTACAAGAAGATCAGCGACATTTTACTTATCAGTCAGAATACTTTAGCAAAAGCTATACAAAAATTTACCAAAGATGGAACTGCAACCATTTCAGAGAGACATCCAGGCTGTCCATGGAAGTTAACCCTCGACAGGAGCATCTTCTGATGAGAAGGGTTGAAGAAAATCCCCATGCAAGTTCACTGCAGTTAGCGAAAGAAGTAGAAAGCCAAACTGGGGTGATTGTTTCCTGTGACACAATACGGCGTACACTGCAGAGGAATGGCATGCATGAGTGTCATCCATGAAGGAAGCCTCTCCTAAAGCCCATGCACAAAAAAGCCCACCTAGATTTTGTCAGGGCCCATGCTGAAAAAGAAGAAGACTACGGGGACTCTGTGCTCTGGAGTGATGAGACCAAGATAAATGTTTTTGTAACTGATGGCTTCAAAACTGTATGGCATTACCAAGGTGAGGAGTACAAAGAAAAATGTATGATGCCTACAGTGAAATGTGGTGGCAGTGTCCTTCTGTGGGGCTGCATGAGTGCTGCTGGTGTCAGGGAGCTGTATTTCATTGATGGTATCATGAATTCACAGATGTACTGCTCTATACTGAAAGAGAAGATGCTACCATCTGTCCGTGTCCTTGGTCGTCATGCACTTTTCCAACATGGCAATGATCCAGAACACACATCTAAGGCCACTGTTGCATTTCTGAAGAAGAACAGGGTAAAAGTGATTCAGTGGCCAAGTATGTCTCTTGATCTGAACCCAATCGAACAACTATGGGGAATTCTGAAGAGACAAGTTGAGCATCACTCTCCATCCAGGCTCTAAAAGGGGTCATTCTCAAATAATGGAAAAAGATTGATGTTGCAATATGTCGCCAAATTGTTCATTCCATGCCTAGAAGACTTGGTGCTGTCCTTACACATAATGGAGGTCATACAAAATACTAGATGTAGTAGTTTGTTTTTGTGGGTGTATTCATTTTTGCATCAACTAATTTGAGTAAAACTGAAGACTTTGTAATCTAAGTTATATTATTATTCTTACTTTCATGTAATGAGCTAAACAAATGTACTATAACACTCAGTTTTGCCAAAATTCTGCGAATGTTTCTAGTGTTCATTGAAATACTGATTAAAATCTTACTTTTCAAAAGGGTGTGCTCATTTATGCTGAGCACTGTGTGTGTGTATATATATATATATACACACTATACTGTCCAAAATGTCTTGGTATGCTGACGCCTCAAGAGTTCCCTGCACTGGAACTAAGAAGCAAAGCCCAGCTGCTGAAAAACAACCCCACACCATAATCCCCCTTCACCAAACTTTACACTTGGCACAAGGCAGCCAGGCAAGTACTGCTCTCCTGGCAACCACCAACCCAGACAGGTCCATTGGATTGCCAGACAGAGAAGCATGATTCGTCACTCCAGAAAACATGTCTCCACTGCTCTAAGGTCCAATGGCGGAGTACTTTACTCCACTGCATCCAATGCTTTGCAATATACTTGGTGATGTGAGACTTAGATGCAGCTGCTCGGCCATGGAAACCCATTCCATGAAGCTCTCTACACACTGTTGTGCTAATCTGAAGGCCACATGAAGTTTGGAGGTCTTTAGCTATTGACTCTGCAGACAGTTGGCGACTTCTGCGCACTGTGCGCTTCAGCATGTGCTGACCCCGCTCTGTCATTTTACATGGCTGAGTTGCTGCTCTTCCCAGTTGCTTCCACTTTGTTATAATACCACTAACAGTTGACCGTGGAATATTTAGTAGCAAGTAATTTTCACAGATGAACTTATTACACAGGTGGCAGCCTATCACGGTACCACTCTTGAATTCACTGTGCTCCTGAGAGTGCCCCATTATTTCACAAATGTTTGTAGAAGCAGTCTGCATGCCTAGGTGCTTGATTTTATACACGTGGCCATGGTGGTGATTGGAACACCTGCATCAATGATTTGGAGGGGTGTCCCAATACTTTTGGCAATATAGTGTATATATGTATATTTTTTTTTTTTTGTTTTGTTTTTTTCTTGATCAATACAGATTTGTAGCTTAAATAATTATTGCACTGTTTGTAGCAATGTAGGGCACAGCACATGTGTTATAAAGACAAGATATCGTATTTGGTACTCCAGTCCAGACACTGCCTTCTAATCTTGTTTGACATCTTGTGTTTCAGCTCGTGAATTAATCTCTTCAGATTATTATATATGGAATTCCAAAGCACCAGCACCAGTTTTGTGCCGATCATTTTTTGATTGATTGTTGTCTGCTGTATTTGTAAATTACTGAAGAAACTGTCCAATAAAATACACTTTATCGTGTATTTTGGTGTCTTTTTAGTTCTTTTTTTTTTTTCATTTAGAAAAACAATAAATGCATGTTTGAAGAGGTTTGAAGGAAAAAGCTAGTTGGAAGATCATCGGTTTAGAAAAGTGGCATGCATATTGGTTGATTTACAAAAGGAGGAGAGCATTTGCAAACTGAATTTTCACCTAACTTTGGGAATGAGGTGAAGATAACATTTTCTTGTTCTCTCAAGAATACCCAATCACATGCAAAGCAAATTTAAAACTGGATTTTTTTTTTTTGCTCATAATTGGATGCTAGAAGTCACAGTTTCACTCCATTTACTAAACTAGTAAAAAAAAGGGGGTATGTACATCCAAATTGGAGGAAGGGTTTAGGAATTACAGCTCTTAAAAAAGTAGCTATCCCCCCTTTTCCAAGGGACCAAAAGAAATTGGACCGTTTAATCAAAAGCTGTTCAATGGCCAGGTGTGGGCTACTCCTTCATTATTTCTTAATCAATTAAGCAGGTAAAAGGTCTCAAGTTGATTTCTAAGTGTGGTATTTGCATTTGGAATCTGTTGCTGTGAACCTACATCATGCGTTCAAAGGAGCTGTCCATGCAAGTAAAACAGGCCATTGTAAGGGTTCAAAAAGGAAACAAATCCATCAGAGAGATAGCAGCAACATTAGGAGTGACCAAATCAACAGTTTGCTACATTCTGAGGAAAGAAGAACGCACTGGTGAGCTCAGCAACATAAAAAGGCAAGGACGTCCACGGAAGACGACAGTGGTGGATGGTTGCAGGATCCTCTCTATGGTAAAGATAAACCCATTCACAACATCCAGACAAGTGAAGGACACTCTCCAGGAGGTGGGTGTTTCCTTGTCAAAGTCTACAATCAAGAGAAGACTTCACAGAGGGTTCACCACAAGGTGAAAACCATTCATAAACCAGATTAGACTTTGCTAAAAAAGCCAGACCAGTTCTGGAAAAGCATTCTTAGGATAATTGAAACTAAGATTAATCGTTACCAGATTGACAGGAAGAAAAAAGTGTGGAGAAGGCTTGGGACAGCTCATGATCCAAAGCACACAATGACATCTATAAAACATGGTGGAGGCAGTGTGATGGCATGGGCATGCATGGCTTCCAGTGGCACTGGGTCATTGGTGTTTATTGATAATGTGACAAAAGACAGAAGCAGCTGGATTAATTCTGCAGTTTTCAGAGATATACTGTCAGCCGAGATTCAGCCAAATGCAGCAAGGTTGATTGGACGGCGCTTCACAGTACAGAAGGACAATGATCCAAAACACATTGCAAATGCAACCCAGGAGCTTTTGAAGGAAAAGAAATGGAATATTCTGCAATGCCCGATTCAATCACTTGATCTCGACCCAATTGAGCATGCATTTCACATGCTGAAGGCAAAACTAAAAGCAGAAAGACCCACAAACAAAGAACAACTGAAGACAGCTGCAGTTAGAGCCTGGCAAAGCATCAGAAAAAAGGAAACCCAGACTTTGGTCATGTCCATGGGTTCCAGACTTCAGGTAGTCATTGCCAGTAAAGGCAACAAAATATTAAAAATTAACATTTTAGTTATGATTATTTTCATTTGTCCAATTACATATGAGCCCCTGAAAATGGAGGGACAGTGTATAAAAATGATTGCAGTTCCTAAAATTTGTACTTGATATTTATGTTCAACCCCTTGAATTAAAGCTGAAAGTCTGAATTTTAAATTCATCTTGATTGCTTTGTTTTAATTTATTCTGGTGGTATACAGAGACAAAAGTATGAAAATTGTGCCCAAATATATATGGACCTAACTATATATATATATATATATATATATATATATATATATATATATATATATATATATATATACAGTATATAGTGCATTCATAAAGTATTAAGGCACTTTTCACTTTTTTCAATTTTGTTATGTTGCAGCCTGATACTACAGTTGTTTAAAATCATTTTTTTTTCTCCTTAATCTAAACTGCCCATACCCATAATGACAAAGTGAAAACAACATTTTAGAAATGTCTGTGAATTAATTACAAAGAAAAAACTGAAATATCACATGTACTTGTATATTCAGATTCTTAACTCATTACTTTGTTTAAGCACCTTTGAAAGCAATTACAGACTCAAGTCTTTTTGGGTATGACGCAATATGCTTTGCACACCTGTACTGGGGTATTTTCTGCCATTCTTTTCTGAAAATCTTCTCAAGCTCAGTCAAGTGGACAGCCATTTTTTGGTCTCTCCAGAGATGTTCAATAGGGTTCAAGTTGGGGCTCTGGCTGGGTAACTCTAGAACATTCAAAGAGTTGTCTCCAAGCACTCACTTGTTGTCTTAGCTTTGTACTTAGGATCATTGTCATATTGGAAAGTGATCCTTCAGCCCAGTCTGAGGTCCTGAGCACTGTGGAACAGGTTTTCATTGAGGATATCTCTGTACTTTGCTCCATTCAGCTTTCCCTTAATCCTGCCAAGTCTCCCAGTCCCTAGTACTGAAAAACACCCCCCACAGCATGATGCTGCCACCATCATGCTTCACTGTTGGGATGGCATTGTGCAGGTAATGAGCAGTGCCTGGTTTTCTCCAGACATAATATTTAGAATTGAGACCAAACAGTTCAATCTTGGTTTCATCAGGCCAGAAAATCTTGTTCCTCACAGTCTGAGAGTCCATCAGGTGTTTTTTTGCAGACTCCATATGTTTTGCACTAAGGAGAGGCTTCCATCTAGCCACTCTGCCATGAAGCTCAAATTGGTGGTGGGCTACAGTGATGGTTGTCCTTCTGTAACCTTGTTCCATCGCCTGGTCACCTGTCTTACTAAGGCCCTTCTCCCCAATTGCTCAGTTTAGCACAACCAGGTCTCTTCCAAGAGCTGGCCACCTGGCCAAATTTCTTCCATTTGAGATTTATGGAGGCTACTGTGCTCTTCGGAACCTTCAGTGCAGCAGACATTTTCTGTAGCCTTCCACAGATATGTGCCTTGCAACAATCCAGTCTCTGATCTCAGCTGGCAGTTCCTCTTGACCTCATGACTTTTGTTCTGATACAGTATGCATTGTCAACTGTGTGAGGCCTTTTATAGAGAGGTGTGTGCCTTTCCAAATCATGTCCAATCAATTTAATTTACCACAGGTGGGCTCCAATCAAGGTGTAGAAACATCTCAGCAACAATCAAGAGAAATTGGAAGCACCTGAGCTAAATTTCAAGTGTTGTTGCAAAGGGTCTGAATACTTATGCCAATGTGATATTTCAGTTTTTCCTTTTTCATACATTTGCAAACATTTATAAAATCCTGTTTTCACTTTGTCAATATGGGGTACTGAGTGTAGATTATAAGGGAAAAATTAATTTAAACAAATATATTATCTGGCTGCATAATAACAAAGTTGAATACTTTATGAATATAAATATATATATATATAATAATATTGAGCATATTTAAATGATTTTGGAACATGATTGGTTGTAGCATCTGGCAACTTTGGTTTGCAATGAGAATCATTGACTGTATGGAGTACACAGATAATGGATACATCAGGGGATGTATCCATTATCTGGATTGGCACAGGTCCATGGCCTGTTTATGACTGGGCTGCACGGCAGGAAGTGAGTGGCAACCGTGGTCCAGGCAGGACTATCACAGACCGCAGTCGCTGCTCACCTCCTGCTTTGCCACTTAGCCTGTGTGTCCTCTCACACATCTCCCGGCCGGTTGCTGATGTCATCCTATCACCAAGGCAGAGGATGGGAGCAGCTGGAGATCTGCTTAGAGAGCGGGTGTCAGGAATGGACCTGCCAGTAATGGTGGGACTCACCTGCCTTGTGGGCTGCAGTACCAGGGCTGGCCAGCGGGTACTCTCAGCAATCAGAGACTCAACCCTGCAGTCAGCCAAACACCTGAAGCTGATTATGGAGGTGTATTTAAGGGATGGCAAGACCTGCAGTCTGTGCCTTGGTGTGTGTTTTTCCATGGGCCCCTGTATCTTGTTACCTGCATTCCTGTTCCTGCCTGACTGACTTGTTGCCGACCCTGCTTGATCCTGACCTCTGCTGACTTCTCCTGTTTGATCCCTGGCTTGTGACCCCGACCATTCTCTGCCTGACCCCCTGTACCTACCTGCCTGTTAGTTGCTGTACCCGGCTCGTGACCTGACTACTCTCTGCCTGCTCCTCCTGTTCCTACCTGCCCGATTGTTATTGACCCGGCCTGCCTGACTACGCTTGCATTGTATGTATTGTTATCTGTGGGTGGTTTGGTTCGTTTGCATTTTGTTTATGTTTTAGTATTGCACTGCGTTTTGTATTGTTAGTATTAATAAATTATATTGTTTATAACATATCTGAAGCCTGCGTTTCCCTGCGTCAGTTCACATACCTCTGGTCATACCCGGAGCCCTGACAGCAGGAGTCTTTTCATATTAACAGGCTGGTGATAAGTTGGGCAACTCCCGCCCTCCATCCAGATCTGCAGCTCCCCCCACCCTCTGCTTTGCTGAAAGGATGACATTGGTGACCAGGCAGGGGTTGCAGAAGAGGACACACAGGCAGATAACTGCCTATGCCCTGCCAAAGGTAGGACTGTGCAGGACAGAGTTTTAAAGGGGTATCCGTGTTGTCAGAGAGGAAAAGGGAAGCCATGATTGCAAGGGGCACTGCAATGGGGGCTGTGATTGCTAGGGGCCCTGTAATGTAAAGGGCCACTGTGATATAAAGGGGACTGCACTGGAAAGGGGCACTGTAATCATGACAGTGCCACTTTGCAGTACAGTCCTCTTTGTATCAGGGTGCCTCTTTATAGTGCAGCCCCCTTTACATCACAGTGCCCCTTTACAGACTGCACTGTTAAGTGGCACTGTGATGTAAAGGAGACTGCACTGTAAAGAGGGAACTGTGCTGTAATGGGGGATTGTGGTGTGAAGGGGTCTGAGGATCGACTCCGTGAATATCCTACTCTCCCAGTCCCTGGAAAAATTGGCTGCCACTAAACCGGTCGCTGGTGCCAAAAAGGTTGGGGACCACTGGTGTATTTACACATGTACAGTATATACACATAGACCGAGACCACAAATGTTACATTGTTGGCCACTAATAGCTCTTGGGGATTCACTGTCATAGTTTTTCAGGCTCTGTTCTGCACTAATTAAGTAGTTTTCTCTATTCATGTTGCAATAACCTTTATTAAAAAAAAAATCCAGTAGAGAATAAGGAAACCTGTTCAAAGTATCCACATCAAGTCTCTAGACCTGGGACCATCACCTGGAGACTGGTGTTCCTGAAGGACCTATATAACTATTCAGTGATATAACTCTCCAACATCTTCTTAACATTCTGTGTTTTTACTGGTAATTTAAATAATCAAAAATCTAATTTGATCTAGAGGAGGGCCAGACAAAATGTTTACAATGTTTTATCCTTCCTGATCATTAAATGATCAACAAAATACATTTTATGGTGCTATGACCAACTTGAGTAGCAAACCATAGCTTCATATTAATAAATAAATCACAGACAGCAGCAAAGTCATTTTAGTAAAATTTTCGGCAAAAAGACCACAGAAACAAGTTCAGTGTCTTTGTTTATTGTGTAGGTTTGGTTCCTTAGAAATAGATAATTTTATCATCGTAGCATAACCATATCCTAGGTAATGAACGGAAAGCCCTTGTGAACTTTGAATTGTAATTATCTAGGTATTCAGCAGGTAGTGAGCTGCTTTTGCCTTTGGTGTCTTTCCAGGTTTTTTTTTTTTAGATGGCAACCTGCTAGAGTTCTGAAACCATTTTCACAATGGCATTCTTCGACAAATTTACCAGCTGTGTCGGAAGGCTCTGATGGATTGTTCTCAGCCACAGATTTAATTTAAAACACAGCTAGTTGGACCTTACAACTAACAAACCCAATGGGTCCCACACGTTTTTTAATCAAAACACAATGTGCATTGTGAATGCCATGAAACAGTTTTTGTCCCACATGGGGCATCTTAGTTTCCGGTACACAGTCGGAACAACTGTCTGGTGCCACCTTCAGGATCTTCTGCTTTTCTTCTGTCTGTTGCACAATACAAAAAAAAACCTTCTTTTTCATCCATTGTCCCTGTCACCCTACTGAAAAAGCTTTTGATTTTGTCTCAAAATCTGTCACTTTAAGATACATTTTTGAAGACAAGGTCTGTTTCCCCAGTTTGGTACATGACCTGTTTAATGTCCTCCCTGTGTCTGGGAACTCCTTAGTGTAATTAGCGACCTTTGAACTCGACAGCTAATCCTGAGCTAGTTTGTATTCCTTGCTCATCTTTAAGACCAGACCTTTCTTTTCTTCCGCGTCCACTTCCACAATTAAAGAAGAAACAGCTGCATTTCAAAGGGATTCCAATTCCAAAACGCTTAATCGTGATTGACAAGTTCTTATACTAAGCTATACGAAAATAAGAGAGTCCTTTCTTGGGTTAAAACTTCAATCATTTTCTATAAAATTATCTCAATATGGATTTTATTAATTTTCTTTGATAAAGATTCTTTGCATACATTTAACTTGAAAGATGCTTTGAGTCTTCAGTATGCCTAAGAGTTTCCTTTGAAGGCCTGAATGGTGTCAGGCTTTCATTTGTATCAGGAAATATTGATAGCGCAATGAAACCTGTATGTTGGTGTTAAAGAAGAGACAAGGGGACTTTGAAGACTGCTATTTAAGCAGGTGCATTGACATGCACACATTAGTTTAACAAGTTGGTTTGACAGCTGGACAGTCAAGTGGATGATGTTGTATGTAAACTATCTCCAGTAATCTATGCATTTCTAATTAATTAGGGCTTCCAAAGGTTCAGTATATATTTCTTCTTTTGCATAACTTTAGAAGACAGTTGCCATTTGTAGTACCTGTCATCAAAAGGTTCCCCCTTTCATAGCAGCACTGTGTAGTAGAATGTTTACCTATGTTCATTTATCCTCATGTAACAATGCTACAGCCTAGGGCCAGGTCAACCACCATATATATATATGTTCTTGGAGTGGCTGCACTCCATGTGTCTGAAGTTGTATTACAGACTCCTGTGAAGATCCAGGGCTTTGTTGGGTTCAAGTCTGAACAGCTGAGTGTTGCTACAGTTGGAAACAGGTTCTGCTGCGATCATAGTGTTACTGGAAATAATCGAAGAAAAGAAACCTTACCTGGCCTAGCATACAGGTTTATCAAGTCTTATGTATTATAATAATTACATATCTTAATTGTCCAGTACATGACTTGATATTCAAATACCATGAGTTATAGGCTGGTACCTTCAGGTGACTGGACACTGGTAAAGCTTTTGAGGACATACCACCTGGGTGTCCGCCTATCACCTATTCCGTGTGTCCTCAGTTTTTTACTAGGGTCCTAAAGTAATGGACCGCTGTTCCCTTATGGGGAAATGATTCTTGGTTTAGTTTATTATTCTACTTCAGATTCTTCATCCTTTCAGTCGACACGTTGCCGTCTTCTAATAAAAAAAATAGAAGAGCACTCAGTTCCATGCAACTTTGGTAAATCCCTGGGAGCTGAACCTGAACCTCGCACCTGGTTTGGCTGCAGGGTGCTATACAGATCCAAGGCCATTGTCCATCCCTATGGAAAGTAGACCTTGAAGACCCCTTTGGAAGTATGCCTGCTGTTTGGCCTAGCATGAAGGATTACCAAGTCTTGTACAGTATATATTAATTACTTATTTATCATCTTCAGTTTAATGATTATTGAAACAGCTACTAACGTCTTGTAACTTCTGGAGACTTTAGCAGAGAAGTCTTTCAATAGCAGAGAAGTCTCCCAACTGAGATTGTAACATTAGCATATTCTGGATTCTGAATCAGTAAACTGGAGATTTGCACACAGGCAACATGAAAACTTTGGGGTTTATTTACTAAAGGAAAATAGACAGTGCACTTTTCAATATGTAGTTGCACTCTGCATGAGCAGTTGCTCCAGAGTTTAGTAAATGAGCAAAAGCTCTGCTGACTTCAATCATTCAATCATGTGAAAGTAAAAATGATGTTTTTTAAATTTCTATTGCACATGATTGGGTATTCTTTGCAAAGTGAAGCTTTCAATCATTTACTAAGCTCTGAAGCAACTGCACTTGCAGAGTGCACAGTCTATTTGCCTTTAGTAAATCAACCCCTTTGAGCGCTATCAAAATAATCATGTTTAGGTGGACAGATAACAACTAAGAAACCAAATGTTTAGCACACTGGCATCCCAGTCTTTCCATGTTTCATGAACATTGCAAAAGACCATTATGGTCCAGTAAAGTGGTAAAAAGAAAATAGTTCATCAATTTATAATAAGCAAGAGAGGTGCACCTTGAAGGGTAAAGTTATTGCAGATACACAAAGCAATACCAACCTACTGTCACATTTTTAAGGGTGAATCATTTGAGTTACACCAACATCACAATTGTCTATCCATCTATCATGGATGTCTTCTGTAGGTTTACAGCCAGTACATTGTTTAAATTGTCAATGTTTTGTGCTGTATGTACAAATTAATGTATATTTTTACAGTTATAAATGTAGGAAGCTTAGTATTGTCTGAAATAGGTTCAGAATTTGAAAAATAATGAGACTATTAAAGGTGAACACCAGACAGACTGCTAAATACAGTTTAAATACATGCATCTAAGCTTCCTCACCTGCTACAGGATTTGTAATGTTCAGGCAGCTTTGTGATATGAACATTGAACATATTGAATATTGAACATATGAACATTCCCAACCCACAGCACAGTCAGATCCTGGACCTCTCTACAGACTACACTACAGTTAACGTCCAGGACATACTCCACCCTGTAACTGAATATCGATGGAGTAGCAGCACACTGCGAAGGTCTCTCCTCTGCCCTCTCCTCCCATAGTTATGTTTACAAGTGCACTATGCAAATCAGCTGAGCATTGACTTGTTGGCAGCTTTGACATTCTCCTGCTGGTCGTCTAATTGAAGCTGCGCAGGTAATTATATATATATACAGTCATGGCCGAAATTGTTGGCACCCTTGATATTTCTCCAGGAAATCATGTATTTCTCACGAAACGTATTGCATTAACACATGTTTTGCTATACACATGTTTATTCCCTTTGTGTGTATTGGGACAAAACAAAAAAAGGGAGGAAAGAAAGCAAATTCGACATAATGTCACACAAACCTCCAAAAATGGGCTGGACAAAAGTATTGGCACCCTTTCACAACTGCGGATAAATAAGAATGTTACAAGCATGTGATGCTCCTGTAAACTCACCTGGGGCAAGTAACAGGTGTGGGCAATATAGAAATCACACCTGAAAGCAGATAAAAAGGAGAGACGTTCACTTAACCTTTGCATTGTGTGTCTGTCTGTGCCACACTAAGCATGGACAACAGAAAGAGGAGACGAGAACTGTCTGAGGACCTGAGAACCAAAATTGTGGCAAAATATCAACAATCTCAAGGTTACAAGTCCATCTCCAGAGAACTAGATTTGCCTTTGTCCACAGTGCGCAACATTATCAAGAAGTTTGCAACCCATGGCACTGTAGCTAATCTCCCTGGTCGTGGACGGATGAGGAAAATTGATGAAAGATTGCAACGCAGAATAGTCCGGATGGTGGATAAGCAGCCCCAAACATGTTCCAAAGACATTCAAGCTGTCCTGCAGGCTCAGGGAGCATCAGTGTCAGCGCGAACTATCCGTCGACATTTAAATGAAATGAAACGCTATGGCAGGAGACCCAGGAGGACCCCACTGCTGACACAGAGACATAAAAAAGCAAGACTACAGTTTGCCAAAATGTACTTGAGTAAGCCAAAAGCCTTCTGGGAAAACGTCTTGTGGACAGATGAGACCAAGATAGAGCTTTTCGGTAAAGCACATCATTCTACTGTTTACCGAAAACGGAATGAGGCCTACAAAGAACAAAACACAGTACCTACGGTAAAATATGGTGGAGGTTCAATGATGTTTTGGGGTTGTTTTGCTGCCTCTGGCACTGGGTGCCTTGACTGTGTGCAAGGCATCATGAAATCTGAGGATTACCAAAGGATTTTGGGTCGCACTGTAGGGCCCAGTGTCAGAAAGCTGGGTTTGCGTCCAAGATCCTGGGTCTTCCAGCAGGACAATGACCCCAAACATACGTCAAAAAGCACTCAGAAATGGATGGCAAAGAAGCGCTGGAGAGTTCTGAAGTGGCCAGCAATGAGCCCAGATCTAAATCCCATTGAACACCTGTGGAGAGATCTTAAAATTGCTGTTGGGAAAAGGTGTCCTTCCAATAAGAGAGACCTGGAGCTGTTTGCAAAGGAAGAGTGGTCCAAAATTCCGGGTGAGAGGTGTCAGAAGCTTATTGATGGTTATAGGAAGCGACTGATTTCAGTTATGTTTTCCAAAGGGTGTGCAACCAAATATTAAGTTAAGGGTGCCAATACTTTTGTCCAGCCCATTTTTGGGGTTTTGTGTGACATTATGTCATATTTGCTTTTCTGCCTCTGTTTTATATTTGTTCCAATACATACAAAGGGAATAAACATGTGTATAGCAAAACATGTGTTAATGCAATACCTTTTTTGTGTGAAATACTTGATTTTCAGGAAAAATATCAAGGGTGCCAACAATTTCGGCCATGACTGTATGTATGTATGTATGATTTATAATGAATACATAATTGAACGACATGTTATTTTTAATATCTATCAAGCATCAAACCTTAAAGTGCATCTAAGCTCTGAAATGAACTTCCCTTATTTGCCTTTTTTGGTTTGTTAAATAATCAATTTAAAAAATTTTGTTATATCTTATAAGTGCAAAAAAAATACCTGCTGACTTGTGCACTCTGTCTGTGCTGACTGTTATCAGATAGCATTGTTCCCAGCAGAAATAGGGAGGTATTCTGTAGTCCTATAAAGTAATAATACTGTTTCTTCATAGATATAGTACATTGAATGAGTATTGTCACCATTATCGGCAAGATCACCAGATAAAAGCCTGAAGAAAGAAAATTAATGCAGCCATGTTCTTAGGTTTAGATATATTTGCTCTTTGGATATCTTACTCTTCTGCCGCTTCATTAGTTTTCTACATGGTTGGTGAAAGACTTGCTTTAGTATAGAACACTATGCCATGAACTATGCCCTTTGTTACATTATTGGGCCTGTCAGGTAGGGCATTGCTTAAAAGCCTAACACCCAATTGAGAACCATCAACAGCCTTGGCCTTAGTGTAATGTAAGGTAAAATCTGCAGTTAGAACATCTCAGTCAGTCACTGTTTTAAGACAAAAAGGTCAGTTAGGATGTTAATAATAATCCTTGGGTTTTAAAGGACTTTTTTTTCTCCTCCTGAGGATTACATTTTAAATTCGAACAAATCTGATTTAGGAGATGGTGAAAGTGAAATTGATCTATCCCTCGTGCAAACTTTTGCAGTATTTGCCTGTACTGACATCATTTAGATAGTTAGCAGTATTATCAGATTAAGGGCCATTGTATGTAGGCATTGAAAAGAAAAGATAGCAAGAGCTAAACACGGGATGAATTTGGAACCTTTTAACCTGGCTGGAGTATGGAGGTCCCTGTTATGCAAATACCTTCAATCCTTCTCTAAGTTCAGGGGAAATCATTTTCTTGAATGACAGGTTTATTCAGCGCGAATTCAGTTGGTGATTAATCCCCTCTTTGATCTAGGCTATTTCTCTTAACTACCAGTTACCTCGTTTTGACAAAGTGCATCTGAGATTAGGGAGATCACTAGAATACTAGTAGGGTGTGCATCTATTCTCTATAACCTTTCTAAGCAATGGCCAAGGAATGTAATCTATTTTCAGCATTCAAAGCAAGAAAACTCAGCCTAGCTAGGAAGTCATTGGAATATGTTATGAAGTTTTGTGTTTCGCACTCAAAAAAAAGGCACACTTTCCTTGAGTTCAGAAGATATATTGAAGTAGATATTCTTACAATAGCCATAGGCTAAAGTTGCCTTTTTCATGACTATATTACTTTTAATTATAATTAATTATTTTAAAATACAATATTATTAATACAGCAAAAGTCATATCCACCATTAAAATGATTCATCTATATTAGCGCAATAGGTAAATATTTATGAATGGGCAATTTAGCTATAGGGTAGCAGCAATATTCAGAGCATTCTGTCCCATAAGTAAAATAATACCTGTGTACGTCTATACACCTCTAAGCAATTCTGTATTAAAAATAAGGATTTCTCATGCTTGCATATTGCAGTACATGTTTAAAGGATAACTAAAGGCATATCTTACTTTTAATTACAATTAATTATTTTAAAATATAATAGTATTATTACAGCAAAAACCAAACTTACCATTAAAATATGAATCTATGTTAGCTCAATAAGTAGGCATGTATGAAATGTATTTTGATATATGTTAAGAGTATTCTAAATATTCCCTCTGTACATTTCTATGCACTTCTAAGGAATTCTGCATTAATAATAAGGATTCTTCATCCATGCAGTACATGCTTAAAGTATAACTAAAGACAAAACATTTTTTGGAGATTTGGATAACATGGTGAGGGGTTAAAATCATTGTCAAGTTTTTGTTGCTTTTTGTGTCTTTCATAGGGAGATTCAATCTTTCTAATTTTCTGGATCCTTAACCCCTTCACACCTAAGGGTAAAATAAATCTTAACGCCTAAGCACAATTTTGCAACTTTGACATGTGTTAGTAAAACCGTACATATCATCACAACTACTGTGTACATTCAGCTGAATTATACCTTGTTTTTTTTCAGGACAAATTTGGCTTTCATTTGGTGTTAAATGGTAATGGATATCTTTTTTTTATTATCAAAGGAAAACTGGCCCAAAATAGTACAAAAAAATGTTCTTTAATTCAGCTGTCTGTTTCTTGTTACTACCATAACCTACCACCAAAGAATGACCCAAAATAGATTTTCCAGCTCTTGACGATTGCAGCGATACTATATATGTGTATGTTATTTGTTGTTTGTACCCACAGTACAGTACAGAAACAATAGTGCACATTTTGCTTTTTGTTTGTTTTTTGTTTGTTTGTTTTTTTACCTAAAACACACTGACACCAATTTAAAAAAAAAAAATCCTGACCTTTGACCTTGACTCAAACACTATCCCTGGCACTGAACTAGATCAAACCTTTACCTAGGTATTTTTTATTTTATTTTTTTATATTTATCTTTTTTTTTTCACCGGCTGCATGCAGTGTGAATATCTCCTATTATTATTGTTATTTCTCTGATTGGAAAGATATCCTGTTGAGTTAATAGGACAGGAAGTTGAGGGAAATCTTGTGGCAAAAAAACATTATAGCAGGTTTTAACCTTTCCCTATTCTATCCAGAATAAAAAAAATTGACTTCAGATATATTTTAAAGCAGAATTAAACTGTATCTGAGCACCACAAACTAAAAACACTAATCATTTTAATGTTCACAGCAAGCTCATCCATCCATCCATGTCTCTGTGCTTATGTTGAGAAATCACTTAGAAAAACACCCTCCTATCATTTCTACATGAGGCCATCTTGAATCATCTGGCCATCATGGGCAGATGAATTCATATAGTATTTACTTCCTCGAATCTCAATACCCTTAGCTTAGGCATGCCGGTTAAAGTGTGTACTTAGCTAAAAAAGCCCCTCCTCCAGATAAAAGAAAAAAAAATGAAATCTCCTGGGATGTATGACATTATTTTGGCCTAGGGAAGAAACCAGGAAGCAACTGAAGAAATGTAAAAAAAAAAAAAAAAAGTAAACATAATATACAGTATCTTTCTAGCTATTTATTAATTAAGGATCAAAAATAGTTAATGTTGATTAAGAGAGTTTGATTCTGCTTTAAGCTGACAAACTGCATCAAATTAACCCCTCTTGGGATACTTCCTGTCATACTAGAAACATGGCAAATAAATCATGCGTGTCAAATGAAATGTAAAATATTTTGTACACATTTTTTAAGCTATTATGTTTAGGACTAAAGAAAATATATTAAATTTTTTTTCTTTTTTTGGCATGGCGGGCCATTGTGATTGGGCAAAGTTTTAACACTTGCAGTGCTGAAGCAACCCTTTCGTAAAGGAAGTACGGGGGGGCTGACATTGCTGGCCTCTTTCTACAAAAAGCGCGTTGCCTATCCATGTACGGCGTAAATACTTTTTTGAGTCACAGCAACCTACATGCTGTAAATGTGTCAGAATTCCTGTTCTCTATTCTTGCTTCAGATCAGTTACTCAGGAAGCACGGAGGCCAATGCATCAGCATGGCCAGGTGATTAGGCTTTTCAGAAAGAATGGTCAGTACTGAAGCCTCCATGATTTTAACATGACAAGTTTCCTTTAAGCCCTCATGCACACGGGACGTTTTGATAACGCTGGTAACGTTAGCTGTGTAAAGTCACGTTAAAAACATGAGTTTTTCTGCTTTTTTTTAGCGTTTTTGAATTCGCGTTTAGCGGCATTTTGACGCGTTTGCGTTTTTTAGCGGGTTTTTTTACCCAAACAAAAAAAAATTTTCTTGGTCAAAAAAATCCAAAAAAGCCATTTTGCCACATTTTTCAGCATTAGAGCGTTTTTACAGCTAAAAAACTCCTCTAGAAACCCACTAGTCCTGGGTTTTTTTTCCTGCCAAAAAACATTGATTACAGTCTATGTGTGCGTGGGCACATAGGATAACATGCTGAGGGGTTTACTAGCTGTAGAAAAAAACATCAAAAGCCAAAAACAGCCTCTGTAAAAATGTGCATGAAGGCTAAAGAGTGACCACCGTCTTCCCTTTCCCCGTTTTACTTTTATTGTGCAAAAAGATGTATTCAAAGTGCTATCTCTCACCTCTGTGTGTGATATGTTGAAAAATTTAAATATAATTTAAATACGTGTACCAATAAATAATTAGGAATTTCCTCTATGTGTATACTCAATAGTACAATATAATCATATAATATTAAAACAATAGTGACTATTCAGGTGGCTGCAAGCAAAAATTGTGTTCCCACAACCAATATAAAATATATTATGAAAAAATATATATTGCTTTGCCTTCCCTATATAAACAAATGAACTGATGAAATTCACCTCTACTGTGTGCTAAAAATTATATATAAACCTTATAATATTCACATAAATTCAAAAACGATTTTTTTAATAAGAATAAATCTACACTGTGTCACACTTCTTGTGCTTCACAAGATAAATAGATGAGATGTAGTGTTTCCCACCACTATTTACCACTGCACTCACCTCAAATAATGGGCCTGTCAATTTCCAGGTCTCAAAATACCTTTTTTCCTCCAAAGGGACTCCTCCAAAGTGTCCCCACTTTAAAACACCATCTGTATTGGCATTTCTGCACTTCTTATGTACGTGATCTGTGCATCCCCATATGCGGCAGTATGGCCCTTTAAATCACGATCTCCTTCTCTCTACAAAATGCTCATGCACTGCGTAGGTGGAGCCGGTTGTCCGTACTCGTGAAATCAGAAGTGCCGCAGGAGCCTTGGCCCCGCTGTATATTTGATATGCATGTATTTTAAAAACAAAATGTAAGTGCAAAATTCATTTAATAAATTGATTTTAGTTATTTTCTACACTATGAGACATATTTACCTTGCATGAGCACTTTGTAGAGGCGCAGCAATATACATTTTTGCATAATACATTTACTTTGATTGGCTTGTGAGTGGGATGAGCTGCCTAACTGGCCAATTGGAATGTGAGGGAGGGGATAAGCAAGCTTGGACACTAATTGGAAGTACCTAAGCTTTGCCTTATCAGAATGGTCCAGCATTCAGGAGGACACATGTCAACAGCTATTATGTGTATGTAATAAAGTCACTTTAGGTCTGGTGAACATGAAATGTATATGAATATTTTTCATTTGCAAATACCAGCCAGCAAGTTGGGTGTAAGGATGTTTCACATGTGTACCAGACTAAGCTTAACTGCTTTGCTGAAAACAAACTTGTGTACAGAGCTCAACAGAAGAAGCCTGAATTATACACACAGAGGTTGATTTACTGAAGGCTGTTCACTTTGCAAGTTAATTTTTCCTTATAGTCCTTTTTGCTAAGAATAGGCAAAGAAACTGGGAAAAAAACAGGATTTTTGCTTGCACATGATTGAATGTTGGAGGTCACCTTGTTCGATAAGCTATTCTCTTCTTTTCCTTTATTCAGCTCCCTTGCATTGTGAACATCTTCCCTCAATGCGTGTGTATATATTGTTACTTTTTTTTTTTTTTACTTTTAATTTTATCTTTGTTCACAAATCTATTTATAAATGTGTCTTTTTGAGTATTAACACAGGCACAGGAGAATAATTGGATACAAAGAAAAACAAACAGAGGGCACACCGGCCCAGTTCATTATCGTAAAAAATATTTATTGGAAGGATAAAAAGTAAGTATCGTACTCACAATAGGCAAACAGGTCAAAGGCACATCACACTAAACAGCGGTGTCCAATCCACACTGCACATAAGTCCAAAACAACGGAACCCTGGACTTCCCACAGGCTAACGCATTTCGAGGTCTCAGCCTCTTCCTCAGAGCCGCCAAGCTGTGAGTCTGTACCTCTCTTATATATGCTAGCAAATGCAGATTCTAAAAACACGTGGGCCATCCCTGGTTACACCAGAGGCGATGACTAGCGTCACATGAGCTGTTTTTACATGCCATCATAAATATGAATGTAAACATAAATGCAGACATCATTGGAGTGATTCCACATAGAATAAATAATATAAGGACCACAAATCACATGAAACACGTACAAAGGCATAAACGAAATCCATAAAAAAAATGTATATGTCAATAAAATATACATGTGTATATATATGAAAAAAGCAATCCCATGGGGACAAAAAGATCTATTTTCATAAGAAAGTTCAATCCCATCCTGATCTTGGAATATATCCACAATAAATCATCCATCCGCACCTGCGTTTCATGATGAATGGATGATAATACAAGTGCTCACACTAGTGCTACTAATACGGGAACACATACTGGTCAGCAGCTAGTAATCATAGAAGAAGCAAGAAGAACTTGCTTGTATAAAAGAGAAAAGGATCAATAAAAAATAAGTGAATGATGCAGAACAGTGTTTCTCAATATTTTTTCAGTCAAGGCATCCTTTAAAATTATGGATAATCTCAAGGCACCCTTTAAAATTCTGCAGAATCTCAAGGCACCCCAATCTAAAATGTAAAAACCTATTCCACACACATCCAGTACACCCAACATTAGAGGTGATTTATTCTTCCAAAGAGAATACACCTTTGCACGCTGGTACCGACTAGTATTCCAGTGTGTCTCTCATTTTCTTTCCTTCAATCTGCTAATGTGACCCCAGTGCTGATGGAGAGGGGCAGGGGAGGGCCAAACAAGGATAATGTGCCAGTACCCAAAATCCTCCTTATCAACTGATGATGTAATTGGTTGTTAGAATGCTGGCAGCTAGAAGGTCATAAAAGTGTACAATGAAAACCTGTAGCTTTGAGTACTAAAAGGCAAGATTGATCCACCTGCTGGCTTGTATACAATTTTTGGGCATTTTGCCAAGGCACCCCTGAAGAAGCCTGAAAGCACCCAAGGGTGCCGAGGCACCCTGATTGAGAAAGGCTGATGTAGACTTACATGTCTGTGTGAGTATAGGGACATGGTGAAGGGTCACTTGGACCTCAAAGCCACACGCCTGTGTGTATATTGTTACTTTTTTTTTTTTAACTTTTCTTTTAATTTTATTTTTGTTCACAAATCTATTTATAAATGTGTCTTTTTGAGTATTAACACAGGCACAGGAGAGTAAACCCTTTTTAAACTAAAATGGCAATGTGTAGAGCAGCAATGGGCAAACTACGGCCCGGCGGACCTATTAATCCGGCCCGTGGAGCGTGATACTGTCAGGATGGCTGTCAGGATGTGTGTAGGCGGGGCAGCGTGACGAACGTGAGGGGAGCTAGGCTCCTCTCACAGTCCGCCCTGAAGACCGGAACGGCGCGGGAACACGGCGAGAGGAACGCGCGGAGCAAAGATAAGTAAATTGACACAGGGGGGACTTGGCTTACTACTTGGGGGGGAATAGTACTATGGGGGATGAATTAATATGGGGAATGAATTACTATAGGGGGGGATGAATTACTATATGGGGGATGAATTACTATATGGGGGATGAATTACTATGGGGGATGAATTACTATATGGGGGATTAATTACTATGGGGGATGAATTACTATATGGGGGATGAATTACTATGGGGGATGAATTACTATATCTACTCTTGGTCCGGCCCCCGGGTCCAATATATGAACCCATTGCGGCCCTCAAGTCAAAAAGTTTGCCCACCCCTGGTATAGAGGATAGGACTGAAGCCTCTCATCAGATGATTCTCTGCTGTGCTCTAAATCATGGACAAGACGACTCTGGGCCCAGAGAGAGGGTGGCTTCTAAACCACTGAACACAAGAGCTAGTATTTTCCCAGACCATTCAAAAGATGAGGACATTATTTGGCATTTCCAGTCCCGCAATTTCCTGCAAAAGGTAAATACAACAATCAATTAGTGACACTCAATAGGTCATGAGTCAGTTTACATTTTCATATGGGACTAGAGCAAATGGATTTTTATTAAGACATTTTAGAAGATCACAATTATTGCATACCTGACAAATCCACAGCAAAGATGCACATTTATTAAAGACGGTTTTTATTGCTTGACTTGCTTTGTAATGCCATCATTTCATCGCCCCAGCTGCAGGTGCTCCCTATCCAATTCCGCCTCACGCTGGAGCTGCTTGTGCATGTGAAACTATAGACTGTACACACAGCCTGCCGCTTGCCTTCCTGATTCATCTGATTGTCTCTGCAAGGCTGCAGGAGAAACTAAAGATGCTTGTACCAGGGAGAAGTACTCAGGCAAATTAAAAGACATTTCTCCTTTTACATGGCTCAATAGCAACCATGAACATAAAGCCTTACAGAGCAAATTGCTGTTGAAAAATTCTTTCAGCGCCACATTGTGACAGCTTCTCCGGTGCCCACTGAGCGGCCGAGAGTAAGTAAATGCCTGAGTTTTTTTTCTGTTAACAAGAAGCTCATTATAAAAAAAATAAATCGATACAGAAAATATTTCCCTGCACAGCTGCCCGACACCACCAATAATCTGTTTGCAGAGCTAGCTAACACCAAAAAAAACATTTCACATATGCCTCAGGACTAATATAATAAAAAAGTGTAGAGCTCCACTTCATATAGTGAAGAAATCAAAATGTATAAATATATATATATATACTGTATACACTATATAGCCATATAGCCCCTCTAAATCAATGGATTTGGGTCTTATAACCACCTCCATGGTCACAGGTATATAAAATCAAGTACATAGGCATGCAGACTGCTTCTACAAACATTTGTGAAAAAGTGGGTCGCTCTCAGGAGCGCAGTGAATTAAATCATGCTCCACTTCTTACAGTGAAGAAATCAAAATGTGTGTATATATATATATATATATATAAAACAAAAAATTTGGTGCATACTGTATATGTTCACGTTTTGAATTCATCACTATAGGAAGTGGAACGCTATAATTTTTAATATATTAATTATTATTATGTAAAAAATAAATTGTCACTATCATTTAATGAGATATTCAGGGCATATTGTAAGAAGCAATTCAATTCCTCACCTCACCTGTCACTTTTGATAGCGGAGGCCTTTGTGCTTTTCAAAGCTCTTTCTTTGTTTGGAAATTAAAGGGTAACTTCACTTTTGCTAAAGGGTAATTTTCACTGAAGAAAAAATATAGCATATAAAAAAAAATGATATAACATATAATTTTGCAATATATACATCCTGCATAATAATAATATAAAATTGCTACCCAAGCCATATTGCAATTTAAGGTATTAAAATGACTTTTCTGTTTCATTCTACAGCACTGTAATTTTCTGTAAGATTCAATGCAGTATGGCAACCTGGAGGCGTTCTGCACACAGATGGTGTATGGAACAGCCCCAGAAATGCCCTTTTTTGCCTGTTTTTGTGATTGGATCACTGATTTTCCCAGAAGTCTGCACTAAGGTATCACCCACTGCAAAAGGAATTTCACTTTTGGTGAGATACTCCTTTACTCCTAAAGGCATGCAGACGTTACAACGTTTCTCATCAGAACACTGAGATTGCACCAGGTGATTATAATGAACCTGACCCTCCTATTCAGAACCAGTATACGCCTGGCATGGTCAAACAGCTGCTTCTTAAGAGCAGAAAAGGGCAGGAATCTGCAACAACGTTTTTGTTAAAATCCTTTCAATGTACATAGATCACCCAGAGAAGATTGTTTTATTCTCAACAAAAAACAGTTATGCTTTCAAAAATATTTGATACATATTTGCTATACAAGCCTTTCTGTAGTTTAGTGGTAATAAAAATAGCCTATTATGCAGACAGCTATGGATTTTTAATACTGAGAAGAATGGAAACATGGCTTCTGTGTATGGGTATCTGTATGGAGCGAGAGGTAGGTGTGGACTTGGTGTGCAAAGTTGATGTTGAACCACCTATGGTTGGTTCTGGAATAGGTATGCTATATCAGTTCTTCTGTGGCTGCTCAACTCTTGGGTGGGACTGCCACTGGAACAGATCATTTGCAGGTAAGTTTGGGTGCCAGTAGGTGAGAGTATTTGAGATTCATACAACTTTGAAGAATCCATGAAAAAAGGACAAGGGTAATGTCAATGCAGAGTTATTTTTTGAGCTACCTTCTTTAAGACTCTTGGAAAATATTAGTTTGTTATTAGATTGACTATGCCAGGGATCATTAGAATCTTACATTCTGGTAAAGCCCAACTCCAGGAAAATAAAAAAATCCACCCTTGGGGCCCCATGTGTCAAACATGTTTACTTACCTGCTCTATGCAATGGTATTGCACAGATTGGGCCAAACCTCTTCTGTGGTCCCCCACAGCACTATCCTCTCCTGTAGCCACCCCCATAGCAAACCGCTTGCTATGAGCATACCACCCAACCATCCTGAAAAGGACTGGACTGCCCCACATTTAATCGAAGTTCTGGTGTCCCACAGATCCAGTTCACCATAAGACATCGTAGTTTTGAATTGTAGATTAAGCACTATGGGTGGGGCAAAATGCGACAGAGGGGTGTGGCCTGGGAGGAAACTGGCTGAAGCTGCTTTTCATTCATTCAACAATACATGTGACTGTCTTCAGTGTGCAGCATCCAATTTCTCCAAATATATATATAACCCCCAAATATAGGTGTCACTTGAAACATGGTATGAATTGTGAATGAGTGAGAGAAATTTCCTTATATTTTTTTTTAATTTCCATATATATTTTTTATATATACTGTTTGTATTCAGCTACCCTGTTCTTATTAAATTTAAGAACAGTTGGGCGCATTTAGTGGGCTGGCTTAACCTACTAGTCTGCCCAAAAAGGTAAGGTATAAAATGCCCTATTCTAAGATGGCCGCATTATGGCCTGAAGAAGCAGCACAGTGGCTACACGGTTAACACTTCCGCCTGGCAGTACTAGAGTCGTTGGTTCCAATCCCAGCCACGGCACCTCCTGCCTGGAGTTTGCATGTACTCCCTGTGCCTGCGTGGGTTTCCTCCAGGTACTCCAGTTTCCTCCCACACTCCAAAGACATGCGGGTAGGTGAATTGGTTCCTGTCTAAATTGGCCCTTGTATATGAATGTGAGTTAGGGACCTTAGATTGTACACCCCTTGAGGGTTAGGGACTGATGTGAATGTACAATATATATGCATCCCTGGAGCCCTGGATACCACTAGGCAGCTGAGCGGACCGCGGGACACGACGCTTCCAGCACTACTCACCTTATCTGGATTCCACCTTGGACGGAGGAGCCTTTACCACTTTTTATGTGAGTCATTTCCTTCTCTTGTGAATTGCTTTGTACATTTGCTATTAAAAGTCTTATCTTAACTTCTACAGCTAGATCAGCGCTGCTGTGCTCTCCCTTTTTAAATTTCCTCGTATACAGTCTTTGCAGAAATAAGCGTCGCCATTGGAAGATTTCCCCTTTATTTCTTTTCTGGTGACAATCTGCAATTTCAGAATTGCAATCAATTTCAATCCGTTACAGAGGACACTATGATAAATAGAATGAATCTTCGTAAAGGAGACACAGACAGCACTAAAAACCTGATATGGGGTTCTAACCCTTCACCACTATGCAATATGTAAAAAAAAAAAGAAAAAATTTTTGGGGGGTTTTTGATACACTATAAGGGCTCATTTGCACTTGTGATTGGGGGGAGGTAAAATTCTGTGGCTGTGACGCATTTTACCTCCGCTCATCCGTTCCCCCTTTTACTGCAGAGGCAGTGGCTGGGGGTATACACATGGCACAGCCACGATGCTTTGCTTTGTGGCTGTAGCTGGAACTATACCCCCTGTCACAGTTGGTTGGTGGTACCACTCACCAAGTGCAACCCATTCAAGTGAATGGGGCTGTGCTACAACCACACACAATGCATGCAGTGGTGGAGCAATAGTCCAGTATTTAGGGGATTAAAACAGGTGCTGAGGAGGTGCTACTACACCTTACCTCCACCTGTCCATTGCTCTCTAAAGAGTGTTCCAAATGTGGATCGCACTTCAAACAGCAAGGCACGTGTAAGGCTAGGTTCACATATGTGCAGGTGTTGCCGCTACGGATCCGTACAAAAATCTGTGCAGCTGTACCACCCACACAGAAGAATGTGGACCCGGGGTCGGGTGCCATTAATTCTAATGGAATGCCGCCCACACTGGAAATCTCAACCATACTAGGAACTGAAGTTCCCGTGCGGGCTGCGTTTTCAGAAGAAGTGCAGGGACTTCTTTCCTGTGTGTCACGGGGCACGGGAGTCCATTCAAATGAATGGGCCCTCGTGCCTGTGCAAAATGCGGCCCGCAGGAATGCGGATATGTGAACCAGGGATAAGGGTCAATTTTACAGCTTTGTACTGAAAACTGTGTGTCAGGCAGATATCTGACAGTTTTGTGTGCAGCAATGAACTCCTCAGAGGAGGCCTATAACTGCACCCGAACACAAAATGAATTGCATGCAGATAGTAAGAAGCGCACAACTAAGCACGCCGCAGCACCAAAACTGAGCCCCATTACCGAATGTAAGCAGAAGTATAAATACGCTTTACCGCTTCGGAAACGTAAGGGTCTCTAAGACTACTTTGTGATGAATTGACTTTTTCAGCTTCCTTCTCATACAATGAAATCAATGCCTTTGTTTTAGATTACCCTGATTTATTAATACTTATTAAAGGTAATTACCCCTAAGGCACAAAGAAAAAAAATGGTACTGCACACTGTTCCTTTTGTGTCTGTGCCTATGGCCGTATTAAATGACACGTTATTTTATACTTTTTAATTTACAATATTTTCTAACATTTCCAGCACACTTATTTTTAGTTCTTTACTCTAGAATGTATTGAAGCTGATATAATTACACCTTTTAATTCACAAAAGACATGTATTTGCCTATTTGTCAGAAAGCTTTTTCATGCTGGCATGCTGTTGCTATGACAAGACGACTTTGAACGCACAGTGGGTAAAATAATGTATACTTCCCAGCAACCCTAACAAATGAATGTTAATTTAACCAGTAAGGTAAAAATAAATTGCAGTGCCCCTTTTTCATAATAACAATAATCTACTAACTTATATAGGAAAGGCAGTCAAACTCTAATATACTGTTGAAAATTAGAAAAAAAATAAAAAAAATTACATGTTGGAGGAGTCGGCCAGACGAACCTGCATGACTGATGTATAATGTAAAATTTTAAAGTTGAACATCTTTCTTTGAGGTTTAATGGAAAATATGTTGCTTACACGTTTCTTTTTTATTTTTAAACTACGTAGCATAACCCATGAGGATGGATGAGCAATAAGAACCTAGTGTGAAGTTCAGTTTTAAAGTGAGTGTAATGCTATTTTTTTTTTTAATACAATAATAAATATGCTATACAGTACATACCTGCTGTATGCAATGGTATTACACAGAGCAGCCCTGAACCTCTTCTCCTGGGATCCCCCCGCTGGTGCTCTGGTTTCCTCTTCTCAGTGTGCCACCATAGGAAATTGCTTGCTATGGGGGCACATCTGCGGTCTCTATCCCGAGCATCCATTGACGCACACAGCCTGGCTCAGTTCTGCCCCCCACTCTTTGCTCACAGGATTTGATTTGAAAAGGGTCGCTAAAGATAGGCACAGCTTTTGATCAAGATCGGGCTCAGATAACTATACAGGGGGGTGATAGAAATAGAGGGACATTCACTTGCTGACTGCCTACCTGGGAATATATGTAATTACTCTGCGTTTAATATTGGGGTTATGGCTGCAGCTAGATGCCGTAACCCCAGTATAAATTTTTCCCTTGGGCACCAGACTTTCTTTAAAAGCGGATTCACCACTGGATCACCTTTAGAATCAGTGACCGGGTGTCCCCTCCTGCCCTTTTCCGGTGGTTCCCGGGCTTTCCTGGCTGATTGGTGAGTCTGGGAACTGATCTGGCGCTGTTGGCAGCTGAACATAGAGGTGAGTGAAGGAAAGATGACCTCCACTCATCTCTATGGCCTAGATGGACTGGAGCGACATCATGATGTCACTTCCTGTTCCGATGCCATGTCAACAATGGCTTTTTTTTTTTCAAAGCAAAAGCTTAAAAAATATTTTTTTGATCTTTTGCTTTTAAAGGTAGAGGAGAGATTTGGCATCTTATAGTGCTCCTTTAGCACCACTTTAACACTGAACTCAGCAGACAGCTAAATACACAGATAAAATACATTTAGGCCCCTTTCACCCCTGAGCATTTTGTACCTTGAAACTCCAAAACACTCAACATCAAAAATCCCATGGTTTTCAGTTGTGCCTGTTCATACCTGAGTGTAGCATCACCTGGAGCTTGTATCTCCAAAAAAATACATGAGCTTCTTTTGAGCTACTAAATTATAGACAGGCTTTAATTGAAATGCCCAGAAAAACCTGCATAAGTACACATAATCACATGTAGCTGGTGCTGGCTATGTCAGTGTGCTAGTCAGGGACATTTACAGATGAGACTATGATTAATCCGTTTTCCCTGCTACATCAAATCCTGTTAGCAGAGTGGATCCAGTTCTTCTAACAGCAGAGGATCCTGGGACCTGTAGTCCTATAGCCAATACATACAGTATTGGCTGAGTGTTGATTGAACTACAACTACCAGAGAGCTGAGGAAACCACAAGGTTGCTGGGAGAGCAGCAGGGAACTGGCTCACTCTCTTGGGCAGTATTCAGAGCTGAACACAGGGGGGCCAGAGACAGATTGATGGCTACTACATACCAGTTCAACACAGCAATGACGCAGATTGCCACACTGTGATCACATCAGCTTCTCTGCATTGGGACTGTCACTGTCCAGTCTTCAGCCAGTCATCTCTGCTTAATGCTCTGACAGGCTTTCAGATGGTAACTCTGCACTTCCTTGTGAACAGCCCAGCCAAGAGCCTGTAGAAGAACCCCGTTCCTAGGAGGCCGTTCTATCCATGGGATTGGTGAGCAAGAGGATGCCCAACCTCTTTTTGACAACAATCCAGAGACACTGTATGCAGACACCTTTACACCTCAGTACCAAGAGATCTTTGCTTTGAACATTTCCCTCAGCCAATCTGTTACCTTCATTGAATTACTATTACTCACTACTGTATATAGGCCTCATCATTGGTAGCAGAAGACAATGGCTACTATCACATCAGGAACTTTAAACAGTACGTGCCATTGCCAGAAGGTTTGCTGTGTCTCCAAGCACAGTCTCAAGAGCATGGAGGAGATTCCAGGAGACAGGCAGTTACTCTAGGAGAGCTAGACAGGGCCGTAGAAGGTCCTTAACCCATCAGTAGGACCGGTATCTACTCCTTTGTGCAAGGAGGAACAGGATGAGCACTGCCAGAGCCCTACAAAATGACCTCCAGCAGGCCATTGGTGTGAATGTCTCTGACCAAACAATCAGAAACAGACTTCATGACTGTGGCCTGAGGGCCCGACATCCTCTAGTCGGCCCTGTGCTCACTGCCCAGCACCATAGAGTTCGATTGGCATTTGTCATTGAACACTAGAATTGGCAGGTCCGCCACTGGCGCCCTGTGCTGTTCACAGATGAGAGCAGGTTCAACCTGAGCACATGTGTGACAGATATGAAAGGGACTGAAGAATCCATGGAGAATGTTATGCTGCCTGTAACATTGTTCAGCATGACCATTTTGGTGGTGGGTCAATGATGATCTGGGGAGGCACATCAATGGAGGGATGCACAGACCTCTACAGGCTAGACAATGAAACCCTGACTACCATTAGGTATCGGAATGAAATCCTTGGACCCATTTTCATACCCTACACTGGTGCATTGGGTCCTGGGTTCCTTCTGGTGCACGACAATGCCTGGCCTCATGTGGTGAGAGTATGCAGGCAGTTCTTGGAGGATGAAGGAATTGATACCATTGAATGGCCCCCACACTGACCTAAATATTTTTCCCTATTGAGATCTGATATGTTTTCAAAGTGTTCCTTTATTTTTTTTTTGAGCAGTGAGCAGTGTGTGTATATACATATACAGTATATATAGAGCCAAAAGTATTGGGACACCCCTCCAAATCACTGGATTTAGGTGTTTCAATCACCTCCATGGCCACAGGTGTATAAAATCAAGCACTTGATGCTTCTACAAACATTTTTGAAAGAATGGATCGCTCTCAGGAGCTCAGTGAATTCAAGCGTGGTACTGTGATAGGTTGCCACCTGTGCAATAAGTCCATCCATAAAATTTCCTTACTACTAAATATTCCACGGTCAACTGTTGGTGGTATTGTAACAAAGTGGAAGCAACTGGTAACAACAGCAACATCCTTGACTCCTGCTATATTCAGAACAAATGGTGTATTTATATTTGTGTATGTTGACCAGTGCTCACCTCTAGCTGCACCCGTTTTACGATTGTTGTCTGTTTCCTGAGAATCATCCCCCACTATTCATGTGATCCTTATCAGCTTCTAATTGGGGTGGAGTTGAATGCTCATTTGAGCATCTCCCTATAAATTTAGATCAGCTCATGGGGGAGATCTCTGATGGGGGGCACAGTCTCTGATGGGGGTGCTGCTTCAGATTGAGTGCGGCTTAGAAGGAGTGCATAGAAGAAGCAGTTAAACACAGCAGTTGAACTAAAGCAGGAGAACTTAAGCAGCAGGAAGACACAACAACAACAAGAAACTCTACTGCACGCTGGACAGACTGCAAGCAATCACCCTGGGAAACCTCTCTTACATACCTGAGACCCACTCTGTGTACCTTTATATAATACGCCCCTCTTCTCCTTATCATATTACTATCCTCTGTTCCCAAATCTCATTTCTTTACCCCTCTGCTCCACCCCACAACCTGTACATCTCCCCCTCACTGCTATCATCTCCCTACTATTGCTCTCTTCACCTCCCCAAAATGCCCTCTTCCACTCCTCCTTCTCATTTTCCTCTCCTCCATTCCCAAAATCCATTCACTATATCCCTCTGCCCCTCCCAAACAATTGTATATTGTGTCCTCACTGCTTCCTTCGCCCCTCTATGGCACCCACCACCTCCTCCTATTACTCCACTCTCCCACTGACCCCAACACCTCCATTAGTAGTTTCTCACGCTCCTGCACATCCCGCTCCCATGCCACCTTTCTCACCCTTCTCCTCCTCCTAGCTGCGGGGGACATCTCCCCGAATCCTGGCCCTCCACCTCCCTCACCCGCTCAACACCCTCCCACCTCCACGTCCTACTGCAACCCCCACAACTTAGTATCTGTCCCCTGCTCCCTAAAATCTCCCCCCCATTTTCATGTGCACTCCTGAATGCCCGATCGGTGTGCAACAAGCTTACCGCCATCCACGACCTCTTTGTTTCCCGCTCCCTCAACCTCCTAGCGATCATGGAAACCTGGATCCAGCCCACTGACTCTACCTCCCCTGCTGCACTCTCCTATGGAGGTCTCACCTGGACCCACTCACCCAGGCCTAACGGTCACAAAGGTGGAGGGGTTGGTCTGCTCCTGTCACCGCAGAGCACCTTCCGAGTCCTCCCAAACCCCCCCTCCCTATCCTTCTCCTCCTTCGAGGCCCACTGCGTCCGACTATTCTCCCCAACCCCCCTGAAGATTGCTGTGATATACCGGCCTCCTGGATCCATACCCCGCTTCCTGGATGACTTCTCCTCCTGGCTACCCTTCTTCCTCTCCTCTGAGCTACCCACCATCATCCTTGGGGATTTCAACATCCCTGTCAACCTCGACAACCCAGACACAGCCCGTCTCCTCCACCTAACCTCCTCCTTTGCACTTGCACAGTGCATACAATCCACCACCCACTCCGACGGAAATATCCTGGACCTTGTCTTCTCCAACCGCTGCGCTCCCCACAACCTCACTAACATCCCCTTCCCTCTCTCTGATCACCTTCTCTATCTTCTCGTCCTCCAACGCCTACCCCTCCAAATGTCACACTACTACCAGCCGTAACCTCCGCAACCTTAACCCTGCCTCCCTCCACTCTGCAGCTGATCAACTCCACGACCGCATCCTTCCCCTGTCCTGCCCTGACTTGGCTTTGACCGCCTACAACAATGCGCTCTCAACAGCCCTTGACTCACTAGCGCCTTTAACCACACGCAACATCAGACCCCGACCGCTCCAGCCCTGGCAAACTGATCACACCAAAACCCTCAAACGACAAAATCCCAACAAGCCTTCACCCGCTACAAATCTGCCTTCCACACCTACACCTCCTCCCTCCATGCTGCCAAACAGGCCTACTTCTTGACCCTCATCAAGGCCCTCTCCTCCAATCCTCGCCGACTCTTCTCTGCCTTCAACTCTCTACTCTCTCCACCCCCACCTCCACCCAGCACCTCACTCACTGCCCTTGAGATTGCCAATCACTTCAAAAACAAGATTGACACAATTCGCAAGGACATTGCCGCAACTCACACACCCTCTCAAACCGTCCCCTCTCACACAGCTACCCCCTTATCCCCCCTCCCCCTCGACATAACCCGCAGGGACTTCGTCGCTGCTCAAACTCTCTCCAACCCCCTTCACCCTCACTCAGCTACCCCCTCATCACCCCTCTCCCATGGCCCCACCACTGCTCTGACCTCCTCTTCCACCCCACCCTACATTCCTCATACTGAAGCTCCCCCCACACTCCGCACCTTTGACCTTACTACCATCGAGGAAGTCTCCAAGATCCTCTCTGATGCCCACCTCACCACCTGCCCCCTCGACCCTATCCCCTCACAACTCCTACGACCTTCCTCCTCCTCCATCCTACGCTCCCTCACCCACATCTTCAATCTCTCCCTCTCCTCAAGCACTTTCCCCTCCCCTCTCAAACATGCACACATCACCCCCATACTTAAAAAGCCCTCCCTGGACCCCAATGACCCGAACAACCTCAGACCCATCTCCCTGCTCCCATTTACATCTAAACTCCTCGAGCACCTAGTCTACACCCGCCTATGCTCTCACCTCAACGACAACAACCTCCTCGATCCCCTACAGTCCGCCTTCCGTCCCCTACACTCCACCAAAACTGCCTTACTCAAACTCTCCAATGACCTGCTAACCACCAAAGCTAATGGCCACTATTCAGTGCTCCTACTCCTTGACCTCTCTGCGGCCTTCGACCACCCCCTCCTCCTCAAAAAACTACACTCCCTCGGCCTCAGAGATTCTGCTCTCTCCTGGCTCTCATCCTACCTGTCACAACGCTCCTTCAGCATTACCTATAATGCTAAAACCTCCCCCTCACTCCCCCTCTCTGTTGGGGTCCCTCAAGGCTCTGTCCTTGGGCCCCTTCTCTTCTCCATCTATACCTCCTCCCTTGGCCAACTCATACACTCTCACGGCTTTAACTATGCCGACGACACACAAATCTATCTCTCAACCCCCCACCTCACCCCCTTGGTCTCAGCCCGAATCACACACCTACTGAGCGACATATCAGACTGGATGTCGCTCCACTTCCTTAAATTGAACCTCTCCAAAACCGAGTTTCTTGTCTTCCCCCCAGCCCGGACACCACCCCCCATTGATTTCTCCGTCACATCCAACAACGCTACCATCAAACCCGCCCTGCAGGCCAGAGTACTGGGTGTCATTCTGGACTCCAACCTATCCTTCCAGCCCCAAGTCCAATCTTTAACAAACTCGTGCAGACTCCACCTCCGCAACATCGCCAAAATCCGCACCTTCCTAACCCCAGAAACCACTAAACAGCTCATCCACTCTCTCATCATATCACGACTCGACTACTGCAAATCCCTCCTCACTGGCCTGCCTCGCCGCAGGCTATCCCCGCTTCAGTCCATCCTGAATACGGCTGCCAGACTCATTCACCTTTCCAACCGCTCTGTCTCCGCCACCCCGCTCTGCCAATCCCTCCACTGGCTTCCGTTTGCGCAACGGATCAAATTCAAAATCCTAACGCTGACGTACAAAGCTGTCCACCATACTGCCCCGAACTACATCACTGACCTAATATCCAAGTACCGCCCAGCACGCACACTCCGCTCCTCACAAGACCTCCTTCTCTCTAGTTCCCTGGTCTCCTCCTCCCATGCCCGCCTCCAGGACTTCTCCAGGGTGTCACCCATCCTCTGGAACTCCCTGCCCCAACCCATCAGATTATCACCTACTCTCCTCTCCTTTAGGCGCACCCTGAAAACCCATCTCTTCAGGGAAGCCTACCCCACCCCCTGCTAACTTGCCGACCTCCTCCACTCTTCCTACCACTCCATCCCCCACAGCTATCTCCTCCTGTGCCACCATCCCCTCCCTCCTAGATTGTAAGCTCTAAAGAGCAGGGCCCTCGAACCCCTCGTGTATCACATTGTATTGGTATTGTTCTGTCACATGTTCTGTCACCCTTTGTAATGTACAGCGCTGAGCGAACTATTGGCGCTTTATAAATACTGTATAATAATAATAATAATAATAATAAATAATAACATCATGTAAAATGACAGAGCATAGCCAGTGCATGCTGAAGCACACAGTGCACAGAAGTTGCCAAGTGTCTGCAGAATCAATAGCTAAAGACCTCCAAATTCGTGTGGCCTTCAGGTTAGCACAACAACACTGCGTAGAGAGCTTCATGGAATGGGTTTCCATGGCCAAGCAGCTGCATCCAAGCCTTACATCACCAAGTGCATTGCAAAGCGTCGGATGCAATAGTGTAAAGCATGCCACCACTGGACTCTAGAGCAGGGCTCTCTGGAGTGACCAATCATGCTTCTCTGTGTGGCAATCTGATGGACATCCCTTTGATATCATGCTGGTACACGAAACGCGCACAGAGAGGAGCCTACCAGAGTGACGTCATGCCGCACACGGCCGTCAGGAAGGCCGGCCGCCATTTTACCTGTTCCCATTCTATTGTGAGTGCTTTTTATTCAAGTTTTACTGCTACTATAATAAAGATATACTACACTATTAGCACCTATTTGTCTCTGGCTCATATTGTGCGAGCCCCTAAGGTGGAGCTATCCACCAAACTCTGATGCTTCCGTCCTGGTGGTCCAATATCAACATGACGCTGTCCCTATGGTATTCCTGGTTGGATGGTCTGATGACAACAGTGAGCTGTCCCTGGGAGCTGAGTGTGCCCTGTGAGGGAAAGTAGTTACATTGTGTGCCTTGAATGTGCCTGATGACCCCGCAGCCCCTGCCCAGACCTTGATGACCATTGTTGGAAACTTTTGTATATGCGCATATCCCGTGCGCTTCTGGTGAGTGCACTCATATTACCAGCCCTCACCATTTATGATCACCAGCACAGAGTTTGGATCACCCAATTTTGTGGACTTGATTTGCACTTTGATACTTATGATGCACTATAGTCACTTTATTGATTGATTTTACATTCATCCATTTAATACGTCATTAAGAGACAATTTATCACTTTATCACTTTACAAGCGCTATTCTGGCGCTCACTTTTTATCATTAATTCTTATCATTCATTATTGTTGGTTCTTTTATTTATAGCGCTGCATTTGTATTTTACAATCTTATGGACATGTCTGGATTTGGCGCTTCGGCGATTGTCAGGAGACTGGTACTTGCCCAACTGCATTGTGCCAAGTGCAAAGTTTGGTGGAGGGAGGATTATGGTGTGGGGTTATTTTTCAGGCCCCTTAGTACTAGTGAAGGGAACTCTTAAGGTGTCAGCATACTAAGACATTTTGGACAATTTCATGCTCCCAACTTTGTGGGAACAGTTTGGGGCTGGCCCTGTCCTGTTCCAACATGACTGTGCACCAGTACACAAAGCAAGGTCCATAAAGTCCTGACCTAGAACACCTTTGGGATGAATTAGAGCGGAGACTGCAAGCCAGGCCTTCTCGTCCAACATCAGTGCCTGACCTCACAAATGTGCTTCTGGAAGAATGGTCAAACATTCCCATAGACACACTCCTAAACCTTGTGGACAGCCTTCCCAGAAGAGTTGAAGCTGTAAAAGGGTCGGCCATCTCAACTTATGGACTAAGACTGGGATGCCATTAAAGATTAAAGTTCATGTGTGTGTAAAGGCAGGTGTCCCAATAATTTTGGCAATATAGTGTGTGTGTGTATATATATATATATATATATATATATATTTGCATAATTCTTTGCATTCCCTATTATGATGCCAGTGGCCCAGAGAGAACTGATAAGTCAACAAGCCTTTACTTCCCCCTCCTGCTGCTGGTGTTGCAAGTTACATAAGTTACATAGATACAACGTACCATTTGTGAACGTATAATCTGTTAACTGTTATGGTTATTTCCATTTATTAGTGGTTTTACTTTTATGCGTTACCTAAGAATCTACCTCCTAAACCTTCATTCTGTGCCCTACTCTTTTGAACAAGCCTAATAGAAAGGTGTTACTAAAGAATCATGTCTCTTGCATTATTATTTCATACTGTTGAAATATGTCTGAACCCAGAGTGTCAGAGGTGTTAGGAGGCTTGTTGGGAGGGGACAAGCAATATCAAGCGGCCCATGCGGGGGTAGCGTTACACATATGTATTGCATGTTTTTCCCCCTAGCATCTAACTTTTCATTGGCTTTAGATTTTGCACGCATAGATTTGCAGATTTTACTCATGGACACGCATACACACATAAACAGGCATAAATGCATATAAATGCACGTGCGCATGAGTACTTTAGGAGTGTATATTACACAGGATCTTTCTTTCATGCAGAAAACATGTCTAAACAGCATTTTTTTCTGCATATATGAATGAACTTTAGCTTTACAAGCAAGAACCTCTCTTTCATGCAGAAAATATGTATCTAAATGCAGCGTTATTTTCTGCCCATGTGAATGAGCCCTAATTCTTGCTACTGTTCACCTAATAACATTATATTTCTTACAACTGTTCACCCATATCTGTTGTTTATATCTTTTTGCCCACTGGGGGATTACATCTGCATCTGAAATAAATATTTCCACCCAGCCAGGTGTGCCAGAGTGCAGGGTGCAATGTAAAGAGTCGTGGGCACAGTAACGGGACATGAGAAACAGCCTTCAGAGGTAAACACTACATATCTATCCAGTCCTGAGATTTACACAGCCCTACCAGCCCTACAGCACGGTCCTCTCTAGCAGAACAGAAGACCTGACCTTTCTCTGCCCCAGTTAAAGAGGATTTGTACTGTGGAATCTCTGCCCAAAAAAGTCTAACAGAGGGCAAAGGGCTGGTTACGAGTGGTCTCCCTGCAGCTGATCCTTTCCACATTGCAGTGTCTCAGTAAGGAAGCAGCCATCTTGGTAAAGAACAGAGCTTTGCTTCCCTTTGTCAAAGCTATCATCTGATGACTGGTAGATCAGCAGGAGAGGTTTAGGATGCACAGATCGACAGAATGAATAAAGCAGAAGCAGGAAAATACAAGCAGAGTAAGTCCTCAGGTACAGCTTCCTCCTCAGCAAGGAGAACAGTGAACAATACATCACCAAATCTCATTTTAAATCCCCTAAATCCAGCAGTCACATGGATCAGTGCTTCCAATACTGCAGATACACAAGTATGGACTAAGCGCAGATGTACCTGGGCTCACTCATACTGTATACCAGTAAGTGAATGACTATTTTTCAGCTGGGATTCAAGACAAAAAGGAAGATTCTTCAGGGTACTGTTTAGGTACAATTAATATTTTTAGATGTTCCCTATAAGATAGCAAATCTTAACTTTTTGAATTCAGGACTACTTTAAAGGCTTAATACACCGTTTGTAGCAGAATTTTAGTTTTTATGATGAAATTAAGCATTTGGTATGCTCTTTTGTTCCAAAGCCATTCCATATTTTTTTAGCTCTCATTTACGTCCTCTCTGACCATGCTGAATACGCCTCCTCTCTGGTGTCAATTTCAAAAGATAGACGCCCAGGGCTTGGATTTCTATAGCATCTGCATGACAATCCTGTGAACTGCAGAGCCTGCAGGGGAAGTATATTTCCTATGATTCACTGCCTTATTCAAATGTAGAACTCTCCTAGGTAGATAAGGGGAGCTCTAGCTTCAATTGTTAGAAAGCAGGGCTAAGTAGCAGCCTGGGTGTTATAGCCAGGTGGGTCCCAGGTGGGAGCTGAGAGGCTCTGCAGACCAGCCCTCTGGAATTTTTCTCTGCTCTAGAACTTTGGAGAAAGGTCTGCAAGACACTGGGACAGTGATAATAATGGGGGATTTTAACTACCTGGAAATTGACTGGAGTAATGGTACTGCAGGAACACTTAAAAGGCAAAAATGTTTAAACCTACTACAGGACAATTTTATGGTACAGTTCATAGAAGCCCCTACTAGAAATGATGCTCTGCTGGACCTAGTAATCTCAAACCATGCAGAGCTTATTACGAATGTCCATATAAAAGAACATCTGGGTAGCAGTGACCATAATATGATTTCATTTATTGTTAGCTGTAAACAGCAAGCACATACAAGAAAAATAAAACAGCTCAATTTCAAGAGAAGTAATTTTCCAAGGCTGAGAGCTGCTCTCTAAGACTTAGACCGGGAGGGAATATTGGCATTGAGGAACACAACACAGAAATGGGAGTTCTTCAAAAAGACTGTATGTGAACACACTGCAAAATATATTCCCATGGGCAACAAGTTTAAAAGGCTAAAAATCAAACCTATGTGGCTTACGGCCAAAGTTAAAAAGGCTATAGATAAGAAAAGAGCTTTTATTCAATATAAAAATGAAGGAACACTATCATTGTTTAAACATTACAAAGAATATAACAGAATATGCAAAAAGGAAATAAAGACTGCAAAAATTGAAAACGAACGACAATTTGCAAAAGATAGCAGGACCAACCCCAAAAATTCTTCAAATATATTAATATAAAAAGGTTCGGTCCGAGCATGTAAGCCCTTTACAAAATAATCTAGAGTGGGTTACTGGGGACAAAGAGAAGGCAACTTTATTTAATACCTTTTTCAGCTCTGTATATACAAAGGAGCATGGGGGAGCTCTTGTCCATAATGGGCATGGTATTGACACAGCTCCAGATGATCCACATTGGCTCACAATTGATATGATCCAAAAATATGTAGACAGAATAAAGGTGAATAAAGCACCTGGACCGGATGGCATACACCCACCCATAAGAATATGCATGCATCATACATACTAGGGGGGGGTACAACTGGGGGAATCAATGGTGGAGAAGGATCTGGGGGTTCTGGTAGATCACAAGCTTAATAATGGCATGCAATGCCAAGCTGCATCTTCTAAAGCGAGCAAAATCCTCTCTTGTATTAAAAGAGGTATAGACTCCAGAGAGAGAGATATCATATTACCCCGGTACAAATCATTAGTAAGACCTCATCTGGAATATGCAGTTCAGTTTTAGCCACCAATTCACAAAAAGAACATTGGGGAACTGGAGAAAGTAGAAGGGCAACTAAACTGATACGAGGCATGGAGGAGCTCAGCTAAGAGGAAAGATTAGAGGAACTGAATTTATTCTCTCTTGAGAAGAGGAGATTAAAGGGGGATATGATCAACATGTAAAAATACATCAGTGGTTCATATAGTGAACTTGGTGTAGAGCTATTCAGCCTGAGGTCATCACAGAGGACAAGGGGGCACGCTTTAATCTCTAAACACGGAAAGGTTTCTTCACAGTGAGAGCTGTGAGAATGTGGAATAGACTCCCTCAAGAGTTGGTTCTGGCCAGCTCAGTGGATTGCTTCAAAAAAGGCCTGGATTCTTTCCTAGATACACAGAATATAACTGGATACTAACATTTATAGGTAAAGTTGATCCAGGGAATATCCGATTGCCTCTTGGGGGATCAGGAAGGAATTTTTTCCCAGCAGGTGCAAATTGGATCATGCTTTGCTGGGTTTTTTTTGCCTTCATCTGGATCAACTGTGGGTATAGGATTATAACCTTTTTTTTTTTCTATGGTTGAACTGGATGGACTTTTGTCTTTTTTCAACCAGACTAACTATGTAACCATTTAACTTATTCTTCTGCTTCATCCCAGGGTGCACCAGAACTTTCATCATTCTAGTGTTGCTCACATTTCGTCACTCTGGAATTTTTCATTGTAAAGCCAGCAGATTTATTGTTCTGAGTATTGTTACTGTTGACATATTGTTTATACTGCTTCACCACTTCAATACCGGGCACTCTTACCCCCTTCCTGCCCAGGCCAATTTTCAGCTTTTAGCGCTCTCACGCTTTGAATGACAATTGCATGGTCATGCAACACTGTACCCAAACAAAATTTTTATCATTTTGTTTTCGCACAACTAGAGCTATCAGGAGGTATCCATTACCATTCACCACCAAAGGAAAGCCCAATTTATCCTGAAAAAAACAGTATAATTCTCCTTGGATGTACAAAGTAGTTGTAATATTATGTTCGGCTTTACTAACAAAGTTCAGAATTGTGCTTAGGTGTTAGGATTTGGTTTACCCTTAAGCGTGAAAGGGGTTAATCACCACTGGGGTTTTTATTTTTTGCTGAATAAACGAAAAAAGCTGAAAATTTTGAAATAAAAAAATGTTTCTTTTCTTTGTTTCTGTTATAAAATGTTACAAATAAATGATTGTTCTTCATAAACTTAGGCCAAAATGTATTCTTGTCAAATACATTGGTTGAAGGCCGAGTTGACAAGCGGGCTGCCCTTGCGGCTCTGGTCTGAGAACCCCTGAATCTGGTGACAGAGGTACAAGGTTCAAAGAAGCACGGTGTCAGGGATGCGGGTGTGACCAGAAGTGTGTGGACTGACACAGGGAAACGCAAGCTTCAGATATGGTATAAATAAGACAATTTATTAAGACTAACAATACAAACATAAACGCAGTGCACCAAACCCCAAGCTAACACAAATACATACAACAAGGTGAAACAAACCCAATCCTAAACTGATAAAGATACACAGGTACATACACATATAGAGCACAACTTAATCAGGCAGGCCGGGTCAATAACTATCGGGCAGGTAGTGTCAGGGCTCCCAGGTATGACCAGAGATGTGTGACTGACGCAGGGAAACGCAGACTTCAGATATGGGATAAACAATATAATTTATTAACACTAACAATACAAACATAAACGCAGTGCAATACTAAACATAATACAGTGCAAACAAACCAAACCAACTACCCACAGATAACAGTACATACAAGCAAGCGTCGTCAGGCAGGCCGGGTCAATATCAATTGGGCAGGTAGGTACAGGGGGAGCAAGCGGAGAATGGTCGGGGTCACAGGCCAGGTTCAGCAGGTAGCAAGCAGCGTAGTACAGAGGGTCAAGCAGAGGGATGGTCAGGGTCACAAGCCAGGGATCAGAACAGGTAGCAAGCAGCGTAGTACAGAGGGTCAGGCAGAGGGATGGTCAGGGTCACAAGCCAGGGATCAGGACAGGTAGCAAGCAGCGTAGTACAGAGGGTCAGCAAAGGAACAGAAACAGGATGCAGGACAGATACAGGGCCCAGGACAAACACACACCAAGGCAGAGTCTGTGGGTCTGGCCATCCCTTAAATACCCCAGCATAATCAGTTCCAGGTGTTAGCTGGCTGCAAAGTTGAGTCTCTGATTGCTGGGAGCACCCGCTGGCCAGCCCTGGTACTGCAGATCAAAAGGCAGGTGAGTCCCACCATTCCATTCCTGACAGTACCCCCCCCCTCAAGGAGCGGCCTCAGGACGCTCCAAACAGTCCTAGCTGGGAAAAATGTTCTACCGCCCGGGTCTGGTAACTGGCGGGATATCAAAGACTGGCACACCTGGCAGGACTCCGGGCAGCGGTACACCAGGCAGAGGCACATCGGGCTGGACACCGGGCAGAGGCACATTGGGCTGGACTCCGGGCAGAAGCACATCGGGCAGAGGCACACCGGGCTGGACTCCGGGCAGAGGCACATCGGGCTGGACTCCGGGCAGAGGCACATCGGACTGGACTCCGGGCAGAGGCACATCGGGCAGGACTCCGGGCAGAGGCACATCGGGCAGGACTCCGGGCAGAGGCACATCGGGCAGGACTCCGGGCAGAGGCACATCGGGCAGGACTCCGGGCAGAGGCACATCGGGCTGGACTCCGGGCAGAGGCACATCGGGCTGGACTCCGGGCAGAGGCACATCGGGCTGGACTCCGGGCAGAGGCACATCGGGCTGGACTCCGGGCAGAGGCACATCGGGCTGGACTCCGGGCAGAGGCACATCGGGCTGGACTCCGGGCAGAGGCACATCGGATTACCAGGCGAAGCAGCAGGCAGCGGGTCACCGGGCGGAGCAGCAGGCACCGGGCCCCCGGGCGGAGCAGCAGGCACCGGGCCCCCGGGCGGAGCAGCAGGCACCGGGCCCCCGGGCGGAGCAGCAGGCACCGGGCCCCCGGGTGGGGCGACCGGCATCGGGCCCCCAGGCGGGGCGACCGGCATCGGGCCCCCAGGCGGAGCGGCGGGCGCCGGGCCCCCAGGAGGGGCGACAGGCATCGGGCCCCCAGGAGGGGCGACAGGCATCGGGCCCCCAGGCGGGGCGACAGGTATTGGGCCCCCAGGCGGGGCGACAGGCATCGGGCCCCCAGGCGGGGCGACAGGCATCGGGCCCCCAGGCGGGGCGACTGGCATCGGGCCCCCAGGCGGAGCGGCAGGTGCCGGGCCCCCAGGAGGAGCGACAGGCATCGGGCCCCCAGGCGGGGCGACAGGCATCGGGCCCCCAGGCGGGGCGACAGGCATCGGGCCCCCAGGCGGGGCGACAGGCATCGGGCCCCCAGGCAGGGCGACAGGTCTCGGGCCCTCAGGTGGAGCGGCGGGCGCCGGACCCCCAGGTGGAGCGACAGGTCTCGGGCCCTCAGGCGGAGCGGCGGGCGCCGGACCCCCAGGTGGAGCGACAGGTCTCGGGCCCTCAGGCGGAGCGGCGGGTGCCGTACCCCCAGGTGGAGCGACAGGTCTCGGGCCCCCAGGCGGAGCGACAGGTCTCGGGCCCTCAGGCGGAGCGGCGGGCGCCGGACCCCCAGGTGGAGCGACAGGTCTCGGGCCCCCAGGCGGAGCGACAGGTCTCGGGCCCTCAGGCGGAGCGGCGGGTGCCGGACCCCCAGATGGAGCGACAGGTCTCGGGCCCTCAGGCGGAGCGGCGGGCGCCGGACCCCCAGGTGGAGCGACAGGTCTCGGGCCCTCAGGCGGAGCGGCGGGCGCCGGACCCCCAGGTGGAGCGACAGGTCTCGGGCCCTCAGGCGGAGCGGCGGGCGCCGGACCCCCAGGTGGAGCGACAGGTCTCGGGCCCTCAGGCGGAGCGGCGGGCGCCGGATCCCCAGGTGGAGTGACAGGTCTCGGGCCCCCAGGCGGAGCGACAGGTCTCGGGCCCTCAGGCGGAGCGGCGGGCGCCGGACCCCCAGGTGGAGCGACAGGTCTCGGGCCCTCAGGCGGAGCGGCAGGCACCGGACCCCCAGGTGGAGCGACAGGTCTCGGGCTCCCAGGCAGAGCGGCGGGCGCCGAGTCATCTGGCACGACAGTGGGCTCCGAGTCAACTGGCATGACCGCTGGCACTGGGTCAGACATTGGATCGTCTGGCTGGACAGCGGGCATCGGGTCACCCGGCATCAGGTCATTTGGCTCGACCGCGGGCACCGCATCATCTGGCAAGGCAGTGGGCTCCGAGTCAACTGGTATGACCGCGGGCACTGGGTCAGACATTGAATCGTCTGACTGGACAGCGGGCATCGGGTCACCAGGCATCAGGTCATTTGGCTCAACAGCGGGCACCGCGTCATCTGGCAAGGCAGTGGGCTCCGAGTCAACTGGTATGACCGCGGGCACTGGGTCAGACATTGGATCGTCTGACTGGACAGCGGGCATCGGGTCACCAGGCATCAGGTCATTTGGCTCAACAGCGGGCACCGCGTCATCTGGCAAGGCAGTGGGCTCCGAATCAACAGGCACGACAGTGGGCACCGGGTCATCAGGTACCGGATTGTCTGGCTCGACAGCGGGCACTGGGTCACCAGGCATCAGGTCATTTGGCTTGCCAGCGGGCACCGCGTCATCTGGCAAGGCAGTGGGCACCGGGTCACCAGGCATTGGATCGTCTGGCTCGACAGCGGGCATCAGGTCACCAGGTATGACAGCGGGCACTGGGTCACCAGGCATCAGGTCATTTGGCTCGCCAGCGGGCACCGCGTCATCTGGCAAGGCAGTGGGCACCGAGTCACCAGGTACGACAGCGGGCTCTGAGTCAATTGGCACGACAGCGAGCACCGGATCAGGTACCGGATCATCTGGATCAACAGCGGGCATCGAGTCAACTGGCCTAATAGGATCATCAGGCTGGATCAGTTCATCATGCTGGGTAGAGGCATCAGGCTGAATGCCGGCGTCCGGCTGAGTAGAGGCTTCAGGCCGAGTAGAGGCTTCAGGCCGAGTAGAGGCTTCAGGCTGAACCACGGAAGGCAGGTTCACCGGTTTGGATACTGGCAGGATGGTATTGGTTGGAAAGAATTTTCGCTTTTTTCTGGTTTTAACTACTGGAGCACTGCAAGTAAACGCAGGTCTGCAAACGAATGGAGCAGCTGGAGACAGAGAAGAACTGGAGGATGGAACAGGAGAGGGAGCAGTTGCTACAGAGGGCTTTTTTACAGGGTTAAAGGCAGGATAGGTGCAGCGAGTGGGAACAGGGTACTGACATGCGGTAGATAGCCAAGTATACTGGGCTGTAACTGGAGGAGCTGTTGGGAATACAGGAGAAGAGTTAGAAGCAGGACTGGGTTTTTGTAAGCTGACTGAGGCTGGGTGCAACAAGTCTGACCATGTCTGCAGTATGGGTTGAACAAAGCTCAGCTTACACAAAGCCTGTCTGGTCAAAGACTGCATTGCGTTTATACAATCCCTTAATACCTGTGGTGAACATGCAGCATAATGCTCCAAGAAGCAATCCACATCATCCTCTAATAACCATACCAGGGACTCTACCTGGTCTGCACTAAATGGTGGCAAAAAGTCATTCCTGCTTTCAGGGGTACCAGATGAAGCCAACTCTACACAAACCTGAATCAAAGGTTACACCTCAGAGAACTCTGTGCCCTGATCTACTAGAACATGAGCGATCCGTATACATTCTAGCAGTTGATCCCGGGTATACTCCTACAGAGTCTGATAAGCATATTCTCTGTCATCAAAAACCAGCAGCGACAAATACACAACCTCATCAAGATCCATCCTTCCCAGCAACAAGCCAAGATGGCTTCCCTGTGCAGCCTCTTCATTCCCTTGTTTTTTGGGAATGAAGAAACATGCCAGTATTGAGGGGGTTAACACACAGAGTTTGCTAATGGTGCTCTAGATACAATAAATGTACAGGTAAAATACTGAGGGATTAGCAGGTAAAGGGATCAGGGTTGCTAATCCCCCACAACTTTTTTCACTGACATCACATGGAAAATTTACTGACAAACCACATTTTTTACTGACATCCTGAAATATGACAGAAACTCCTATTATTAGCGCAGACAATCAATATTTAACTAGTTCCTGCCCGGCCTATAATAAAATGACGGCCAAGTGGGACTTTCGTCGATCTGGGTAGATGTCATATGAAGTCCTCCTGGATCACACCCACGGGGGCGTGCTGCAGCATGTTCTGTCTCTGGACACCGGCAATGATTGATCTCTGTACGGGCCCATTGCCGGTACCATGTGACCACTGTGACCAATCACTGCTTGTCACATAAGAATTGTAAATAATGGATGACTTCCTTTCATACCATCCAGTGTATACAATTGTGTTGCTAGCTGTGATTGGTCACAGTGATCACATGGTACAGACTGGGACAATCACAGTCCATCTGTGTCATGTGATTAACTGTGGCCAATCACAGCAAATCAAAACAAAACAAACTGAACAAATCGATTCCATTCAGTAAAATGCTTGCTTATAGCAATGACATTCATTACTATAAAAAATCATGATGTGTAAAAAAAAAAAAAATACTGATCACTTCTCCAGAGTAGTACAATGTTATGGTAACATTATATTACTCTGGTCCCAGTATGTTATAAAAAAAATCGTAGAAAAAAAAGAAAGAAAATGTAATAAAAAATAAAAAAATTGAAATTTTTTTTTTTTTTTTTTGGTACTGTCACCAGTGTCCCTGATCACTGCCACACCAGGTATATGATGATACTGAACTGTGCTGTTGACAGTATGTAAAGAAAAATAACTGTGAATTTTTTTTTTTTTATTTTCTTCATTGTCCAAAAAAAATGACAACTTTAAAAAACGTGCCATGCCTCTTACTGAATACTTCACACTGTCTATGTTTCAAAATGGGGTTATTTGGGGGATATCTGTACTGACCATTTGGAAACTCGGGCACTGCCCGAGGGCCCGGGGTCAGTAGGGGGCCCCTGGTACCTTTTTCATAGGCTTTTTTGAGTTTGGGCAAGGACACAGGGGCTGTTCAGCTTTCTAGCAGAAGCCTGATGGTTTTGTGCCAATATTGACTGGTATTTGGAACTGTTCATAATTCCCTCTACCTTGACTAAGGCCCCAGTTCCAGCTGAAGAAAAACAGCCTCAAAGCATGATGCTGCCACCACCATGCTTCACTGTGGGTATGGTGTTCTTTTGGTGATGTGCACTGTTGTTTTTGCACCAAATATATTTTTTGTAATTATGGCCAAAAAGTTCAACCTTGGTTTCATCAGACCATAACACATTTTCCACATGCTTTTGGGACACTTCAGATGTGTTTTTGCAAAATTTAGCCGGGCTTGGAAGTTTTTCTTCGTAAGAAAAGGCTTCCGCCTTGCCACTCTACACCATAGCCCAGACATATGAAGAATACGGGAGATTGTTGTCACATGTACCACACAGCCACTACTTGCCAGATATTCCTGCAGCTAATTTAATGTTGCTGTAGGCCTCTTGGCGGCATCCCAGACCAGTTTTCTTCTTGTCTTTTCATCAATTTTGGAGGGACGTCCAGTTCTTGGTAATGTCACAGTTGTGCCATATTTTCTCCACTTGAAGATGACTGTCTTCACTGTGTTCCATGGGATATCTAATGCCTTGGAAATTCTTTTGTACCCTTCTCCTGACTGATACCTTTTAACAATGAGATCCCTCTGATGCTTTGGAAGCTCTCTGAGGACCATGGCTTTTGCTGTAGGATGAGACTAAGAAAATGTCAGGAAAGACCTACTAAAACAGCTGAACTTTATTTTGGGTTAATCAGAGACACTTTAAATGATGACAGGTGTGTACTGACTTCTGTTTAACATGATTTTTAATGTGATTGCTTAATTCTGAACACAGCTACATCCCCAGTTATAAGAGGGTGTGCACACTTATGCAACCACATTATTTTAGTTTTTTATGTTTACTCCCCCCAAAAGATTTCAGTTTGTTTTTCAATTGAGTTGTACAGTTTATAAGTCACATTAAAGGTAAATAAAGTTTTGAAATGATTTATCTTTGTCTAATTTTTTCATCACAGAAACCTGACATTTTAACAAGGGTGTGTGGACTTTTTTTTTTTATATCCACTGTATATCTGTCTCAAAAAAATTTAATTAAAGGTTCATTTGGTTACAGCATTACATAACTGTGTAATTGTTAGTCAAAACTATTACAGAGCTGAAAACTGAAAATTGGTCTGATAATGAAGAGGGTGAAACATGCCAGTATTGAGGTGGTTAAGAAAATTAGAAAATGGTCCTTGGAAGGAAAACGGTTTACTGGAAAGACCATTATTTCTGTTCTCTCCAGAAACAGAATTATAATAAACATTACACTCTGGTAAACAATGCAAGATCATTATTCTTCTATTATGTTAAATATCCACAGCTAAACTGAAATGGCACTAATATATTTTTTGTTACTCCAACTTAATTCCTCTTTCCCCTTATGTTCTTGAAGCAAACCACTAAAGCAAATCATTGCATGAAACTTTTAATGTTTCTCTCTTTCATTTTCTCATCAGGTAAATGGTATAAAAATCATAGGGTTTAATTGTGGGGAAGATTAATTGTTCCCCTTTATCTCGCACTCCCCACTCCGTGGGGGCTAATACAGATAAAATGTTACTTTGAGCTTCCTCACCCTCTCTTCATTAAGCTAATGGAACACTTTGCTCTCATTTTCCTAGCAGGGTGGCTGTAGGAGTACAACCTTGTAATTGTTGCTCTTACAGTAATTGAAGGTGGTAGGTGTATTTGTAATCTCATTGTTTCTAGTATGGGGTACAGATGTATTTATGGTCTACCTGGTTTCTTACCATCCAATGTAAGTTACTATTATCCGGAGTTTCACACTGACACATTGCACTAACCTTATACACCTCTGTGCTGCTTAGAATTGCAGAGTAGTGCTTACAGGAACAAAGCTTTGTGTAGTTTTACATACCAGCATAAAAAAGCAAAATCACATTTTTGTAGTTGTAAACTATTCCGGAGAACTCCAGCAATGAATTCTAAGACAAAATGCATAAGCAGATGCATACGTTTACTAATATACACAATATTCATATAGATAACTTCAGCTAAAACTTTGGGGAAGGGTTATAACAAATTATATTTGCTGGCTGTGTCCATGTTAAATTGATTTACCTTCACTTCCTGTCCTGGTCTCTGATGGATTCAGATACTGCAACAAAATCACATTTATTTACTATAGTGGGGAGGGGGTAGAACATCTCTCATGTTCTTCTTTCCCTTTGTGTCTCTTTACCCTGGTGACATGCACATTTTCTCATTTGATGTCCTGATGTCAACAGGACAGCAGATGAGAGAAATCTCCCCAGTAAGAAAAGAAGGAAATGTTACATAGTTACATAGTTAGTCTGGCTGAAAAAAGACAAATGTTCATCTAGTGCAACCATAGGAAAAAAAAACTGTTATAATCCTATACCTACAGTTGATCCAGGCAAAGAAAACCCAGCAAAGCATGATCCAATTTGCTCCTGCAAGGGAATAAAATCCTTCCTTAATCAATCGGATATTCCCTGGATCAATTTAACCTATAAATGTTAGTATCTAGTTATATACTGTGTATCAAGGAAATAATCCAGGCCCTTTTTTCAAGCAATTTACTGAGCTGGCCAGAACCAGCTCTTGAGGGAGTCTATGCCACATTTCCTAGCTCTTACTGTGAAGAAACCTTTCCGTATTTGGAGATTAAATCTCTTTTCCTCCAGACAGAAAGCGTGTCCCCTTGTCCTCTGTGATGACCTCAGGGTGAATAACTCTACACTGAGTTCACTATATGAACCACTGATGTATTTATACATGTTGATCATATCCCCCCTTAATCTCCTCTTCTCAAGAGAGAATACATTCAGTTCCTCTAATCTTTCCTCATAGCTGAGCTCCTCCATTCCTCTTATCATTTTTTTTGCCCTTCTCTGTACTTTCTCCAGTTCCCCAATGTTCTTTTTGTGAATTGGTGCCCAAAACTGAACTGCATATTCCAGATGAGGTCTTACTAATGATTTGTACCAGGGTAATATGATATCTCTCTCTCTGGAGTCTATACCTCTTTTAATACAAGAGAGGATTTTGCTCGCTTTAGAAACCGCAACTTGGCATTGCATTCCATTATTAAGCTTGTGATCTACCAGAACTCCCAGATCCTTCTCTAACAGGGGCGGACTGACAACTCATGGTTCCCCCGGGCAATAGGGGATCATGGGGCCCCTGTGTCCTTGCCCAAACTCAAAAAAGCCTATGAAAAAGGTACCAGGGGCATCTCATGGGGCCCCCTACTGACCCCGGGCAGTGCCCGAGTTTCCAAATGGTCAGTCCGCCCCTGTTCTCCACCATTGATTCCCCCAGTTGTACCCCCCTAGTATGTATGATGCATGCATATCCTTAGCCCCCAAGTGCATAACCTTACGTTTATCAACATTAAACCTCATTTGCCACATAGTTGCCCAATTAAACAGTGCATTGAGGTCGCCTTGTAAGTTGGAGACATCCTGTAAGGACGTTATTCCACTGCACAGCTTGGTGTCATCTGCAAAGACTGAAATTGTATTTTTAATCCCAGTCCCTATATTGTTTATAAATATATTAAAAAGTAAGGGTCCCAACACTGAACCCTGGGGTACACCACTGACACCCCTAGACCATTCAGAGTATGAATCATTAACCACTACTCTCTGAATATGATCTTTTAGCCAGTTTTCTAACCATTTACATACAGATTTTTCCAAGCCCGTAGACTTTACCTTACACATTAGCCGTGTGTGGGAACTGTGCCAAACACTTTTGCAAAATCCAAGAATACCACGTCCACCGCCACCCCTCTATCCAAGGTTTTGCTCAGAAATCAGATTTACTTGACAACTTCTGTCTTTCATGAATCCATGCTGTCTGTTGCTTAAATTATTTTTTTTCAAGCAAGAACTCATATTATGTGGTCTTTTATTAAACTCTCCAGTATCTTCCCAACTACAGAAGTTAAACTAACAGGTCTATAATTACTTGGTAAAGATTTTAATCCCTTTTTAAATATAGGCACCTCATTGGCCTTACGCCAATCCAGTGGTACTATGCCAGTCATTAAAGAGTCCATAAAAATTAAAAACAATGGCTTTGAAATGGCCGAGTTCAATTCTTTAAGGATCCATGGATGTATGCCATCCGGTCCAGGTGCTTTATTCACCTTTATTCTGTCTAAATATTTCTGGATCATATCAGTTGTGAACCAATGTGGATCATCTGGGGCTGTGTCAATACCATGCCCATTATAGACAAGAGGTCCCCTATGCTCCTTTGTATACACAGAGCTGAAGAAAGTATTCAATTTATTTGCCTTCTCTTTGTCCCCATTCACCCACTCTAGATTATTTTGTAATATGTTGAGGAGTTCTTTGTTACCTGCCTACCCAGCAGGGGGTGCATCACCCTTTAACTCTGTTACCTACAATCCCCATAGGCTCCCATTAACCCTTGGAATCCTAAACACACCCAGGGGATATAGATAGCAGCTGCTTGTTGTTTCTTGTGTACTGTGGAACCATGCCTGAGGGAACAGTCATGACTGGACATCAAGTTTGTTAGGTAAGCCACTGCAGGGCACAAGAGCATGCAGCATGAATCAAAACCCCAGTCACATTGGTAGACAGTGTCCAGAGAGACTCTGTAATAGAAACCACTGTGACTGGAGCTCTTGGAGGGAGCCAGCCTCCTTCCCACCAACTATGGACCCAGGGCTAAAGTGATCCCCCTCTTGGGGTTACAAGGAACCTTTTCCTCAAGAGGGTTATATCACTTCCCTGGGTACATGGCTGGCCATGAATTATACCAGCTACCCTTTCCGTGCAATTAGGGCTGGAGGGACTGTTTCCGAGACCTCACGGCATACTGTGCATAGTGGAACTATATGCAGGAGGTGAATTCCAGCATATGTGGGGTTAAGGAACTTTATTATCTGTTAAAGGTTTCCTGGCATCAACTATTGTTTGCAGTAATTAGGTTTAGGTGAAAAGTTCTCTTTGTTTAATCACCACCAGAGTCCAGACGGCTAGGTGCCAGGAAGGAATCCTGATTGTTTATTTGTTAATGTAACTTAATTTTTTCCTGGGACTTGTCATGTGTGCCATACCTATCTAGTGGGAAGGTTTTTGTGTATAAGTGCTGTGCTGTTTGTTATTAAAATCAGTCCTCGTTTTACTCCAATATTGGCTCTGTCTGAAGCTTGGGGTAAGTTTGCTATATTCTGGTTCCAGAGTGGAGAAAGCTGTAGTTTGGCAGAGATACCCAGTCGAGGTGTCAAACAGTCCATCACAGATGCATAACTCCAGTCATTCTGGTGAGGTGGAGTTGCTCTCAGCCTCCGGTTTTACCTGTAGTCCGTCCTCTCAAAGTGTTCGTAAACCTGTGTTCTATACCGCTATGTAGTGAATTAGTGCTAGACCCATATCAAGCTTTTCTACTTTATGTGAATTCGTTCTACCTGTTATTTTGTTTTCCATTCTGTACCTGTTTAGACAACCAATTTGTATAGAATGCATTAAGGTAAAAAACAACTTCTGCCTTTAAAATCACTTTAATCCTCTGCCCCAAGGCTATACAAGTATTTATCCCTTGAAGTGCAGGGGCCCACTACAAGAGTGATTTTTTTTTTTCATTTTTCTACAGTTGGGCTTTAATGTTCTATACTGTAAATAATACACTTCACTGGCTGCTCATTATGTCCCATGCAATGCAAGGTCTCCTCTTCATTATTCCATTTATACAACTCAAGTGAACCAGACAAGGTTTGGTTTTTCAAAACAAGGAAAATGTCTCTTTCTATTTCTATATACGCTTTGGGAATCTCTTTTTTGTAAGAATATAGTCATTAACAAAGATCCTCCTGCTCTTTCTTAATTTCATGTTCAAGAACATGTTACATGTTCCACCCGTTTTTAGGGTGTTTATGTTCCTACTCCTGCTATCCAAGCCCTCTGTGTGACAGCAGTACGGGGAGAAGTTCCCGTACTAGCTGTCACTTTTTAAAAAAGAACACATCCGTGCGGGGCTCTGCCCACAAGGCCATGACATTCATTCATTGATTTCTGTGAATGAATCAACTACAAGTACCGACATCCTTTGAAAATGTCCGCTTGTAGTTCTCAATGAACTACCATGGCACTGAGTGCTCTGGTAGTTAATTGATTCGTCCTGTCAGTGTGAAACTATCTGCCCACAGGATCTGCCCATCTTGATCTTATTGAGCTCCATAGTCATTAAAATCCATATTCATTCATATTATATTTATAGTACATCCATAGTCATTAACAATTAAATGCAAATCCTTGACCAAAAAAATGGAGATTAGGGTGGGAGGGTTTATTTTAGTGGTTATATTCAACTGTTGTTTAATGTGCAGGTAGCTCAATAAACTACTCCCACAAGTGCTCTAATACTTGCAGGAACAATTGTCACAAGGGTGACAACACTGCACTGACTTCATTACTGGTGTAATAGGGTCCTCATCCCATTACAGGAAGCTTGAGATTTTGCACGTGTCTGGCATGATTAATGAGTAAATTTTTGACTTTGTGGGGGACTATGGGGAAAACAAAACAACGCGGTATATACTGTTAATGCTGCAAAACATGATTTTAAACAAATGACTATACTTCCGCTTTAAAGCAGTGTATCTAAACCCAAAAACAAACCAAAAAAATATATATTGCAACTTACCAGTCCTTAGATAAGCTGAGGAGACCACTATAATTGCCATCCAGGCTGGAGTACAAATATGTCTGCCTTTGGTCATCTACCTTACATTAGGACGGCTTGCAGAAAGTGACAAAGGCATTGCATTTCTAGTCTGATCAGTGGGTATTTTCAATACCTGCAAAATATGTTTAAGCTTATAGATAGGTGCTAGGTTTAGATAGATTTAGTATCTATCTAAGACAAGGATGGACAGCAACCCAACACCAGAGCAGCAGTCATGCGAGCAACCAGATGGCTGTCATGCGGAATTTGGAGACCCACAAGATCCAGAGGCCACAATCTACAATTCCTCAGATGAGGAGGGGCTGGTGACAATTGGTGTAGGGTCACTGAGATTTGAACACATCTACAGGTCCATAGAGGAGGTGATAGATGACTGGGGGTCAGTAGCTGAGACTGAGTGGGACTGTGGTGAATAGGAGGGAGAGGGCTCACAGGCTTCTGACCCAGAGAGTGCCGAGAGGGAGCATGCTGCCCAATTAAGACAGTGTGCCAAGGGACTTGGGTTCAGCGAGGCCTACGTGGAGAAGAGGCCTGATCTATTCCCACCACGTACTATGACCTGAGCCTGAGCACAGAATGCCCCTAAAAGCCCCTTCGTCTCACCAGGGAAAGGGACTGGGATGAGCTGCTAAGATTCTCATGTTTTCAGCTGCCTAGAAGTAAACATTAAATAAATTCATTTGTTTCATTTGGATGTTAGACACATCTGAATGAAACAAACGATTTTAATTCATTCAATAATAGCTGGTTGTTAAGGAGCAGGGCGTCCTTAACAGTCATGATTTATCTGTTGCTAGCAGAATTCCCCACTGACAGCAGAATGCAAAATGTAAACAAACAATGTGGATGTTAAAAATAAAAAAAACAGCGTGGGCCTCCCCCCCCATCAGGTCTGGTATAGATTTTAAGGGGAACCCCATGCCAAAATTATTTAAAAAATAAACGGTGTGGAGTACCCCCCATAATCCTTACCAGACCCCAATCTGAGCATGCAGCCTGGTAGGTCAGGAAAGGGGAGGACAAGTGAGTGCCCCCCGCCTTGAACCATACCAGGCCATATGCCCTCAATATGGGGGGGTGCTTTGGGGAGTGGATAAGAAGAGAAACCCAGCGCCTCTGAGTGTAGACTGTAAGATGTATTTAATGGTGAACATAAAAAAAACACTCACATGTAGAAGATAATAAGTAGGCTCATAAGGGGTTAAACAAGGCACAATGCCACAAAGTTGTTATCTGGAGCAAAGAACAGGATGGCCGGCTGGACAGCATGGAGCGCTGGAGAGTGTCAGGATCCAGGTGTTCTGCGGCATCGCGTCGGGCGGCGCATGCGCAGAACACCAACTCTCTCTACCCGGCGGGCGGTAGGACCTGGCCGCGCATGGCAGCGGCGGGGTTCGCGCATGCGCACTCGGGATCACGGACGTGCGCCTGGCACCAATGACAGCGGGAGGCGGGCTATTTAAACGTAGGAACAGGTATGTTAGTTGCTGTTTGGTCTAGTATCCTGTGTCCTGTATCCTGTTCCTGTGTTGCTGTATACTCCGTTGCCGACCTCTGCTTGTTCCTGATTCTGCTCTTCTCCTGTTTAACCCCTGGCTTGCCTGACTACTCTTCTGTCTGATCCCTGGTACTGTATTTGCCCGCATCCTGCTGAACCTGGCTTGTGACCTGACCATTCTTAGCTCGCTCCTCTGTACCTCGCTGCCCGCATAATACCGACCCGGCCTGTCTGACCACGGATACCGTACCCGACCATCCATCCATCCGGTTTGGATCAGACCCGTGTATCTGTCTGCCTCTTCCAAAGTAGATTCCGTTCCTGCACTCCCCTGTCAGTATTCTCTACCACCGCAGGACGCACTCGGGGGTCGCGACCTGGTTTCAGTCTGCACCAAGTCCATCCCCACCATCAGGGGCCCTGGTGAACAGCAGGCTGGGACTTAGACCCCGCGCCCTGAGAGCGTTCGTGCGGTGGGCTGCTAGAGACTCTGCCAGGCGGCTTAACAGTACCAAACGGCCAAAAATGACGGAACCTGGAAGAGGACCTTCCCCCCTGGAAAGTATGTGCCAGCATCTGGCGGCTCTTACTCAGGCAGTAAGGGCGCTGGAGGAGGGCTATAATCACCTGGATGGTCGGATCCAGACCCTAACCACCACTATTTTGGCCCCCCAAGATCATAGTCCCTCAGCTCCGGCCAGTGGTACCCCTGAAACCCTGGCCGGACCAGCAGCACCTACACCTACTCTTATGCCAGAACCTCATGTTCCTGTCCCAGAACGATTCAGTGGGAATCGCACCAAGTTCAGAGCATTCCGTAATGCCTGCCTGTTGCTTTAGGCTCCAGCCACGTACATTTGCGACAGAAACCGTGAAGGTTGGGTTTATTATTTCTTTGCTACTGGACGAACCCCAAGAATGGGCGCATCGACTATTAGAGATCCAGCAACCACCTCAGCTGGAATCTGTGGCAGCATTCTTTGAAGCGATGGGCCTCCTTTACGATGACCCCGAACGAGCAGCATCAGCCGAATCGGCCCTTCAGTCTCTCAGGCAAGGTCGTAGGCCTGCAGAGGAGTATGCGGGTGAGTTCAGGCGGTGGATGGGAGACACGCAATGGAACGACGCTGCCTTGCGCAACCAGTTCCGCATAGGCCTGTCTGAGTCCCTGAAAGACAAACTAGCCAGGGTAGGCATACCAGCCACACTAGAAAAACTCATGACCCTGGCTATTCAGATCGACCGACGCTTGTGGGAACGCAGGATGGAGAGGTCAGGCCAGGGCCTGAGGCCTGCTTGGATGTTACCCCATGCTTCAGGACCAGTCAGTAGCCCTACTGGGAATCACAATCCAGAACCCCTGGATACACCGGAACCAATGCAAGTCGGGCTAGCTCGTCCCTCCCTAACACCTGAAGAGCGTCAAAGACGCCGCCGCAACAACCTGTGCCTCTACTGTGGGGAGGCTGGCCACATGCTACGTTCCTGTCCGGTGAAGGCTGGTAAGTGCACTTCTGTTTACTCTGCCACACCTACTACAGCCAGTCACAATGTCAATTATTTAGCGGTACCCATTTCATTCCAGCTCAGGACTGCATCTGTTTTTACGAAGTTGGATTTGAGGGGGGCTTACAATCTGGTCCGTATTCGGGAGGGAGATGAGTGGAAGACTGCCTTCCGTACTAGGTTCGGGCACTTCGAGTACCTGGTAATGCCCTTCGGTCTGTGTAACGCCCCCGCCACCTTCCAGCACTTCATTAACGATGTGTTCAGGGACTTCTTGGATATCTTTGTGGTCATCTATCTTGATGATATCTTAATTTTTTCTGCATCTCTGGAGGAGCATAGGGGTCACGTCAGGGTAGTGCTGGAAAGGCTCCGTTTGCATGGTTTATACGCAAAGGCAGATAAATGCAGTTTTGAGCAGCACAGTATCCCCTTCTTAGGCCTAATTATTTCTACTACTGGAATAGCGATGGATCCACAGAAGATCTCCGCAGTTCTGGAATGGCTGGTGCCGTTAGATAAAAAAGGGGTTCAGCGGTTCATTGGCTTTGCCAATTTTTACCGGAAATTCATTAGGAATTTTTCAGGCCTGGTATCCCCCATCACGCAACTTACCAAACAGGGAGTGCGTTTCAAGTGGACATCTGAGGCGCAAGAAGCCTTTGAGTCCCTAAAGAGGTTATTCACCGAGGCCCCAGTATTGAGCCATCCTGATTCTTCACTACCCTACATCTTGGAGGTGGATGCATCCGAAAACGCGGTTGGGGCTGTGCTTTCCCAAAGGAAGGGCATCAAGGAACTGATGCATCCCGTGGCATTTTTCTCCAGGAAACTGTCTTTGGCCGAAAGGAACTATGACATAGGGGACCGAGAACTCCTGGCCATCAAAGCAGCGTTGGAGGAATGGAGGTACTTGCTGGAAGGAGCCGTGCACCCGATATTGATTTTTACGGATCACAAGAACCTTGAATATTTAAGAACGGCAAAGCGCTTGAGACCAAGACAGGCTAGGTGGGCACTTTTTTTCTCTCGGTTTGTGTTTCATATTACTTATAGGCCTGGATCAAAGAACACGAAACCAGATGCTCTTTCGCGTATGTTCGAAGACCCAGAGGAGGCCCACAAACCTAACACCATCCTGTCGCCTGGTAATTTTTTGGCATTACAGACTGAGCTACGTTCCCAACTACAGGCAGCATCCATAGGGGCTCCAAATGTTCCAGGGGTGCCGCTACAGAATAGAGACGGATTATGGTGGAAAGAAGGACGAATCTTGGTACCTGACGAATCTCGCACCACGGTCTTGGGTCATTGCCATGACCATCCCCTGGCTGGCCACTTCGGGACCCGGAAGACGTTGGAACTTGAACAACGTATGTTCTGGTGGCCCAACATGTCCAAAGATTGCGAGGCTTACGTAAAGACCTGCGCGGTCTGTCAAAGGAATAAGCCTTCCAGGAACAAGGCTTGGGGGCTCCTGCGACCCTTACCCATACCTAACAGACCGTGGGAAATGATTTCAATGGACTTCATTGTGGAACTTCCTCCATCTCAAGACCATACCGCCATTTTCGTGATTGTGGACCGCCTATCCAAGATAGCCCACTTCGTGCCTCTCAAAGACACACCATCCGCTGCGGAGACAGCGCAAATTTTTATGAGAGAGGTGGTGAGACTCCATGGAATTCCTAAGGATATAGTTTCGGGTAGGGGTGCCCAGTTCACCTCCAAATTTTGGAAAGCACTATGCGAGACCTTGGAAATCAAGTTATCTCTCTCCTCGGCATATCATCCACAGACCAATGGACAGGCCGAACGTACGAACCAGACCTTGGAACAATATCTCCGATGTTATACATCATTTCTTCAGGACGATTGGCTAACTCTTTTACCACTGGCCGAATTTCCTTACAACAATGCAAGCCACTCGACTACTCAGCAATCCCCATTTTTTGCCAATTACGGCTTCCACCCGACCTTTTTACCTGACACAATTCCTGAGAGTTCGGTGCCAGCTACACAGGACATGTTGCACTTCCTTTCTGCAAATAATAGGGTCTTACAAGAGGCAATCCTGAAGGCCCAGGAGGGCAGTAAGAAAGCCTTTGACAAAAGGAGAAGAGGGGAGCTTATGTTACACCCAGGGGACCAGGTCTGGTTGGCCACAACAAACCTTAAGATGACATGCCCATCACGGAAATTGGGACCAAGATTTATGGGCCCATTTCAGGTAAAGAGGAAGGTTAACGAGGTGGCGTACGAGCTCGTACTCCCGAAATCCTTTCGAATTCACCCGGTATTTCATGTATCTCTGTTGAAACCCGCGGCACCGGACCCATTCCCGAACCGGAGATCTAGGCCTCCTGACGCCATAAACGTTGATGGGGAGGAGGAATTCGAAATTGAGACAATTCTAGACTGTAGGAAGAGGGGAGGTCAGACCCAGTTTCTCATTAAGTGGAAAGGGTATGGTCCAGAGGAGAACTCATGGGAACCCTCCCAGAACATTCATGCCTCTAGATTGATTCGGGATTTTTTTGACAACCACCCACGCAAGAGAGAACTGTTGGGCATTCGGCGGCTGCCCGTAGGGGGGGGGCAATGCCAGGATCCAGGTGTTCTGTGGCATCGCGTCGGGCGGCACATGCGCAGAACACCAACTCTCTCTACCCGGCGGGCAGTAGGACCTGGCCGCGCATGGCAGCAGCGGGGTTCGCGCATGCGCACTCGGGATCACGGACGCGCGCCTGGCACCAATGACAGCGGGAGGCGGGCTATTTAAACGTAGGAACAGGTATGTTAGTTGCCGTTTGGTCTAGTATCCTGTGTCCTGTATCCTGTTCCTGTGTTGCTGTATACTCCGTTGCCGACCTCTGCTTGTTCCTGATTCTGCTCTTCTCCTGTTTAACCCCTGGCTTGCCTGACTACTCTTCTGTCTGATCCCTGGTACTGTATTTGCCCGCATCCTGCTGAACCTGGCTTGTGACCTGACCATTCTTAGCTCGCTCCTCTGTACCTCGCTGCCCGCATAATACCGACCCGGCCTGTCTGACCACGCATACCGTACCCGACCATCCATCCATCCATCCGGTTTGGATCAGACCCGTGTATCTGTCTGCCTCTTCCAAAGTAGATTCCGTTCCTGCACTCCCCTGTCAGTATTCTCTACCACCGCAGGACGCACTCGGGGGTCGCGACCTGGTTTCAGTCTGCACCAAGTCCATCCCCACCATCAGGGGCCCTGGTGAACAGCAGGCTGGGACTTAGACCCCGCGTCCTGAGAGCGTTCGTGCGGTGGGCTGCTAGAGACTCTGCCAGGCGGCTTAACAGAGAGGTGTCAGGATGGAGCCTGTAGTGCAAGCCTGGCAAGTCTGTGTGAACTCCAGCTGGACAACAGGGTGCGCTGCAACGATGTAAGCTGAAGCCTGGAGATGAAAGCCTGGCAAGTCCCTGAATACTCCGGGGCAGCGGCAATGGCGTGTGACGTATGAGCCTACTTATTATTTTCTACATGTGAGTGTTTTTTTATGCTCACCATTAAATACATCTTACAGTCTACACTCAGAGGCGCTGTGTTTCTCTTCTTATCCTTACCATGTGAATGAATATGGGGTACACTGTACCACTATTTATTCACCAAAAATAGTAAGAAATAAAAACAAAGAGTTTTTGACAAGTCCTTTATTTAAAAAAAACAATGTCTCCTGAAGTAAATCCAGTGTCAATCACAATAAACATCGCCGACCCCAAAAAGAAAAACAAACAGGTCCACATATGTTGCTTGCTCCCTAGTTTCAGACAGCTCTGGTTCCCACCGACAGTAAATAAACAAAGGGGCGTGGTTGCCCAATGACAGGTGACCCTGCCTCTTTGTTTATTTACTGTCTGCACTAGGTACAGAGCTGTTGGTTTGGTGCCAGGTACCACTGCATACCTTTAGAGGTTTAGTGGAGTCCATGTCTTGATGGGTTATGATGGGTGGCCATAATGTTATGGCTGATTGAGATATATATATATATATACACTGTATACACTATATAGCCATACAGCCCCTCCAAATCATTGGATTCGGGTCTTACAAACACCTCCATGGCCACATTTATAAAATCAAGCACCTAGGCATGCAGACTGCTTCTACAAACATTTGTGAAAAAATGGGTCGCTCTCAGGAGCTCGGTGAATTCAAGCGTGGTACCGTGATAGGTTTCCACCTGTGCAATAAGTCCATCCGTGAAGTTTCCTTGCTATTAAATATTCCACCATCAACTGTTAGTGGTATTATAACAAAGTGGAAGCAACTGGTAACAACAGCAACTAAGCCACGAAGTGGTAGGCCACATAAAATGACAGAGCAGGGTGAGCGCACAGTGCGCAGAAGTCGCCAACTCTTGTAGAATCAATAGCTAAAGACCTCCAAACTTCATGTGGCATTCAGATTAGCACAACAATAATGTGTAGAGAGCTTCATGGAATTGGTTTCCATAGCTGAGCAGCTGCATCCAAGCCTTACATGACCAAGCGCAATGCAAAGCGTCGGATGCAGTGGTGTAAAGCCGCTACTGGACTCTAGAGCAGTGGAGACGGGGCTCTCTGGAAATATGAATCAAGGTTCTCTGTCTGGCAATCCGATGGACGTGTCTGGATTTGATGGTTGCCAGGAGAACAGCACTTGACTGAATGCACTGTGCCAAGTGTAAAGTTTGGTGGAGGGGGGATTATGGTGTGGGTTGTTTTTCAGGGGTTGAGCTTGACCCCTTAGTTCCAGTGTAGAGGACTCCTAAGGCATCAGCATACCAAGACATTTTGGACAATTTCATGCTCCCAACTTTGTGGGAACAGTTTGGGGATGGCCCAATCCTGTTTCAACATGACTGCGCACCAGAGCACGAAGCAAGGTCATAAAGACATGGATGAGCGTGTTTGGGGTGGAGGAACTTGACTGGCCTGCACAGAGTCCTGAAATCAACCAGACAGAACACCTTTGGAATGAATTAGAGTGGAGACTGCGAGCCAGGCCTTCTCGTCCGACATCAGTGGCTGACCTCACAAATGTGCTTCTGGAAGAATGGTCAAACAGTGGACAGTCTCCTCAGAAGAGTTGAAGCTGTTACAGCTACAAAGGGTGGGCCAACTCAATATTGAAGCCTACGGACTAAGACTGGGATACCATTAAAGTTCATGTGTGTGTAAAGGCAGACGTCCCAATACTTTTGGCAATATAGTGTGTGTGTGTATATACAGTGTGTGTGTGTATATATATATATATATATATATATATATATATATATACATATACACACACACACACACACACACACATACACACACAGTATATGGGGCAGATGTGGTCTTATTCGGTTGACTAGTCTTTGTTTCTCTATCACCAGGTCAGTCAAAGAGGCCCTGGAAATAATGTATGTACTGTATTATATAATTGGAGTTCTGCTTTAAGAGAAAACTTATAGAGAATTAGGGGAAGAGTGAGAGGTATGGTTACTTTGCAAGTGTCTTAACTGGAAACAAAATTATCAGCATTGATGAAAACTGTAGTGTGTTTACACTGTGTCTGTTACTAAAATGTATATAATTGAGGTATCACACTTTAGAAATATACTATTTTTCTTCAGGTTTTTTTGTCTCTTATCCACTGCACCAACATCACTGATGCTCTCATAGGTATTACTGTAGGTGCAGCAATGTATTTATACGTGCACATCAACCACTCTCTTCTGCACTGACATGATGAATACATCACATTATCATCTCCGTGTTCCAGCATATGACTCCGTCAGCCGATGTCGTCACTGTATTGCAGGTTTCCATGGCTCCCTATTTATCTTTTCAAAGCCTCTTCTGTTTTCCCATCATAGGGTTGCTCTGCCACTTGCTAGGAGCCAAGAACATTAACTCTGCTCTGCAGGTCAGCTTGGCACCTAAAATACGGCTATTTTTATCAGCACTTTATTTAAATTCACTTGAATTGACTTATCCATAAGTACACCAAATCTTCTTTTTCTCTACTGTCTACTATAACTAAATGCGTATGGAGATGGAGATTAAGCCAATATATATGCTGGCTAAAAACCTGTGCTACAGCCAATGGACTTAAATAGTGTAACCTTGTCATAAAATGCAATGTTGGAAAGATTGTAACAATGGATGCACAGCAAGGCTGCAACAACTCTTCCTTCTCTTGTAATTGGGAAAATTCTTCTAATATATTAAATTATTTATTCTTGCCATCAAAAACAACAAATGATAGCACAGAAGAATTGAAATATGGTTCAAGATCCCTACTGCATGGAATTCTGGGAGTGTTCATGATAGTGATGTGTTTTACAGCAGCAGCAGGTGAGTCCTCTTGGATGTCATATGGCTTTTCACACACCCAAGTCACCCTTTCTTTTATAATGGTTGATAAAATAACTACTTTTTACTTTGCCACACGTGGACTCCTATGAGCTTTCTAAGCATCGGTTATTGAACCAATGTATGGGTGCCCACAGAGGTATCAACAGCGAGCCAGCACAGAGGGAGTACGCAACCTGGCTCAGGCAGAGACAATTTAAAGAACAATGAACTGCTGCAAGCTGCTGAAAATACATGGCTGATCCGAGGTTAGCATTTTCAGGTATTACAGTAGAACTGGGAAAAATGAAAGGAAATTTCCAAAGCACCAAAAAAGGGGGTTGGATTTCCAAAATCATAATTTCAGTCCCAGTTCTTTAATTTAAACATTTGCTTTGATATTAGCTAGCATGACTGTTTGACCCCTGTTTTAGTTACAAAAAAGATAATGTATAATGTTTTCTATATATATTTAATATAGTGAGGACTAAAAAAAAAATTACAAAATAAAAATGTTTTTCATTTTTTTGTTAGATTTATATGGAATATTGTACAGCTTTCCTATCTGGCATTTGTAGCAAGCTAAAAAAATATACATGTATGCACACGTCAATCAATTAGATCATAGATTCAGCCCTTATCATACAGCTTCATTTGAGGTTTCGGTAAGAGAGCTAACTACTGCTGGTAGGTACATGTAAACCCAAACTGACTTACATTTAATTTATCAAAAGCACTGTGTAAAATGTAAAACAATATGCCATTTTTTTACACACATTTTTTTGCATTTCTTTATGCTTTGTTGTATATCAGTGTTGCTGATCTCCGGCAGTCACTTACTGCATATTTCTCAGGGCAGATTTCCTGATGGTGACAGTGATGGTTACCTGCACAATTTGTGTCGCAATGACCACCTGTAATATCCATTGGATGCCCATTTGGTCATCTGGCAGTGCAGGAGAACTGTTGGGTGACAGGGAGAGAGCATTATTACACTGTAGCAAGAAGCACCTGAACAAAGACCTTTATTGCAGGATCACAGGGTATTATTTATTGAAAGTTGCAAAATTAAAAACATTTAATTTCTGTTTGAAATTACATTAACATAAGTTAAAGCCCAGATCTGTGCTTAGCCCTGATCCTCCAGTGCTAGGGTTTCCACCTCATCCCTTTAAAACTGAACACATATTAATTACACAGGTTCTGTGGCTGTGTTAACCACTTCCCACCAGCCCACCCACAATGTACTGTGGACAGGCGGCAGCTGTAGGCAAAGCAATGTACCCGTACGTCGCTTTGTCGCTTTGCCTGCAGCTACCGCCCGTATTTTCAGCAGCTTGCAGCAGTTCAGTGTTCTTTAACCACTTGCCTACCAGGCACTTATACCCCCTTATTTACCAGGCCAATTTTCAGCTTTCAGCGCTGCCGCACTTTGATTGACAATTGCGCGGTCATGCAACATTGTACCCATATGAAATTTTGATCATTTTTTTCTCACAAATAGAGCTTTCTTTTGGTGGTATTTAATCGCCACTGGGTGCTTTACTTTTTGCGCTATAAATTAAAAAAGTGCAAAAAATTTGAAAAAAAAAAAAAAAGTTTCTTTGTTTCTATTATAAAATTTTTCAAACAGGTCATTTTTCTCCTTCACTGATGTGCGTTGATGAGGCAGCACTGATGGGCACTGATAGGTGGCACTGATGGGCACTGATAGGCAGCACTAAAGGGCACTGATAGGCAGTACTAATGACGTGGCACGGATAGGCGGCACTGATAGACAGCACTAATGAGGTGTCACGGATAGGTGGCACTAATATGCAGCACTGATAGGCGGCACTGATAGGTGACACTGATGATGGGTACTGATAGACTGCACTGACTGGCATCACTGCTGGGCACTGACTGGCGGCACTGACTGGCACAACCCCTGGGCACTGACTGGTGGCACTGACTGGCAGCACTGCTGGGCTGCACTGGTGGGTGGCACTGGTGGGCGGCACTGGTGGGTGGCACTGGTGGGTGGCACTGGTGGGCACAGGTGGGTGGGCACAGGTGGGTGGGCACAGGTGGGCACAGGTAGGTGGCACTTCTGGGCACAGGTGTGTGACACTGCAGAGTGGCATAGGTGGGTGCACTGCTGGGCACAGGTGGGTGATCTGCTGGGCACAGGTGGGCGGAGCTAGTGGGCGCACTGCTGGGCACAGGTGGGCGGAACTTGCGGGTGGCATTGCTGGGCACCGATCATCAGGGCACTGATCATCAGTGCCCTGATGATCGGTGCCGATCCCCGCTCTGACAACTGCCGGTTCTCGGCAGCACTTTCCTCACGATCTGACAGCGTGAGGAAAGTGCAGCCGAGAACCGGCACTTGCATTTCCCTGTGATCAGCGTGTCATTGGACACCGCTAATCACGTGGTAAAAGGCCGGTATGATTGGCCTTTTACCACATCACGTGATCAGCTGTGTCCGTAGGACACAGCGATCACGGAGATCGCCGGGTGCGCGCCCCCTGGGGCACGCAGGAGGACGCGTTCTGGGAGGATGTCATATGACGTCTACTCAGAACTGGCCGGCCGCAGTTTAGCCGTCATTTGGCTATCTGCGGTCGGCAACTAGTTAAATTGTCTCTGCCTGAGCCAGGCTGCGTACTGCCTCTGTGCTGGCTCGCTGTTGATGCCCAATGTATGGGCTGCCCATACATTGGGCGTGCACAACCCCCCCCCCCACCACTGACCCCCACTGTCATTCATTGTAGGAGGTGTATGTCAGCAGGTCTTGGCCAGTGATTTTGGCCAGGACTCTGCCAATCTCCTACAGCGAATGGAGATGCAGAGTTGTGCCTGTATTTGTGAATATAGGCACAGGATCTAGCTGGTTCTTTTCTCCCTGGAACCATTTTGTTCCAAAGAGAGAAGAAAGACATCACACGTGAGTAAAAAGTGGCACATTTGCACCCACACACATTAGATAGAGGTTTTAACCCCTTGATTGCCAAATTTAACCCTTTGATTGCCCACTGTCACCGTGCCAGTGCCATTAGTACAGTGTCAGTGTACAGTATTTTTCACTGATCACTGTATTAGTGCCACTAGCGACGTCATATAGCATCAGGGTCAGTTAGCATCTCTCCCAGCTAGGGTCAGCTAGCACTACATTGCCCGCACACTATCGCAGGCACACTATAGGTAGCTGATCACCGTCATTACTAGTATAGTGTTTGTACGGATCAATATATTGATCACGAACAAAACTATACCAGTGTCCCTTAGTATTAGTGTCCCTAAAAACGCAGTGTTAGCAGGATCATCCCCATTCGCTGTCAGCACTAGCATTTAGCCCCAATGCTCCCCCCCACCCCTAACAAGAAGTGCAGTGTCAGTATAATTTCTGATCACTGTCACCTGTAATACATTGCACACAAAACTGCTGTGTTCGCAGAATCAGGCCTGATCTCTGTTAGCACTTGCAGGTAATTTTTTTTGTAGCGGTTCAAGCAGTCCCTGACAGTCAGGTGCTATTTTTCCCGACTCAGCACTAGGTTCCTGTAAAATAGTCCAAAATGTCCAACGAAAGGTACTCTAGTGAAGAGGCCTACAGGATTCTGAGCATGTCAGGTGAGAGCGAAAGGGAAGACTCCCTGACACAATCAGCCTCAGAACACGAACCTGTAAACAGCAGCGGCACCCTGACAGGTAGCTGCAGGCATCATCCTGGTATTGTTTTTTTCAGCTGGTGATTGGCTTTCATGTAAAAGCAATCCTAGTGGCTAATGAGCTGCAGGATTGCATTTACAAGCAGCAGGAGATGATGCCCCCCCTCCCTCGCTGCCTTCTACGGCCTTCTCGGGCAGTCCTGCGCCATCGGGGGAACCTGAGAATGCAGCCGGTGTTTCTGCCAGCTGACCATAGAGCTGATTGGAGACCAAAATGGTGCCAATCATCTCTATAGTCTAAGAAATTGGAAGCTACAAGCATTTCATAACTTCAGTTTCACAGGATATAAACAGCGCCATTTGTAAATTGGGCAAGAATCTGAGCACACCGATCTTGGTGAGATTAGATAATGTAAGGGCAGAGGAGATATCTAGAGTCTGACAGACTATGACAATGCCCATTGAATTTATAGGGGATATTTGCATTCCATGTGATAACAGTAAAAGTGATATAAAAAAAAATGAAAGGGACAGTGTAACGCGAGCGTTGACAGCGGCTGCACCATGCATATGAGGTATCGCCACGAACGTCAGATAAAGGGCAGTAATTCTAGTACAAGACCTCCTCTGTAAATCTAAAATGGTAGCTTGTTAAGACTTTTAAAGCGTTGCCTATGGATATTAAAAATGTTTGTTGCCATTGCACGGGGCATGTCATGTTTGGTATCTATTTACTCAGCATACCATTATCTTTTATATTTTACCAAATAACTGGCCAATATATTGTGTTTTTGTGCATTAAAAGTAAAAAAAAATATTTTTTTCAAAAAATTTGCTTTTAAAAAATTGCTGTGCGGGTACTATATAACAAAAAGCGTGATAAAAAATAAAAAGCGCACAGATGATCAAATACCACCGAAAGAAAGCTCTATTTGTGTGAAAAAAAGGACATAACTTTCATTTATGTAAAATTATTGCATGACCGTGCAATTGTCCGTTAAACTAGCGCAGCGCTGTATAGCAAAAAATGGCGTAAATTGCAGTATCTATACCATGGTTTGTAGACGCTATAACTTTCACACAAAGCAATCAATATACACTTATTGGGATTTTTTTTACCAAAAACATGTAGCAGAATACATGTTGGCCTAAATTTATGACTAACTTTGAGTTTACTATATATTTTTTATAGCCGAAAGTAAAAAAATATCTTTTTTTTCCCCAAAATTCGCAGTCTTTTTTTGTTTATAGCGTGAAGAATAAAAAGCGCACAGGTGATCAAATACCACCAAAAGAAAGCTCTATTTGTGTGAAGAAAAGGACATAAATTTCGTTTGAGTACAGCATTGCATAACCGCGCAATTAGCAGTTGAAGTAGTGCAGGGCTGTATAGCAAAAAGAGGCCTGGTCAGGAAGGGGGGTAAATCCTCCGGAGGGCAAGTGGTTAATTAAACTCCCCTAGTGCCTTATCTGCATTAAATTTGCCACAGAACCTGTGTAATATGTGTTCGGTTTTAAAGGGATGAGGTGGTAACCCTATCAAGTGCTCCCCAGGGTCCCCCCACCCCAGGTCCATTACATGGCAGGCACGGGTTGATTTACTAAAACTGGAGAGTGCAAAATCTGGTGCATCGGTGCATGGTAGCCAATCAGCTTCTAACGTCAGCTTGTTCAGTTAAGCTTGACAATAAAACCTGGAAGCTAATTGGTTTCTATATAGAGCTGCACCAGATTTTGCACTCTCCAGTTTTAGTTAGGCTAGATTCGCATCTATGCAGTTTGCTTTTGATCCATTTCTGCAATGCTTTTTATGGTGCGTTTTGATTTTTGCATGTGGTTTTTATGCATTTTTTTATGTGTTTTGCGGTTTTTTTCTTGTTGCTAGGCAGATTAACACACAAAACACAGCAAAAACGCACTACATACTTTTCTGCAACATCGACACTGAAGTCTATAGAACCAAAAATGCAACTTTTTGCATTTAAAAAAGTCCTTGACTCTTTCCAAAAAACGCACCAGGTGAAAACGCGGGGATGTGAACGTGTCCCATAGGAAATCATGTTAAATGGACTGTAGTGTGTTTCTGCAAAATGCTAAACGCTGCGGAAAACGTTTAGGTGTGAACCTAAACTAAAGCAAACCTACAGTATCCTTCCCTTCCGATCTTCTCCTGCTGGTGGGTATTCCAGGATGATTCCGAAACAAAGCTAATATGATAATGACAACTCTCTTTCTACATGATTGTTCTGCAAACGAAGGGGGCCAAACTTCAGCTTGTTTAATTAAGTTTTGACACTAAAGGTGGGAATACACAATTAGAAAATCGACTGATTGGTCATCCGACGACCAAGAAGCGTTCGTTCGTTGGTCAAAATCGTGGCCCACATTAAAAAAATCGAAAAAAATAATTTGTTGGGCAATACGTAGTGCTGACGTCTTCCATACAAGTGGAAGTGATGTGGTGTGTATGTGACCTTGTAGCCACGCCCTTCCGGCCAGAATGAGCGATATACACAACAATTAACAGCAATGAGTATAATATAGTTTATTACATTATCTATACACATAAATAGTGATACATAAAATATAATATGCATCATTCTGGTTTCATTATCTCATTTCAAGTTGCACATGAAATCACATCGGCCTGGCTTTGAAATCACGTTACTTCAAATAAAATAGCACAATTTCAATGTTACATTCAGTGTGAACCAGGGCTAAATCCTGGAAGCTGATTGGTTTCTATGCACAGCTGCACCAGATTTGGCACTCTCCAATTTTAGTAAGCTGATCCCAACGTGTAAACGAACCCTGAGACTGGGCATCATTCAGCCCAGAGGATTAATGACATCTTGTAATGAAAAAGTACTGCAGGGCACAGTTCTGAATTTATTTCTACTAGGAGTTTAGGTTTCACAAAATCCTAGATTTAAAGCTAATTTGAGATTTTGTTGATTGGGTTAATATACCGTACAGAAGTTAATTATGTCTGACATTTTTTTCATAAAATACAGTATGTCGAAAGACAAGATATAGCATGGAGCAAAGTAATAATAAGGACATGGTAGAATAATAAACCCCGCGAGGTTGCCTAAAATATTGGATTATTATATTATCAGGCAAACAAAACCTAAGGGCTTTGCCTATCATTCTGTATGAACCAATATGAAAAGTTTTATATTAAAAAACAGCCAGAACATGGCTCTATATTATAAACAATAACCAGAACATAGTTCTATATTATAAACAATTACAAGAACATGGTTCTATATTAGAATCAATAACCAGAACATGGTTCTATATTATAAACAATTACAAGAACATGGTTCTATATTATAAACAATTACAAGAACATGGTTCTATATTATGAACAATAACCAGAACATGGTTCTATATTATAAACAATACCCAGAACATGGTTCTATATTATAAACAATTACAAGAACATGGTTCTATATTATAAACAATACCCAGAACATGGTTCTATATTATAAACAATTACAAGAACATGGTTCTATATTATAAACAATACCCAGAACATGGTTCTATATTATAAACAATTACAAGAACATGGTTCTATATTATAAACAATAACCAGAACATGGTTCTATATTATAAACAATAACCAGAACATAGCTCTATATTATAAACAATAACCAGAACATAAGTATAAATCAGCACACACATATATATAAAATCCTCAAAAATCCCTTAAAGTCATATCAATATCCTTCCCCTGAAGTACTAATAAAATATATATTCATTGACTTAAACCCAAAAACCCACAATTATAGTGAAAAGATCAAAACCCAAAGAGATTACCCAAAAAATAAAAAATATCAAATATATATAAAAGAACAAATATAAATAAAGTCCCAATATGCAAAGTGTCCAAATAATGTGTCCAAACAAAGATCAATTTCTTGATAGGAAGACGCTTCCTACTCCACTGAAGAAGATGCAAATCAATCACAGGTGCTCTTCAAATACCTCAAAAAACAAAATCTCAACATAGTATATTACCTTTTAAATCCCAGAACTAAAGTGCCACACGTGTATCATGCAAAAAAAACACTCCAGTGTCACAGCACTCACGTGAGAGAAAAAAAAAAAAAAAAAGAAAAAAAATATTTAAATTTTATAAATATCACTACAAACTATATATAAAGTGCATAATTACCCTAAAACAAACAAATTCCAGTTTGTAATCAACCACATATGTACAGAGTGTCCTTAGATTGGTATCCTCTTGTTCCTCAGGACCTCACAAACAGACCAGGAATCAGTATGTGAATTATAATCATATATAAAATTTATTGTAGCCACTTACATATAAAAACGATAAGATCAGCAAGACAGCATCCAACTCCTCATGCCCAGTATGCGATCCCCTTTCCGTGTGTAGAGGGTCTCCCGATCACCAGGTAATTCCCCCTTGCTACTCCTATCCAGCACTATCACTTTGTAGCTCTGGGGGACACCTGAAGTGCACCGTTACTCTCCAGACCTCCAACACACAGGGATTACAGAATCCAAAATGGCTGCCGCAGCACTTCCGGGACCGTCACGTGCCCTGGACGCGTTTCGTCTCTTCTGGACTTTGTCAACAAGGATACGGACATAAGGTTCCAGTTCTTTAAGTACCCACTCCTAACCTGGCGGAAATACCTCAGCGGCCATCTTACAAAGTGGAAAATTGAGATGAATGACTACCACAGCTGATATACCATGCTAGATAGTCATCCCCACCCCATAGCTCTCATCCCTAAGTTAACCTCAAGCCATACTTCAGTCCCAAGGATAATTAAACCACCTGCAGCCATTTTGGAAACTGAAAGAACAATTTTAAATAACCATAAGGTCGGGGGTAACACCACCCCTTCACCATTGATTACAAAAATCTACAAATGGTGTTACCCCCGACCTTATGGTTATTTAAAATTGTTCTTTCAGTTTCCAAAATGGCTGCAGGTGGTTTAATTATCCTTGGGACTGAAGTATGGCTTGAGGTTAACTTAGGGATGAGAGCTATGGGGTGGGGATGACTATCTAGCATGGTATATCAGCTGTGGTAGTCATTCATCTCAATTTTCCACTTTGTAAGATGGCCGCTGAGGTATTTCCGCCAGGTTAGGAGTGGGTACTTAAAGAACTGGAACCTTATGTCCGTATCCTTGTTGACAAAGTCCAGAAGAGACGAAACGCGTCCAGGGCACGTGACGGTCCCGGAAGTGCTGCGGCAGCCATTTTGGATTCTGTAATCCCTGTGTGTTGGAGGTCTGGAGAGTAACGGTGCACTTCAGGTGTCCCCCAGAGCTACAAAGTGATAGTGCTGGATAGGAGTAGCAAGGGGGAATTACCTGGTGATCGGGAGACCCTCTACACACGGAAAGGGGATCGCATACTGGGCATGAGGAGTTGGATGCTGTCTTGCTGATCTTATCGTTTTTATATGTAAGTGGCTACAATAAATTTTATATATGATTATAATTCACATACTGATTCCTGGTCTGTTTGTGAGGTCCTGAGGAACAAGAGGATACCAATCTAAGGACACTCTGTACATATGTGGTTGATTACAAACTGGAATTTGTTTGTTTTAGGGTAATTATGCACTTTATATATAGTTTGTAGTGATATTTATAAAATTTAAATATTTTTTTTCTTTTTTTTTTTTTTTTTCTCTCACGAGTGCTGTGACACTGGAGTGTTTTTTTTGCATGATACACGTGTGGCACTTTAGTTCTGGGATTTAAAAGGTAATATACTATGTTGAGATTTTGTTTTTTGAGGTATTTGAAGAGCACCTGTGATTGATTTGCATCTTCTTCAGTGGAGTAGGAAGCGTCTTCCTATCAAGAAATTGATCTTTGTTTGGACACATTATTTGGACACTTTGCATATTGGGACTTTATTTATTTTTGTTCTTTTATATATATTTGATATTTTTTATTTTTTGGGTAATCTCTTTGGGTTTTGATCTTTTCACTATAATTGTGGGTTTTTGGGTTTAAGTCAATGAATATATATTTTAATAACCAGAACATGGCTCTATATTCTGCTACCTCCATACCCCAAGTGACCCCAAAAACAAAGTGGTTGCAGACACCTAACTACAGGTGAAACTCAAAAAATTATAATATCGTGCAAAAGTTCATTTATTTCAGTAATGTAACTTAAAAGGTGAAACTAATATATGAGATAGACTCATTACATGCAAAGCAAGATAGTTCAAGCCGTGATTTGTCATAATTGTGATGATTATGGCTTACAGCTCATGAAAACCCCAAATCCACAATCTCAGAAAATTAGAATATTACATGTAGAGATGAGCGAATCGAACATGACGAAGTGGAATTCGTTCCGAAGATTTGGAAAAATTCTATTCGCGACGAATCCGAAGATTAGCAAACTTCGGATGCACGAATCGAATTTTCCCAAAAATGGCGGCGACATGTGTGGCCACGGAGAAAATGGACAGAGAAGATGGGGCGGGGATCTCTGGGAAGGCGCGCAGACAAGGCGCGCTGACCCATAATGCATTCATGACATGTGATCGCATTAGCCAATCAGCAGCCAGCCAGCACTATAAATCGCGGCCATCTTAGAATTCTCCATTAGCCTCCGGTCATTCAAGAGAGACAGACCTGTCTGTATTAAGGGACAGAGTTAGGGCCACAGAGACTTTAGGGCCACAGAATCGTTACTCAGGGACACAGAATCGTTACTCAGGGACACAGAATCGTTACTCAGGGACACAGAATCGTTACTTAGGGCCACAGCTATCAAAGAATCAAAAATTTAAAGTGACATACACCCTTTTTTTTTTGGTGGCTGTCGTGCACAGTTGGTGCTGCAGTTTACCGATTGTGCAAAATAAACTGACTTTCTGCTTCACAACCACTATTGTACGTTCAAAGAGTTAAATCCATTTACACGCCGGCTGGCGGTAATATTTTTTGGCTGATTAGTGCATTCCAGTGACACAAACGTACAGTTTCCAGCCAACGGCAAGCTGCAATTGACCGATTGTGCTAAATAAACTGACTTTCTGCTTCACAACCACTATTGTACGTTCAAAGAGTTAGATCCATTTACACGCCGGCTGGCGGTAATATTTTTTGGGTGATTAGTGCATTCCAGTGACAGAAACGTACAGTTTCCAGCCAACGGCAAGCTGCAATTGACCGATTGTGTACAATAAACTGACTTTCTGCTTCACAACCACTATTGTACGTTCAAAGAGTTAAATCCATTTACACGCCGGCTGGCGGTAATATTTTTTGGGTGATTAGTGCATTCCAGTGACATAAACGTACAGTTTCCAGCCAACGGCAAGCTGCAATTGACCGATTGTGTACAATAAACTGACTTTCTGCTTCACAACCACTATTGTACGTTCAAAGAGTTAAATCCATATACACGCCGGGTGGCGGTAATATTTTTTGGGTGATTAGTGCATTCCAGTGACCTAAACGTACAGTTTCCAGCCAACGGCAAGCTGCAATTGACCGATTGTGCTAAATAAACTGACTTTCTGCTTCACAACCACTATTGTACGTTCAAAGAGTTAGATCCATTTACACGCCGGGTGGCAGTAATATTTTTTGGGTGATTAGTGCATTCCAGTGACATAAACGTACAGTTTCCAGCCAACGGCAAGCTGCAATTGACCGATTGTGCTAAATAAACTGACTTTCTGCTTCACAACCACTATTGTACGTTCAAAGAGTTAGATCCATTTACACGCCGGGTGGCGGTAATATTTTTTGGGCGATTAGTGCATTCCAGTGACATAAACGTACAGTTTCCAGCCAACGGCAAGCTGCAATTGACCGATTGTGCTAAATAAACTGACTTTCTGCTTCACAAACACTATTGTACGTTCAAAGAGTTAAATCCATTTACACGCCGGCTGGCGGTAATATTTTTTGGGTGATTAGTGCATTCCAGTGACAGAAACGTACAGTTTCCAGCCAATGGCAAGCTGCAATTGACCGATTGTGTACAATAAACTGAATTTCTGCTTCACAACCACTATTGTACGTTCAAAGAGTTAAATCCATTTACACGCCGGCTGGCGGTAATATTTTTTGGGTGATTAGTGCATTCCAGTGACCTAAACGTACAGTTTCCAGCCAACGGCAAGCTGCAATTGACCGATTGTGCTAAATAAACTGACTTTCTGCTTCACAACCACTATTGTACGTTCAAAGAGTTAAATCCATATACACGCCGGGTGGCGGTAATATTTTTTGGGTGATTAGTGCATTCCAGTGACATAAACGTACAGTTTCCAGCCAACGGCAAGCTGCAATTGACCGATTGTGCTAAATAAACTGACTTTCTGCTTCACAACCACTATTGTACGTTCAAAGAGTTAAATCCATTTACACGCCGGCTGGCGGTAATATTTTTTGGGTGATTAGTGCATTCCAGTGACCTAAACGTACAGTTTCCAGCCAACGGCAAGCTGCAATTGACCGATTGTGCTAAATAAACTGACTTTCTGCTTCACAACCACTATTGTACGTTCAAAGAGTTAAATCCATATACACGCCGGGTGGCGGTAATATTTTTTGGGTGATTAGTGCATTCCAGTGACATAAACGTACAGTTTACAGCCAACGGCAAGCTGCAATTGACCGATTGTGCTAAATAAACGGACTTTCTGCTTCACAACCACTATTGTACGTTCAAAGAGTTAGATCCATTTACACGCCGGGTGGCGGTAATATTTTTTGGGTGATTAGTGCATTCCAGTGACATAAACGTACAGTTTCCAGCCAACGGCAAGCTGCAATTGACCGATTGTGCTAAATAAACTGACTTTCTGCTTCACAACCACTATTGTACGTTCAAAGAGTTAAATCCATATACACGCCGGGTGGCGGTAATATTTTTTGGGTGATTAGTGCATTCCAGTGACATAAACGTACAGTTTCCAGCCAACGGCAAGCTGCAATTGACCGATTGTGCTAAATAAACTGACTTTCTGCTTCACAACCACTATTGTACGTTCAAAGAGTTAAATCCATTTACACGCCGGGTGGCGGTAATATTTTTTGGGTGATTAGTGCATTCCAGTGACATAAACGTACAGTTTCCAGCCAACGGCAAGCTGCAATTGACCGATTGTGCTAAATAAACTGACTTTCTGCTTCACAACCACTATTGTACGTTCAAAGAGTTAAATCCATATACACGCCGGGTGGCGGTAATATTTTTTGGGTGATTAGTGCATTCCAGTGACCTAAACGTACAGTTTCCAGCCAACGGCAAGCTGCAATTGACCGATTGTGCTAAATAAACTGAATTTCTGCTTCACAACCACTATGGTACGTTCAAAGAGTTAAATCCGTTTTTATTTTTGGGGTGCTTATTGAATTAAAGAGTATGTCAGACAACACGCAGAGGAGTGGCAGAGGAGGCAATGTTTCAGGAGCGAGCAGACGTGGCAGCAGAGGAAGGGGTCGAGGCAGCACTAGTCGCAGCCAGAGGCCAGTGCTCCCGGTGTCATCCAGCGGTCGTGTCTCCACCGACAACCCTGCCGTCATCGATTGGTTGACTCGGTCGTCTTCCTCTTCCCAGGTCACCTCTGACACCTACAGCCAACGGTCGGTGGGTACGTCAGACATAACCGTTAGTTGGCATGGCCCGGGAGCAAGCCCACTGAAATCACGTGTCCTCGACCTGCCCCTGTCCTTTGGTGTTCCCTCACCAAGCGAAGTATCGCATGCTGTGGGCTCAGCCCCACTGTACAGTGAGGAAGAGCTAACAGAGGGCGGTCAGGAACGGGGGGAGACATCCGCCTCTTCAGCAGCCAGGCGAAGAAGTACTGGCGAGGAGAGTGGCTCGGTAGCCGGTCTAGAGACAGGTCTGTCTCCTGACCCACACGCAGCCGAGGGGGCTAGTAGTGACGCGGAGACCCTAATTGATGATGATGAGGCTGATCGCACTTGGCAGCCTCGTCGTCATCAGGCTATTGCTTCCGCATCATCAGGAGAAGAGGGTGCCAGCTTGCCAGCGAGCAAAACAGTCGGTATGTTGCCCAGGAGGCAGCAGGGTCGCAGCAGTGTCAGTGGAGCCAAACGGCCACGGAGTAGAGCACCAGCTCCACTGCAGCCTACCACCACGGCCAGTAGTGGTGCCGGTGTGCACGGAGGAAGTAGCAGTCAGCCAGTGAGGAGTAGCGGGGGCAAAGTTTCCTACTCGGCGGTGTGGCAATTTTTCGTCAAGCCGTCCGAGGAAGTAAACGTAGCCGTATGTCGACTATGTGGCCAGAAAGTCAAGCGTGGCCAGGGGGCCAATGTTGGGACTACAGCGTTGCGTCAGCATATGCAGCATCGCCATTCGGTGGCCTGGGAAAACCGTGATAAAGATACGGCGGTTCTGCCTGCCCCAGCCCCCGCTCCATCACCCGCTCCGTTACTTGCTCCGTCACCCGACGTCAATCGCCCTCTATCAGCCAGTCAAGGCTCCAACACCTCTGCTGAGGGGAGTTGTCGCTCGTTGGCATCTTCCGCTCGTTCAGATGCTCCTTCTCCTGCTACTCCTCTTCACGGATTCCGTCAGCAGTCTTTCTTGGAATCCGTTTCCAAAAGACAACAGTTTGCGAGCACGCACCCGAAGATGCAGAAGCTGAACGTCCTCCTGTCCAAGTTGCTGGTGCTGCAGTCCCTCCCTTTCCAAGTGGTGGACTCAGCACCTTTCCGAGAAATGATGGCTTGTGCCGAGCCGCGGTGGAGAGTGCCAAGCCGGCATTTCTTCGCCAAAAAGGCAGTGCCAGCCCTGCATTCACATGTAGAAGAGATGGTGGGCCAGTCTTTGAGCATGTCGGTCTCTGCCAAAGTGCACGGCAGCGCCGACGTGTGGAGCTGTAACTACGGTCAGGGACAGTACATGTCATTTACGGCCCACTGGGTGAACGTGGTGCCGGCACAGCCGCACCAGCAACTTGGACAGGTCACGCCGCTTTTGCCTCCACGTTTGCACGTCCTTGGTCCAGCAAAGATGTCCGCCTCTACCACCTCTTCTTCCGCCGTGTCCTCAGCCGCCACCCCCGTGCCAAGTCCCATTACCCGACCGGCATATCACATGTGCAGGGCGCAACGGTGTCACGCTGTGCTGCACCTGGTATGCCTTGGAGAACGTAGTCACACAGGGGAGGAACTTCTGAGTGTAATGAACAGAGAAATCGACAGATGGCTGTCTCCGCGCAAACTGAAAATCGGAACCATGTTGACCGACAACGGAAAGAACATGGTGTCTGCTCTGCGTCAAGGAAGGTTGTGCCATGCGCCATGCATGGCTCACGTGTTCAATCTGGTTGTCAAGCGGTTCCTAAAATCCACCATCCCACTGCAAGACATCCTTAAAATGTCACGTAAACTTTGCATGCATTTCAGCCATTCCTACACCGCAAAGCACACCCTCCTTGAGCTGCAGCGGCAGAACGGAATTCCACAGCATCGCCTGATCTGCGACGTTGCAACAAGGTGGAATTCAACCCTACATATGTTAGAACGCCTTTACGAACAGCGAAAGGCCATCACCGATTTCCCGATGTTACAAGCGGATAAAGGTACTCCCCTGTGTAACTTAGATGTCAGCCATTGGCAGCTCATGCGTGACACCTGCCGCTTGCTCAGGCCCTTTGAGGAGGCCACGCTATTCGTGAGTTGGCAGGACTATGGGATGAACGACGTCATTCCTCTGTTGCATGTCCTGGAACAAATGCTGTTAACAATGGCTGGTCAGGGTGCGGTAGACGTGGCGCACAGATCTCAACGCCACATGACCCCTGAGGGGGCAGGACAGGAAGAAGAGGAGGAGGTAGAGGAGGACATTGGTGCTCAGGAATTATTGAGTGAAATGGGTGGTTTTTCCACTCCGCGGACAGGAGTGGAGGAGCAGGAGCATCTGGTAGAGGAGGAGGAGGAGACAGAGGACCCAGACGCACCGTGGCAGTATGCTGTGGAGATGGAGGCAGGGAGTCCCTCGCATTCCTTGGCACAAATGGCCCATAGCATGCTCGGTTGCTTGCGTAGCGACAGCCGAATAATAACCATCAGACAGAGGGATGACTTTTGGCTGTCCACCTTGTTGGACCCTCGCTACCGTTCAAAAATCGTGGCCTTTTTCACACCTGCTGAGAGGGAGGCCAAAATAAAGTACTATAAAAACCACCTATGTAGTCAGTTGGTCTCTGCCTTTCTGCGCCAACGTCCATCCTCAGACACTGTGGGCCCTGTGCGCTCGCGGGAATTGCTTTGTATATCTGTCGCCTTAGGGGCCGCTGTCTGGCGACATAATTTTTTGTCACTGTGTAGACATCTATTTATAGGCCGATGTTTGGCCACAAAATATATTTAGTAATATCCTAGCCGTTCAGGCCGCTCCCTGAACACCTCGGGAATTGCTTTGTATATCTGTCGCCTTAGAGGCCGCTGTCTGAACAGCTCATGAATTGCTTTCTATATGTGTCGCCTTTGAGGCCGCTGGCTGGACAGCTGATGAATTGATTTGTATATATGTACTTATTGTCCGCTGTCCGGACAGCTCATGAATTACTTTTTGTATATAGCCTTCCAAACCACTCTCAGAATAAGTCATGATATTCATGCTGTGTATAGCCTTATAGGCCAATGGTCAATCAAGTCATGATTGTTATAGTGTGTATAGCCTTATAGGCCTCTGTCTTTACAACTTTATAATTCCGTGCAGTATATAGCCCTATCGGCCACTTTCTGGCATCCAGTTGCTGTAGCCCCCATCACCACACTGTGCCACGGGCCCCTGTACCGCCTTCTCATACTGCTGCAGATCCATCCTCTGCCATGTGCGTCTTTGTCGTCTGCTCACGCTGCTGGGTTCCAGTTTTAAACCTAGGCCTGTGTATGGCTTCCGAATACTGCTGCCTCCACCGCCACCCTACGCCATGTGCCTCTGTCGTCTGCTCACGCTGCTGACGGCTTCCGCTTTTTAACCTAGGCCTGTGTATGGCTTCCGAATACTGCTGCCTCCACCGCCACCCTGCGCCATGTGCCTCTGTCGTCTGCTCACGCTGCTGACGGCTTCCGCTTTTTAACCTAGGCCTGTGTATGGCTTCCGAATACTGCTGCCTCCACCGCCACCCTGCGCCATGTGCCACTTTCGGGTCTCCTCACACTGCTGCCAGGTCCATACTGATTCATGGCCCCCTGTACCGGCTCCTCATGAACGTGGTTCAGCGGGTTTGCATCACTTAACGGCAAATCGTTGACAAATGCTGGGACGTTCAGTGTTGTGCGCATTAAGCCAGACACCAAAGGGCAGCACAGACCTGTTATTACTCGCTCAAGCATGGCTGAACAAAACCAGTCTCTACCACAAATTGGACCCAGACCTGCCCAGGGTCTCGTAACTAGATTGCACGGAGGAGTAGAGTCCGTTATCGGAATTAAATAGACAAAACGCCACACCAAAAAGAGTGGCCATTTCCAACACTTATTCCAGAAAGAGGAACAACCCGTTTCATATACGGCCTGTAGACGTTTCACGTCTGCCACATTCAGTCGATTTAAGACGCAAGCTCCACTTCCTGTGGTCTCTGACCGTCGATATACCTTTAAGTGTCAGCTTTGAAGCTATATTCCCTCCGGAGCACTGACACTGGTGCCCTTCCGTCAACATGCCTTTAAGTTTCAGTTTTCAACCATATTCCCCACAGAAGCCAAACTCTTGGGTATCCCAGAAGCTGCTCAGCGGGTCAGGGCAATAAAGCTCCCGGTTCGCAGGTTGTTCCGTCTTATGGATGGAAGTACGACGGTATATGATCTTCTTCGCACCCACAGCATCACCTCATAGAATCTCTGCATTGCATCTGCAATCACAACGCTGACTTCCCGGATCGCCACTCAGCCATTGGACTCTTGATAGTCGTCTCCCCACACTGCTGCTGGGGGGACTTTTTAACCTAGGCCTGTGTATGGCCTTCAATTGAAGCTGCTTCCGCTCCGCCACTCTGCCATTGGACTCTTGATAGTCGTCTCCCCACGCTGCTGCTGGGGGGACTTTTTAACATAGGCCTCTGTATGGCCTTTAATTGAAGCTGCTTACGCTCCGCCACTCTGCCATGGGCCTCTTGGGTATCCCAGAAGCTGCTCAGCGGGTCAGGGCAATAAAGCTCCCGGTTCGCAGGTTGTTCCGTCTTATGGATGGAAGTACGACGGTATATGATCTTCTTCGCACCCACGGCATCACCTCATAGAATCTCTGCATTGCATCTGCAATCACAACGCTGACTTCCCGGATCGCCACTCAGCCATTGGACTCTTGATAGTCGTCTCCCCACACTGCTGCTGGGGGGACTTTTTAACCTAGGCCTGTGTATGGCCTTCAATTGAAGCTGCTTCCGCTCCGCCACTCTGCCATTGGACTCTTGATAGTCGTCTCCCCACGCTGCTGCTGGGGGGACTTTTTAACATAGGCCTCTGTATGGCCTTTAATTGAAGCTGCTTACGCTCCGCCACTCTGCCATGGGCCTCTTGGGTATCCCAGAAGCTGCTCAGCGGGTCAGGGCAATAAAACTCCCGGTTCGCAGGTTGTTCCGTCTTATGGATGGAAGTACGACGGTATATGATCTTCTTCGCAACGCACGGCATCACCTCATAGAATCTCTGCATTGCATCTGCAATCACAACGCTGACTTCCCGGATCGTCACTCAGCCATTGGACTCTTGTTAGTCGTCTCCCCACACTGCTGCTGGGGGGACTTTTTAACCTAGGCCTGTGTATGGCCTTCAATTGAAGCTGCTTCCGCTCCGCCACTCTGCCATTGGACTCTTGATAGTCGTCTCCCCACGCTGCTGCTGGGGGGACTTTTTAACCTAGGCCTGTGTATGGCCTTCAATTGAAGCTGCTTCTGCTCCGCCACTCTGCCATTGGACTCTTGATAGTCGTCTCCCCACACTGCTGCTGGGGGGACTTTTTAACATAGGCCTCTGTATGGCCTTCAATTTAAGCTGCTTACGCTTCGCCACTCTGCCATGGGCCCCTGTACCGCCTCCTCTTGCTGCTGCCAGGTCCAGAGTGTGTCATGGGTCCCTGTACGGCCTCCCATTGCTGCTGACTTCATCGCCAGACTCTGCCATGTGCCACTTTCAGGTCTCCTTACACTGTTGGTGGGTTCCATTTTGTGATAGGGTGCTGTATGGCCTTCCATTGCTGCTGCCTCCACCGCCACTCTGCGCCATGTGCCTCTGTCGTCTGCTCACGCTGCTGACGGCTTCCGCTTTTTAACCGAGGCCTGTGTTTGGCTTCCGAATACTGCTGCATCCACCGCCACCCTGCGCCATGTGTCTCTGTCGTCTGCTCACGCTGCTGACGGCTTCTGCTTTTTAACCTAGGCCTGTGTATGGCTTCAGAATAATGCTGCCTACACCGCCACCCTGCGCCATGTGCCTCTGTCGTCTGCTCACGCTGCTGCCAGGTCCATACTGATTCATGGCCCCCTGTACCGGCTCCTCATGAACGTGGTTCAGCGGGTTTGCATCACTTAACGGCAAATCGTTGACAAACGCTGGGACGTTCAGTGTTGTGCGCATTAAGCCAGACACCAAAGGGCAGCACAGACCTGTTATTACTCGCTCAAGCATGGCTGAACAAAACCAGTTTCTACCACAAATTGGACCCAGACCTGCCCAGGGTCTCGTAAGTAGATTGCACGGAGGAGTAGAGTTCGTTATTGGAATTAACTGTGAGGGACTTTTAAACCTAGGCCTGTGTATGGCCTTCAATTGAAGCTGCTTCTGCTCCGCCACTCTGCCATTGGACTCTTGATAGTTGTCTCCCCACGCTGCTGCTGGGGGGACTTTTTAACATAGGCCTCTGTATGGCCTTCAATTTTAGCTGCTTACGCTCCGCCACTCTGCCATGGGCCCCTGTACCGCCCCCTCATGCTGCTGCCAGGCCCGTAATCTGCCATGGGCCCCCGTACCGACTCCTCATGCTGCTGCCAGGCCCGTAATCTGTCATGGGCCCCTGTACCGCCTCCTCATGCTGCTGCCAGGTCCAGAGTGTGTCATGGGTCCCTGTACGGCCTCCCATTGCTGCTGTCTCCATCGCCACACTCTGCCATGTGCCACTTTCAGGTCTCCTCACACTGCTGGTGGGTTCCATTTTGTCATAGGGTGCTGTATGGCCTCCCATTGCTGCTGCCTCCACCGCCACACTGTGGCTCCACACTCTGGTTTTGGCCCCGTGACTGCCCAAATGAGTGAAGTGTGCGGTGATTCTAAGATCGACGGCACTCATCTGCATGTCATACTGACTGACAGTATTATTTCTCTTCCCCAGCAGACTCCAAGGGCATTTAAATTAAAGGTACAGTGTTCTGCACTAATATAAAGGCTCTCTGAAGCCTAGAAACACCCTTTTTATAAGTTAAATTCGCAGCGAATATATTCGGCTCAAAGCGAATTTATTCGGCGAATTCGGCGAATCAGCCGAACCGAATTTTTTAATAATTCGCTCATCTCTAATTACATGCAATCAATAAAACAAGGATTGTACATAGAACAATATCGGACCTCTGAAAAGTATAAGCATGCATATGTACTCATTACTTGGTTTGGGCCCCATTTGCAGCAATTACTGCCTCAATGCGGCGTGGCATGGAAGCTATCAGCCTGTGGCACTGCTGAGGTGTTATGGAAGACCAGGATGCTTCAATATTCCAAAATAATGAAAACCAATTAAAGGCGTGAAAGGTTGCTGCACTACTTGGTGAATGATCAGTGGAAACATAAATGACATAAACTCAATATAAATATGTCCCTCATCCAAGTGTGAACATACCATATAGAAACATATAAATTGGTGCAAACAATGCCAAGTGACAGTAAAAGCCACAAAAAAAGTCTTTAAAGTGCTGGTGACACAAGTGAATAAATCAATATTGCTGATGTATAAAAAAGTGACTCAGTCCCAAATGATCAATCAAAAATTATTGATAAGTGACTCAATCCAGAAAAATAAAAAAAGTGACTCAGTCCCAAAACAATATATATAAATATAAATATGACAGTCCCAAAAACACAGTAAATCTTCAGTGCATGCCGTGACACATCCAGTACTGCAAACATATATGGAAAAATCCTCCACCGGCTAGCACATGCGCTCAACTTCAAAATGCGACCCACAAGGAGTCACAAAGCCTAGAAAGCCTCAAATGATGATTTCCAAGAAATTGGTCCTCAATGCAATCAGAGAGCAAAAGGTCATCTTCAATGGCATCAACAAACACTCACAAGCATGCTCCAGAAATGGCCGCAGACCTCTGTCATCTCCAATGCTGGAAATGACGTCACCACGCTTCCGTCCTACGCGTTACGTCACGGGTCCTGTGACTTCCTCAGGGCTCTTGATTGTTTAGTCAGAGACATTCATACCAGTGGCTTCCTGGAGGTCATTCTGTAGGGCACTGCCAGTGCTCATCCTGTTCCTCCTTGCACAAAGGAGCAGACACCGATCCTGCTCATAGGTTAAGGACCTTCTACGGCCCTGTCCAGCTCTCCTTGAGTAACTGCCTGTCTCCTGGAATCTCTCCTTGAGCCTGTGCTAGGAGACACAGCAAACCTTCTGGCAATGGCAATGGTATTGATGTGCAATCCTGGAGGAGCTGGACTGCCTGTGTAACCTCTGTAGGGTCCAGGTATCGCCTCATGCTACCAGTAGTGGCACTGACCCTAGCCAAATGCAAAACTAGTGAAAAACAGTCAGAAAAGGTGAGTAGGGAAAAAAATTTCAGTGGCCTCCAACTGTGGTTTGGGGGTCGTCTCATTGTTGCCCATCTAGTGCATCATTTCATTAACACCAAAGCAGCTGAAACTGATTAACAACCCTTGGATTGGGGTGGAGGTTCACCTCCCAGCAGGACAACGACCCTAAATATACAGCCAGAGCTACAATGGAATGGTTTAGACTTGAAAATTACTGGTCACAGACACTCTCCATCCAATCTGACAAAGCTTGAGCTATTTTGCAAAGAGGAATGGGCAGAAATGTCACTTTCTAGATGTGCAAAGCTGGTAGAGACATACCCAAAAAGTCTTGCAGCTGTAATTGAAGCAAAAGGTGGTTTATTTTCCTTCCACTTCACAATTATGTGCCACTTTGTGTTGGTCTATCACATAAAATCCCAATAAAATACATTTACGTTTTTTGGTTGTAACATGACAAAATGTGGAAATTTTCAAGGGATCTGAATACTTTTTAAGGCACAGTATGTATATATATGTATGTATATATGTATATATATATATATATATATATATATATATATATATGCACACAGGTACTGACAAGTATTCCATTGTTTCTCTTCGCCCTCAGTTTCTCTTGCTCACTCAGCTAATGTAACCTCAGTGCTGATGAAGGGGGACAAGGGAGAGGCAAACAAGGATGCTGTGCAGGTGCCTGTTGTCCTCCTTATCAACTGATGATGTCATTGGTTGTTAGTAACTGAATGGTAGGTTTGATCCACCGACTGGCTTGTACACAATTTGTGGGCATTTTGCCCAGGCACCCCTAAAGACACCTGAAGGCACCCCGGGGTGCCTGGGCATTCTGGTTGAAAAAGGCTTTTCTGAGTAATAACAAAGCTATCCCCCAATAAACAAGCCTATAGTAGGAGTGGAAAAATTGTTCATATCCTTACGGGGTATACAGGTGAAAGTGCTAAAGTGGTTAAATAGTGAATAAATTCTTTCATAACTTAACTATATGAAACCTACTCCTCAGCACTTCTTGGATTTAGTTCATCTGCAATAATCCTTTACAGAATTCAAATCGAGTTGTCTCTTTTCCCATAGGAAATCTTCTGGTTATCATTATAATTGTAGCAACAAAACATTTCCATTCGGTGACATCAATCTTTCTGATTAACCTGGCCGTCAGTGATTTTCTTGTGGGCACTGGAATAATGCCATTGGTGGCTACTTCAGTCATATACAACAAATGGTCCAATCACCAGGTAAGATAAAGCAACTTTTTCAGGTACATGTTATATTGGGTGAACCATGAATTACTAATAATTAGCAGAATGATTCAACCATACCATGATTTACCTCGGATTGAGACAATTTACAGGAACTGGATGTTTGCCACTGATCTTCAATTTCCTAGAAAAAAATGTAAAAGTGGAACAGTGGTGTATGTAGCATACAATGTTATAATGAATGGAGGTATGTGCTGTATAGAGCACACAAGGCAGTGTGCAGAGTGAAGCGATATGGTGTGTTCTGTATTCACATCATTGTGTTGAGTAGGGAACCATCTACTGGGCATTGACTGCAATTGCACCCTTTCTGTATTTTTATCAATAAAGAACAGGAAGTATACCATGTTTGTAAAAAAAACATAAAGATTTCCCATCTACCACTGCACTTCCAGTTTAGCTTCCAGAAGAACACACCAGTGAATACCTCCTTTCTCCCATTTTGAGTGACATTGTTTGGTGTCCAGTGTCAAATCACCAAAACCTGAGACTCTGGGAAAGGAAAAAGACAAATGACCACTATAGATGTGCAGGCACAGCTGGCACACAGATCGTAAGGCACAATCACACCTAAATTAATCTCAACACATACTGCTGTCTCTGCTTCTACTCTCTGTATTTCTCTGAAACAGTCTGAAATAGTTAATAATTTACCACTTTTCAGTGCATTCTGGGCATTTGAGAGGTTCTCCTGTGCTTATCTTTAAAAAAAACACATCTAAACGCAAACGCACATAAACGCGTTATGCAAACGCGGCTAAACAGATGTCTTTTAACTTACGTTTTCCAGCAGTCAGATTCCATCATTTAGAAGTGTCCCGTGTACATGGGGCTAGGAGTAGTTGTTTGTATACTGAGCCTGAATGTTAACTCAATAACAGAATTTGAAATAATAATTAGACGTGTGCTGGAGTTTCTTACAGTATGACTTTTTTTTGTTGTGCTATACATGGACATCTTATCTGTGTAATCTGACATGTCTTCTAATGTGTTGCAGTATTTGTGTTCATATATGGGATCGGCTTTTGTGGTGTACTGCACATCCTCGGTGCTGACATTGTCCGCCATTGCTTTGGACCGATACAGAGCCATCATAGACTGTTTTCAATACAGCACTCAAGCTACAATGAAACGAGCCATCAGTACCGTCATCTGGATTTGGACTCAAGCCATATTTTCTGGATTCCCACCTTTAGTAGGTTGGGGCCAGTTTAAGTATCTGCCTTCCACCTTCAGCTGCTCTGTGAACTGGGCACACAGTCCTACTTACACCGGCTTCATAATGTCCTGCTCTTTTCTGTTACCAACATGCACCATGGTCTTTTGTTACATCCGCATTGTACAAGTTGCAAGGGATCATGCCAGGCGTATACACAACACTGAGTGCCAGCTCCTGAAAAATGTCAAGGCTAACACAGCCTTTCTGGACAAAATGTCTCTTATAAATGCTGAAAAGATTATAGCAGACCCCGATACAGAAGGCTCTCAAAAGATTACCGATACATCCCATGCACCAGCTTCTGGGTGTTCACCAAGCAAAAAGCAAGATATATTTGCAAAGTACAACACACCTGGAAAAGAACACAATGGTACCTTCCGCCTATTTTTAGTTATTTTAGTTTTCTTTTGCTGTTGGGTGCCATACATCATTGTCTGCATCCTACAATCCATCTCACAGAAGAGTTGGTATAAGGGTCCCCCCGCACTGGTGGAGACCATCTCTACCTGGTTAGCTTTACTGAACTCAGCCATCAACCCTCTTCTTTATGCCCTCCTGAGCAAAAGGTTCAGAAGAGCTCTTTCTGGTATTAGGCAGAAAACAGTTTTCAAAATGAATTTTTTCTTCCAAAATTTGCCTGCAGTAGTAAATTATAAAACCAAGTCTTCAAATATAAAGCCCATCCAACTGCAAAGACCTCTGACGCACGTGAGTCACTGGGACAATCGCATACATGTGCAAAGTATCTCCATGTTTAGTATTGCATCATTTGCAGAGACTGGTCTTGAAGATGAGGGCAACATCCCTAATAAATTTAATAGGGTGGGATCATCTGCTGTCTGGAGATCACAAGTCAATGCGAGTTGTTCTGATTTACACCATGAAAGTGTTCTGTTCAAGCCAGAACCTCTGCTGAAACAATATTTGGACATCCCATGCTTACCATTTGAGCCACTTGTTTCTTGTCCAGGGAAAAAAGAAAACAAAATTGACTCTCCAGTATTTGTGTTTGGCAATATTACTGTAAAAATCAAAGAAAGCAACTACATTTGTGAGGCACAGTCCTAAAATAGTGTGGACCGCAGTATTTTTGTAACAATGTGTAGGACAACATAAACATGATATGGCTTTATTTCTTCAGCTACAAGAGCGCTAAAACCATGTTCTTTGCATCCTTAAGGCTGCATTCACATCTGAGCATTTTGTAGCGCGAAGCACGAAGCTCCAAAACACTCAGGGGGAAAAAAAAATCAATATTACTCTATGGAGATGGTCCACATCTCCACTCCAAGTCACCTGAAGCAGAATGTCTGAAGCTCAAAAAAGTTTTGGGGCTACTTTTGTAGCTCAATTTGGACAGATGTGCACATTTTTAGAGCATTTTTAATCACATAGATAAGAACAGAAACGCGCAATTGGTGCATTTGTGCGTGTTTTGTGTGATTTTGTGTGATTTTCTGCTTAAATTAAAAAAGTAAATTAAAAATAGTAATAGTATATGAATAAATACATTTTAAATAAATATTTAATGAATTCCCTGGCAATATTTACTGTCCCCTCAAAATAACTCAACACACAGCCTAAAACCGCTAATGTCTAAACCGTTGGCAACAAAAGTGAGTGCACCCCTAAGTGAAAATGTCCAAATTGGGCCCAAAGTGTATATTTTGTGTGGCCACCATTATTTTCCAGCACTGCCTTAACCTCCCTGGCGGTATGATTATTACAGGTTTTTGACGCGAAAAGCGGTACCATTATTTTGCATGGAAATTTGGCATTTTATATTGTAGGCCTGTAATTCTTAGGAATAACTCACTGAAATCTGCCCGAACAAGAGTCTAGTAAACATCCCGGGTAGGATAAAACTTGAAACACGAAATCATGAATTATAATTTAATAAATAATCATAAAAAATAATAATATAATAATAATAAATTGAATTCAATAATATAATCAAACCAAAAACACTGAACTTTGAAATATAGCGCCAAGTTCGCACATCACTGAGCAAAGTCGCAAAATTGTTTTCAGTGTCTGATGACGAATTTCCCCACGAATCATTATCACTCAATTCTGCAAGTGGTTCTGATTTACTATCGCTGTTCTCTAGCTGGTCTAAAACTGCTTTTGACCTAAAGGGACGCTTTTTGGACGGCATGGATGTTTCTCAGTTTCCAGGCAATAAGAACAGTAAAAATGCAGGCAGGGCGCAGGACAAAGCACTAGGGACAAAATGTATGTGAAATGGTTTGATACAGTAATGTTTTACTATGTGATTTTAGTGAATGTCACTTCTTGTAATTTTCAAATTTCCCGCCGTTCCATCCCCGTACATCCCAACGCTCGCAGGGGACGGAACCCAGATGACAGATGCCGGCATCCACCGGATTACATTGCTGGGGACACTGCAGGAGGGACATCGCGGGAGCGCAGGACAAGGTAAGTGCAGAAGGGATCACGGAGCAGCACCGCATGGTATTCCCGAGTGTAGCTCGGGGTTACCGCTTGTGGTGCTGAAACTTTACCCCAAGCTACACGTGGGAATACCGCCAGGGAGGCTATCCCTCTTGGGCGTGGAGTTCACCAGAACTTCACAGGTTGCCCAGCGGTGTCTCTCCTCCTCCCATGTATATGTAGACAGCGGAGGAGAGGGAGGCGGCTTCAGTTCATTCTGCTGGGAGCCAGCCAGGGACAGAGCTGCGGATCAGTGTAGCTGGTGCGGTGTCAGCTCCGTTGCCCCTGCCAATGGACCCTGCTTCGGTCCACCTCCCCATTGCACACACCCAGTCTCAGCACTCAGATCACTCTGTGTCCTGTGTCCCTTCTGCCGGGGGAAGGGGGGGCAGCGCTGTGCAGCCCCCATGAAAAATGCCGCCCTAGGCAAACGCCTTGTTTACCTCACGGTAAATACACCCCTGGGTGTACTCACTTTTGTTGCCAGCGGTTTAGACATTAATGGCTGTATGTTGAGTTATTTTGAGGAGAGAGCAAATTTACACTGTTATACCAGCTGTACACTCACTACTTTACATTGTAGCAAAGTGTCATTTCTTCAGTGTTGTCACATAAAAAGAGAATAAAATATTTACAAAAATGTGAGAGGTGCACTCGCTTCTCTGAGATACTGTAAATTATCCCAAGCATTTTCATAATATTGGAATGTGTATATGAGCATTTGTAGATGTTAATAATAGTTTATGTTAATTTTTACATTTATTGATTATTAGTACCAATCAGAAAGTACCATACTGCTAGGATCTGATTCCAATTCTCCTAGCCCTTTTTTATATGTTTTCTCTACTTTCTGTGTTTTCCTTCCAATATACTATTCTCCTGTTTTTTATTTGTGAGCGGTATATCTCTTGTCTCTGTCTTGTGCCTCCTCTCTGCTCCACCTAGTCATACTTGTGTTATCGGTAGTCTGCCTCCCCACTTGCTTGCTGCTGTATCATTGTCAAATCAAGCCCTACCTTGAGCAGCGCTACCTATTACTGTGTATCTTAATACCTTGTTGTTACCTTTGCATTTTTGCTTGGTTTTGTATCTGTGCCTTGTATCCATATTCCAGAGCCATATTATTTGGTATACTTGCTTTGCTTGAGTCTCTGCAATCCTTGATCTTAGTAACCCAATGTGTCTGTGTACTGGCAGTTTTATAATAATGTGATGAGCTTTAAAGTAGTAAACTCTTTTTTTAACTTTTACCTACTGGTAAGTTTATAATAAAACTTACCTGTAGGTAAAATGAATATCTCCTAAACGTGCAGCGTTTAGGAGATATTCGTTCTTTTTTAGAACAATGCGCTCAGAAGGAAGGGCATACCCGTGCGATTCCTTCAGAGTACTCTGCTGGGGCCCGGGACTCCGGCACACTTTCGTGGGAGTGACGTCATCACGGCTCGGCCATTCAGATGGCTGGAGCTTTGAATCCGGAAGAAAGACCAGGTGAAGATGGAAGCCTTTGCATCGGTGACAGCGCTCCACTGGAGCGCTTCGTTTTAAGGTAAGACCTTCATAATGTGCTAATATATGATGCATACTAGCACATGACATTACCCTGCAGGGGATTTTTTTAAATTTTTTTCTTTAGCTGAGGTTTACTACCGCTTTAAATGGCTCCTGAAAATAAGGAAAGCTCCTTCTCCTTTTTTTAAAATTAACTATAATTTATTTTAACATTATTGTTTTTATCATATTACACTGGGTACAGTTTTCTTTAACCACTTCCCAACTGGCCATTGTAGTTAAACTGATGGTTGGGGCAGAGGTTAATCTGTTTTTAAAGGCCCTTTTATTTACATCCTGAGCATGCTCCATATGCGCTTACAGTTACTATGAAGGGACTGCTATTAGACAGTGCAGATCACAGGCAAAATGCAAAGAGCCAACCAGAGTGTCTCTGTGCTTTGTGATTGCTGTGAGCTAACCAGAGCAATCACAAGTGTAAACATTGCCGGTTTTTGCAAACATTCAACCCTCCCCTTCCTCTCACAATGGAGGAAGGAGGGTTGCAGAATTTAAGGTCCCACTGACCAAAACTGATTGTGGGATTTGCTTTGCTACAGATAGGGATGTTAAAGTGCCACTGACTAACAGTGATGGAGGGTATACAATGCAACTGACCACCAATGATTGGGGAAAAGGGGTAATGTCAATGATGCTGAGTAACATTGCTACTAATATTTGGGTTGAGTTCACACTTTTACTGAAGTGTAACACAAATCGCGTTGACATGAATTACTTTGTGTGTTGATGTTCCTTGTCTTGGGACAGCCCATTCATTTGAATTGGCTCCCTAATGCACTTAAATGCAACAAAGAAGATGAATGTACTTTTTTTTTCTACAGGCAGCACATGACAAAACTAAATAACATGCACGTGTGTTGGGGGTGCCATTAGGAGTGAAAGGCACTCCAGCACCCCAGTTTGTGTTCATGCAGAGCAAAAGCGTGAACCCAGACTAATGCTTTCGAGGATTCACTTAAACATAGCCATATCCTTTTTTTTTTCAGTAACAGCTGTTTTAATACAATGCCAAACTAAAGTTTTGTGCCAGGAAGCAACTCTGATCATTATGTATATATGATAATATATAGAGATGAGCGAAGAAATGAAAAATTCGATTCGACTGATTCGGCGAATTCGTGGACAATATTCGATTCGAGTCGAATAAATTCGCTGTGAATTTAACTTAAAAAAGGGTGTTTCTAGGCTTCAGAGAGACTTAATATTAGTGCAGAACACTGTACCTTTAATTTAAATGCCCTTGGAGTCTGCTGGGGAAGAGAAATAATACTGTCAGTCAGTATGACATGCAGATGAGTGCCGTCGATCTTAGAATCACCGCACACTTCACTCATTTGGCCAGTCACGGGGCCAAAACCAGTGTTTGGAGCCACAGTGTGGCGGTGGAGACAGCAGCAATGGGAGGCCATACAGCAACCTATGACAAAATGGAAACCAGCAGGAGTGTGAGGAGACCTGAAAGTGGCACATGGCAGAGTGGGAGCAATGGGAGGCGGTACAAGGACCCATGTCACACTGTGGACCCAGCAGCAGCGTGACCAGGCGGTACGGGGGCCCATGGCAGATTACAGGCCTGGCAGCAGCAATGGGAGGCCTGTAATCTGCCAGCACCCTATGACAAAAAATGTAACACACCAGCAGTGTGTGAGGAGACCTGAAAGTGGCACATGGCAGAGTGTGGCGATGGAGACAGCAGCAATGGGAGGCCGTACAGGGACCCATGAGAGACTCTGGACCTGGCAGCAGCATGAGGAGGCGGTATAGTGGCCCATGGCAGATTAGGGGCCTGGCAGCAGCTATAGGAGGCCCGTAATCTGCCAGCACCCTATGACAAAAAATTGAACACACCAGCAGTGTGTGAGGAGACCTGAAAGTGGCACATGGCATGAGAGACTCTGGACCTGGCAGCAGCATGAGGAGGCGGTATATAGGGGCCCATGGCAGATTAGGGGCCTGGCAGCAGCTATGGGAGGCCCGTAATCTGCCAGCACCCTATGTCAAAAAATTCAACACACAAGCAGTGTGAAGAGACCTGAATGTGGCACATGGCAGAGTGTGGCGATGGAGACAGCAGCAATGGGAGGCCGTACAGGGACCCATGACAGACTCTGGACCTGGCAGCAGCATGAGGAGGCGGTATAGGGGCCCATGGCAGATTAGGGGCTTGGCAGCAGCTATGGGAGGCCCGTAATCTGCCAGCACCCTATGTCAAAAAATTGAACACACCAGCAGTGTGAGGAGACCTGAAAGTGGCACATGGCATGAGAGACTGTGGACCTGGCAGCAGCATGAGGAGGCGGTATAGGGGCCCATGGCAGATTAGGGGCCTGGCAGCAGCTATGGGAGGCCCGTAATCTGCCAGCACCCTATGACAAAAAATGTAACACACCAGCAGTGTGAGGAGACCTGAAAGTGGCACATGTTTGGGGCATGATTCATGGCGGATTTAGTCAGTTGTGTCAGGAACTGGTGGTTTGAAATCCAGACTAATCCACGCCTGATTCATTTTCACAAACGTGAGTCTCTCCACACTTTGGGTGGACAGTCGTGTCCTCCGCGGAGTTACAATACCTCCTGCCGCACTAAACACGCGCTCCGATGCCACGCTACTGGCCGGGCATGACAGCCTTTCAAGGGCAAATTCAGCTAGTTGGGGCCAAAGGTCAAGTTTCGTTGCCCAGTAGTCAAGGGGATTGTCTACCTCGGTTGGCAGGGTGCTGTCCAAGTAGGCCTAAGCCTGTTGTTTGAGGTCCTGCTCCAGGTCCACCTGATGCTGCTGCTGCTGCGGCTGGTTAGTAGTTTCCTCACTGCGCTGGTGAAGAAAGCTACTCATCATCGACTGCAGACTGAGGCAGCCGCTGCTGGTGGAGCTGCCACTGCTCCTACCACCCCACCCCTCCCCTGCTGCCATGGCAGCGGAACGCGAGCGCACAGGGCCCACAGTGTCTGAGGATGGACGTTGGCGCAGAAAGGCAGAGACCAGCTGACTACATAGGTGGTTTTTATAGTACGTTATTTTGGCCTCCCTCTCAGCAGGTGTGAAAAAGGCCACCATTATTGAACGGTAGCGAGGGTCCAACAAGGTGGACAGCCAAAAGTCATCCCTCTGTCTGATGGTTATTATTCGGCTGTCGCTACAAAAGCAACCGAGCATGCTATGGGCCATTTGTGCCAAGGAATGCGAGGGACTCCCTGCCTCCATCTCCACAGCATACTGCCACGGTGCGTCTGGGTCCTCTGTCTCCTCCTCCTCCTCCTCCTCCTCTACCAGATGCTCCTGCTCCTCCACTCCTGTCCGCTGAGTGGAAAAACCACCCATTTCACTCAATAATTCCTGAGCACCAATGTCCTCCTCTACCTCCTCCTCTTCTTCCTGTCCTGCCCCCACAGGGGTCATGTGGCGTTGAGATATGTGCGCCACGTCTACCGCACCCTGACCAGCCATTGTTAACAGCATTTGTTCCAGGACGTGCAACAGAGGAATGACGTCGTTCATCCCATAGTCCTGCCGACTCACGAATAGCGTGGCCTCCTCAAAGGGCCTGAGCAAGCGCAGGTGTCACGCATGAGCTGCCAATGGCTGACATCTAAGTTACACAGGGAGTACCTTTATCCGCTTTTAACATCAGGAAATCTGTGATGGCCTTTCGCTGTTCGTAAAGGCGGTCTAACATATGTAGGGTTGAATTCCACCTTGTTGCAACGTCACAGCATGAGGAGTCGGTACGGGGGCCCATGGCAGATTACGTGCCTGGCAGCAGCAATGGGAGGCCCGTAATCTGCCAGCACCCTATGTCAAAAAATTCAACACACCAGCAGTGTGAGGAGACCTGAAAGTGGCACATGGCAGAGTGTGGCTATGGAGACAGCAGCAATGGGAGGCCGTATAGGGACCCATGACACACTCTGGACTTGGCAGCAGCATGAGGAGGCGGTATAGGGGTCCATGGCAGATTAGGGGCCTGGCAGCAGCTATGGGAGGCCTGTAATCTGCCAGCACCCTATGTCAAAAAATTCAACACACCAGCAGTGTGAGGAGACCTGAAAGTGGCACATGGCAGAGTGTGGCGATGGAGACAGCAGCAATGGGAGGCCGTACAGGGACCCATGAGAGACTCTGGACCTGGCAGCAGCATGAGGAGGCGGTATATAGGGGCCCATGGCAGATTAGGGGCCTGGCAGCAGCTATAGGAGGCCCGTAATCTGCCAGCACCCTATGTCAAAAAATTCAACACACCAGCAGTGTGTGAGGAAACCTGAAAGTGGCACATGGCAGAGTGTGGCGATGGAGACAGCAGCAATGGGAGGCCGTACAGGGACCCATGAGAGACTCTGGACTTGGCAGCAGCATGAGGAGGCGGTATATAGGGGCCCATGGCAGATTAGGGGCCTGGCAGCAGCTATAGGGGGCCCGTAATCTGCCAGCACCCTATGTCAAAAAATTCAACACACCAGCAGTGTGTGAGGAGACCTGAAAGTGGCACATGGCAGAGTGTGGCGATGGAGACAGCAGCAATGGGAGGCCATATAGTGTTGTGGTGGTTTATGTAAGGATATATATTATTTATAAAGGGCGTGTCCCTTTCCCTTAGATGAAATATTACAGTGCCTCCAGCCGTTAAAATACGGCAAATATTTAGTAAACCAATAATTTGGACACTTTGATAATTTGATCACCACTTATTATTATACCTTGAATTCTTTTAGCCAATATGATTTCGTACCATACACACAAAATTTGCCTTATAATAGATAAATATAAAAATTTATTTATGTACAAAATTTATATATATCTTAACACAAAACGTAAAAGACTGGTGATAAATGAATATTGGTACACACAATCAAAGATATAACCTACCAATGTAAGACACACTAATAAGGTCTCTAACTAATTTCATCAATCACAAATTTTAAATGATATGATTATTTATTAAATTTATTAATAATTAATAATTTCGAATATCTCAAAGGTTATATTCTCGCACGCCGTGGCCATAGGATTGCAAGAAGTAAGCCCTTGATATGTGATACTCTGGTTATTAATATTCAATAAATTATGAAATATGAAAAAATTTATAATATGGCAATAAACAATTTTTAACAGTAACACAGTATCTTTCTACATATCTCTAACTACCCAATATTGTTGTAATACACTAAGGTAATTTTATGATTCTACACAACAGAGAAAGTAATTAATACAAAATCAAATAAACATCTCACCACACCCGGACGTCAGACTAGGCAACTCTCCCGTGGATTTAGCTGGCAGTGGAACGCCTTTAGACTGATATATAGGCAAGTGATAGATTCAATAGGGGAGAATGTAGGAAGTTATAAGTTTAGAGGTTTAAAGTTTTAGGAAGTTTGAAAAGATGGAAGAGTAATTATTTCAGCAGAGATCTTCTTCAGATGTCAGGTCTTTCCATGAGGTCTTTTTGAGGGTTCCTCTTTTTTTTCTTAAAGCACATGGGCTTTTATATCCACTAGTCCATTGTTCTAAGATACCTTCCCACCAGGCTTCCTGATTGGCTAGTTGAGAAATGTGTGTACATAAGCTATTTCTCACCTGCCCACCAGGTGGCGGTCATGTATCACAGAACAATGTGAGTATTTGAGATGACTCATACCTTGGGTGGGATCTTCAGGTAATTTCAGGAATAAAATATACGGCTCTTTCCAGATATAGCAGTGATCATACCTATGATATTCTAAATAGGGACCATGGAATATAGGTGTATATTCAGTTATTCCTGCTTGAAATATCATCCTGTTTGTTTCCTGATAAGACATGTAACTAATGCTAGTTTATAATACATCTTACTTCCCATCATCTCAATACTCAAGTTAGTGATATATAGTTCCCATTGCTGAGTATTTAGTGGTGTTTAAAGTCTATGACATCTTATTTATAATCTGTTTTTGTAGTACATTTTTGTCATGATATACAGTGAACTTTTAAACTTAAATGTCCTGAATTTCACCCCTTTGTTTCAGAATCAACATTTCCTCTGTGTAGGGAAAAAAAATTCTCTATTTGCCTGGCCCTTGTATTGGACTCATGGTAAACATCTGTTAATGCCTTCACCCTTGGTGAACAATAGTATATGGTAATAGTTTCAGAGGTCTGTTGGTTCATCACACTCTACAAGGTTTGGGTAAGCTCTCAGACAATCAGTTTGGTTCCTCTATTGTCATGTCCAGACCTTGTATATGTTTACCTGCTTATTGAAGTCTGAATAATGGTGTTTGATCACCTGTAGAACTTCAAAATAGTATTGTCTCTAGGAGGAAAGAAAAACAATCCCTTCACCCATTCTCTCCAGTTCTTTAACTAGAATTCTTGGTGGTTCAACCAAGACAAAATTAACTCTTAACATCCGGTTATGCTGATCTGTTTGCCATATAATACTATGTCTTGATAAAAGTCATATTCTTGAGACGTGATTCAAAAGCCCACAACAAAATCCCCCTTTGTTTTTGGGGTATAGGCACGCGTAGAGGGGTGTCTGTATCGAAAAACATGAGTGGGACTTTTGGGTTAGAGTGATCGTTCGTCTTCTCCGGTGAAGGGAATGAAATTCAAAAAAAAAATTTCGATAATAAAATGGCAGCGGTCATGCTGGTTGTTCCTCAACTTGACTCGGCGTCTTTAGATGGACACTTCCGATGATGATCCTGGTCTTGTGATGAGGCCGGCCTGGCCTGGCACATCCACCTTGGGGTCCATGGGTCCTCCGCACGACAGGTCTCTTAGACGGTCTCCTAGGCGGGTCTTTTCCTCTGGACTGGCCCTTGGTGGCCTGGGACATCAGGTTATCGTCTCCGGATCGATCTCTGGCATCTGGTCTTTCCCACAGGACATTATAGCTTCCTTCTAGGGTCCGGTCATTGACACCTCCGATCGCCGGTCTGGTCATAGTCTGGGCCTTCCTTTCTAAATTATTAAAATGAACAGTTTGAGTATGGGATATACATAAAATTATGTTACTGGATCCTGTAAGGCAAAAGATGAATTATATGTTTAAAGGAAATTTAATAATGATCTCAATATCTCCAGATAGGAATTGGTGAGTTCAGTCTTCCAACAACTGCAATTGAGACTTCGGATGGCAAGCACGTAATTGGTTGATGTGCACCCATCTATCACTGATTTCACCATACCGGGTAACCTGCAATTTATATGCGACCGGAGAGATTTTATCAATGATAGAGAACGGACCTTTCCAAGATGGAAGGAATTTCCGTTCCTTGATCTGGTCTCTTGCAAAGTTGTATAGATAGACCTTGTCACCAATCTCATATTCCTTCTTGGAGGTTTTGAGATCATAGTATGTCTTAGCACTAGTTGCAGCTCTTTCCAAATTTCGCTGGGCAAAGGCAAAAGCATATTGCAGATGTTTACGTAAATCCTCTATGTACTGGTGTGTGGTGGTAGCATTGATCAAATTTTGATCTGTAGTGCGATACAATAAGTGCTGGGGCAGTACCATCCGTCTACCTGTCATCAGTTCAAAAGATGACATTTTTGTAACTGTATTCGGAGTAGCCCTCAACGCCATCAGGACCAGCGGGAGTTTGACATCCCAATCTTTGCCTGTTTCCTTAACAAATTTCTTAAGGACATTAACGATGGTCTGATTGTATCGTTCTACACCACCACTAGAGGCTGGCCGATAGGCGATATGCAATTTCCTTTTAACCCCCAAAATTTTCCACAATTTGGCCATCACTTCGCTAGTGAAGTGTGATCCTCTATCAGACTCTATCCTCTGAGGTAAACCAAAACGTGAAAATACATGATTTATTAGCAATGCAGCACATGTCTCGGAGCTGTTATTGGGTGCTGGTATACATTCGACATACTTGGTGAATAAACATGTAACTGTTAACATATACCGATTTCCTCGTGAAGATTTTGTTACTGGCCCAATAAAATCCATCTGAAGGTCTGACCAAGGCATACATATCCCCCTCTTCTGGAGAGGTGCTCTGTGAGTTGGCTTGGTAGGTTGAAATTGGGGACATATTAGGCAACCTTGGCAGTACTCCTTCACATCACGTAACATATGAGGCCAGTAGGCATAATCCCGCAGGATCTCATACGTGATCTTTTCTCCACGATGACCGGAAGTGGGAGCATCATGGGCATGCTGTAGCATCAAACCTCTAAATTTAAGTGGGACGACCCATTGTTGTACGCCACCCTTTGAGGTTCGTATCAACAATCCCTGGTATAAAGAGAATTGGGATTTGGATTTCATTAAGATACGTAAATCCTCCTTCCCACTACATACTTCCTTATTTATGGGATTTTGGTTGGGATCTTCTATATGACTATAAAACAAGCCAATTATTGGGTCTTCTTTTTGGGCAGTAATTAAATCCTCACTAGGAGAATCGTGACTCCACTGTAATGCATTCGGATCACCAGCTGTTCTGGCCTGTTGCCTGGTGACAGCTTCAACCTGTACGGTACCTAAAAATTGGTCAATGTCTAACAGTTCACCGGTGATTGCCCCTTCCTTGGCTAGAGAATCGGCCAGATCGTTCCCTTCCTTCTCGGCACCTAGAACCTTGGAGTGGCCTTTGGTCTTCTTGAAGTGCAGGGTGATATCATTGGACCTTACCAGTTCATCGATGTAACAAAAGAGCTTACCATGTTTCACGGGTTTGTGATTACTCTTGTTCATGTTGTTTCGCTTCCACCTAGGGAAATACTCCACAAAACTATTCCTGACATAATTGGAATCGGTTATGATGGCACACTCTCTGATGTTGAACTCTATAGCCATCTCAACTGCTCTAAGAATTGCAGTAAGTTCAGCAACCTGACTGCTCTTTGGTCCAAGTTTGTATCCCACAGAAATTGGGGTGACACCTTGGGTCCAAACGATTCCAATACCTGCCACTAGTTGGAGCTGTTCCCCATCCTTGTGATGAAAAGCACAACCATCCACATATACACACGGCAGCTGTTTACAGTATTCTTCATCGTAAACCTTGTAAGGAGAGAACAGTTGTTCTTCCAGAAAGTCAGTGTCCGGGCCCTCCATAGCAGGCGTAGTTGCGGAACAATCATGGAGCTCGGCTAGGCCCTGGGCTATTGGACTTTCCTTGTTCTGTTTGTACCGAATTTCAAGAGGCCACCCTTGCAAAGACAAAGTCCAAGCAGTGATGCGGCTATTAGACACATTTCCTCCCTTGATACGTTCACTCTTTAAATACTGTAAAGGCTGGTGTGCCGTTTCAACAATGATTCTCTCTCCCTGAATGTAACTGCGGAAATTCTGTAATGCCCACACGGTGGACAGTAGAGCTTTTTCACAGTCACTGAACTTTACTTCAACCGGGGACAAAGTTTTACTGGCATAGGCAATCACCTTACTGACATCAGCACGTTTCTGGTAAAGAACAGAACTCATACTTACCTGCGTAAACCCTGTCTCTAGATAGAAATTTTTACCCCCTTCGGGATATCCGAGACACGGAGCTTGTGTGAGACGTTCCTTTAATTCCTTCATGGCGTCCTCCTGTTTCTTACCCCACGACCATTTGACATCCTTCTTCAGTAGGTGAAGCAGTGGCTTGCTTATCTCGGCGTAATTATCAATAAACTTACGCGAGTAGTTTACCATACCTAGGAATGATCTCAATTCTTTAAGGTTAGTAGGGACTTTACAATTCAGAACCGCCTCAACTTTCTTCTTTTGTGGGTTCAAACCTTCAGCAGTAACTTCATGGCCTAGGAAGTTTACCTTCGTGCGACACCACTGGGCTTTCTGTAAGGACAGTTTAACTCCTGCTGCTTTTAATTGGCCCAGGACATGCCGAAGTTCTGTAATGTGTTTGGCCATATCAGTACTTTTGATCAGGATATCGTCCACATATGCCAACGTCCCCCTTTCGAAGGCGTCTGGCATGGCCTTGTGCATGAACACAGCAAATTCATGTCCGGAATTTATAAATCCGAAAGGCATTCGTACCCAACAATATTGTCGATTTCCAAAACTAAAGGCCAGTTTGTATTGGTCTTCCTCACTCACCTTTATGGTCCAATACCCCTGTGCACAATCCAAGGCTGTAAAAACCTGGGATCCTTGGAGCTGGGCGAGACATTGGTCTATGTATGGGACCGGCCATCCTGACATGTACACACGTTTGTTTAGCTGACGGAGGTCAGCGCACAAACGCCATTGTCCATTGGGTTTTAAAATACCCAGGATCGGGTGGTTGTAGGAGCTGTGGATGGGCCTAATTATACCCCTTTCATGTAACTTCCTGATAATCTCAGCTAGAGATTCATAGGAAGCTAATGGTAACCTATACTGTCTTACGAATACTGGTGGGGCATCTGGATCTGTTTGGATCCTAGCGATGTGTAGGTCAGTAGTCCCACAATCGTAAGAATCCTTGGCAAAGATCTCTTGGAATTCAAGGAGAAGCTCTCGGAGCAATTGTCGGTCGAGATCACTGGCACACGCGTCGGCGAGGGCCACCATCTCTTCCACTAACTCCTTGAATCCAGGAAAGCTTTCCGGCTGACCTATCTCATATGCCTCTTCAAGTTTCGTGGTGAGGTCATTGGGTATGTGATGTGTGTGTGTGTTCTCCTGCCATCCAGGTTCTTTGGGGTACTCTTGTTCTTTGATTGGGTGATCAAAGACAATTGATGTCTCTTCGACTCGACAGGTGCCATCTTTAGAATCGAATGGATAAATGGACTCTATGGTGAAAATACCCTCTGGTAATGAATGGAATGTTTGTTCAATTAATTGTTCCTCCGACAAATATTCATCGGGGATGAGTCCAATCACCTGGTTAGTGACCCCAAAGGTGTAATATTCAGTCTCTACCGCTAGACCAATAAGGGTCTCTTTGGGTAAGACGATGTCCTGATTGGACAGATTATGTACGTAAATGTACATCGGGGATTGATGTGTGTTGACTAGGGGCGTGTGTGTAATGTTCAGTCCCTCCCCCTGCATTTTATGGGAGAGGCATACTAATGCATCTGACCCCTTCAGTCTATGTCCCTTTTTAACTTGGATGGGGAGTATGAAATTATTTATGCCCTTAGGAATTGTAATCTTTTGGGCTACCTGGACTTCAACAGCATAAGGCATCTGTTGCTGGGATTTTAAAGCTAAGTCCAGATTTTGGTATTTTTCGGGGTCCCCCTTTAGTCGACTCCATAAACAGTCATTAATTAGGTCGACTTGCGTTGCAAAGCGATGTAATACATCGTTGCCAAAATAAATTTTAGTTTGGGGATTATCCAAGACTAGGAACACATGGGTGGCTGTTTTGTTTCCTACAGTGACGTTTAAGAGACACCTAGCCATTGAATTGTGATCATCAGAGTCATCAAGGGAGTCTGAAATCCAATGACGCTGAGGTGTGGAGAAACGGATCATTTCCATTTCGGTCAGGTGTTTTATCAGCCCATGGCTTACAAAGCTGTGTTCCTGTCTCAAATCTAGTTTGGCATATTTTGACCTATTAAGACCATTTATCCGGATGGGGATAAACAAGTCGCTGTTAACCCTTTCAATACCTGTCAAGAATTGGGTGTGATCTCCCCCTTTTCTTGGTTTATCCTCCTGATGAAAAGATATCGTAAGGATGTCATCTTGGAGGGAAATATCTTTGATTTTATCTTGGGGAATTCTAAAAATGTGTTCCTCATCTCTTCTGATAGGGTTATGGTCATCAGGTTTGATAACCGTTACATCAGGAAGTTGGCTGTTCCTGAAATGGATTTCTAATGATCCAGGCCTTTCTTCCACCAGGTGGCAGTGTTGTCGGGAATGGGGAGTTTTAAGTTTCCCATATTTAATTGGGGTATTTACCTGTGACCACAGGACTTGGTTCACACAGTCAACTATGGTGTTCAGCCTTTTTAGGAAGTCCATTCCAATTATCATGTGGTGCTGGGATATGCTAGCAATGATGATGGGGTGTCTCAGTTCCTTATTACCCAGTTTCAGTTTAAGCCAGGCGGTACCCGTGACTTGTAAAGGGTCTCCACCTACACCAATCAATGAGCTGTCAAAACTTTTAAGTCTCGGCTTGGTGGGCATGACATTCGCCACTTTGTCAAAATGTTCCTGTGACATGATGGTTGCTTGGGATCCAGTGTCTATTAAGCCGACAATCGAAAGATCACTGGCATCCTGCACCTGCACCGTGGCATAATATCTCCCATCAGATTCAGTCAGCTCACACATGAAATTAGTGTGGTTGAAGATCTGTGGGCCCTTCAATAACATATGACTGGCTCTTATATCACCGCATGTGGTGGACACATTACCCTTATCCTCCCTGGTGGGATTCTTGGACTGTCTCAAGACAGAAGCACAACTAGAAGTTGGTGCTCCGTCTGGCTTGTCAATCCCGACGACTTCCGATGCCGCGACTATATTAGGGGCAATAGATGGACACTGGAAAACAGGAGAATCGTTAATACCCAACAACTGGTCCCCCTTTGCCTGAGAACTAACTTCTCCATTAGTAGGCGTGTCAGGGACGGGGCACACATCTCCTGTCATTTGACTCAGTGTCCTCCCCTGTTGGTTTAAGGCTTGGTGGCCTGTTAGTTCTGTGACCCTTGGTTGGTCACAGGAGCTGCTCCTAAAAAAGGATTGGATGGAAATTGAGTGACAAGCCTGTCCATTTGTTCAGCCATTTTGCTGACCTGTGCCTCTATTTGTCCAATACGCTCAGAGGAGTCATTCTGTTGATTCTCCCTTTTCCTATACTTGCGCTTGTATTTTGGACGAGACTGGTAATGAGACTCAGAGTCAGAACTACTGCTCTGATCCCGACGCCATTGTTCTCTCTGAGGTTTTGGGGTCTCCCTGTTATTAAAGGGAGCCTGGGTTACTGTATCCCCCCTTTGAGCCTGAGGGTGTTCTTGGCGTGGAGGAAATCTTTGGAAGTCGGAGTTTTTATTAAAATTGGGATTCTTATTGTAATTATGGGGCCTGTTGAAATTGGGGTTCCCATAAAAATTCCCATGTTGGTTTTGGCGAGGATAATAGAACCTCTGAGGATACCATTGCCTCCTTTGATTCTCATCACTATACTGGCCCTTACCATACTTTTTATTCTTCTCACTTCCACTACCGTAGTTCCCTGGCTTTTGTCTATCCTTTCTCACCCACTGGTTTTGGGGTGCAAAGTTTTGGACCTCCTTCACTTGCTGGGCTTGAGGTACAAATCTAGGGGAACCATTGGTTTTACCCCCACGGACTACTTCCGCATATGATTTCTTCTCTGCCTGCAAATTTGGATTTGGAGGGGAAACGGTAGTGGCTGCTACTATCTTGGGGCTATTTTTGGGTTCTCTTTTTATCCCGCCCTCACTGGACTGTTGGATCGAGAATAAATAGTCACTCTCTCTCACCAACCAATCAAGAGAGCATCCCTTTCTGTAATCCTTTGCAAGTCCCAATTTTATGTAAGCAGGTAATGCTTCATAGAATAGTGTCTTGAATTCTGGCTGGTTAGGATTGGGATCCTTTTCAGCCAGGAAATAGGCATTTCTGAGGACAGCCAGAAATTCTGCAGGGCTCTGGTGAGGACCACACTTTAAATTGTAGGCCGCAGCCTTGGCAGAGGTTACAGTTTTATAAGGCCCAAATTCCATGTGGCACTTATGTTTAACCTCTCTCCAGGACTGATTGGAATAGGCCCTCAAGGTCTCAAAGAATTGCCGGTATTTCTCTTCAAACACCCATGGCAACAATTCTATTTTGGTGTGGTCATCTCTAATGCTCAGAATCTCTAACGTCTGTTCATATGTTCTCATGTGTTCGGTGATCTCAAGGGACCCTTTCTTAGAAAACATAGGAACAGTGTCCTTCAGGAACTTAATGACCTTTGGGGTGTCATATCTTCTGAATGACCCCTGGGATTTCCCTTCCTGCCTATATGAAACCTCATATTTTTCTTCTGAGCGCTCTGGAGTATATCTTGAAAGCTTAGGAGGTGACCTATATTCTGACCCTGACTCACTATCAGATACTTCGCTGTGATGCGGGTATCTCCGCTCATCAGCCTCTGGCTTGACTGGGTTGGTCCGTCTTTGGACCCCAGAATTTATTTGGGCCGTCAACCTTATAATCTGCTCCTCCAGAGTTTTCTGCTCAGATTTTATCAAGGTAAGTTCTGACTGGTCATGCTTATCCCCTGGGTGAACTTTAATTTTGACAGGAGATAACCTCTCTGATCTGAAGTACTCCACCTCATCTTTTAAGTCCTGATACTTCTTTTGAAGTTGTTTTAATTCCTGAAAGTTTCTTTCATATAGGTCTTGAGCACTTCGAAAGTCTCCGACCAATCTATCATAATGTTTCTCGGATTCGTCTAAACGAATACCGGCATGACCAAGCTTCCCTTTCAAAGACTCAATGTCCTGATTTTTGCTTTCTAACAAGAGGCGGGCCTCTGACAACTCTTCCCTTAGAGTCATGGTCTGCTGGGCAGCTCCAGCGGTCATGAACCATAACATGGGCCAAGCTTCTAGGAGAAGTCTGTCACGGCTTCTATCACTTTCTGCTCCAGCAAATGCTATTAAAAACCCAACAACCTGGCCCTTTTGGTTGAACAGGTCCTCAAAGGTGCTAATAGCCTGCTTTTTCTCTTCATCCACAAATTCCTTATTGCTATCCCCCAAACTTAATCTCTTGCGGAGATAATCTATTACTTCATTTTCAACATACTTCTGCCAAGCACCGGCAGCTTTCCGAGCTGGCTTCATAGCTTCTTGCTCAATGCCTTGAGCCGCCATATTTTCCTCGTTATGCTTGGAAGAGGTGGATCCGTGATTACTGGATGCCATTTTGATACAAAATATATGTTTGATAAAGTGTACAAATATACAATCACCAGTGCGTTTTGTGTTATGGTACGATTTCTATGGATCTCAGCAGTGCCTCCAAATTTATGTTGTGGTGGTTTATGTAAGGATATATATTATTTATAAAGGGCGTGTCCCTTTCCCTTAGATGAAATATTACAGTGCCTCCAGCCGTTAAAATACGGCAAATATTTAGTAAACCAATAATTTGGACACTTTGATAATTTGATCACCACTTATTATTATACCTTGAATTCTTTTAGCCAATATGATTTCGTACCATACACACAAAATTTGCCTTATAATAGATAAATATAAAAATTTATTTATGTACAAAATTTATATATATCTTAACACAAAACGTAAAAGACTGGTGATAAATGAATATTGGTACACACAATCAAAGATATAACCTACCAATGTAAGACACACTAATAAGGTCTCTAACTAATTTCATCAATCACAAATTTTAAATGATATGATTATTTATTAAATTTATTAATAATTAATAATTTCGAATATCTCAAAGGTTATATTCTCGCACGCCGTGGCCATAGGATTGCAAGAAGTAAGCCCTTGATATGTGATACTCTGGTTATTAATATTCAATAAATTATGAAATATGAAAAAATTTATAATATGGCAATAAACAATTTTTAACAGTAACACAGTATCTTTCTACATATCTCTAACTACCCAATATTGTTGTAATACACTAAGGTAATTTTATGATTCTACACAACAGAGAAAGTAATTAATACAAAATCAAATAAACATCTCACCACACCCGGACGTCAGACTAGGCAACTCTCCCGTGGATTTAGCTGGCAGTGGAACGCCTTTAGACTGATATATAGGCAAGTGATAGATTCAATAGGGGAGAATGTAGGAAGTTATAAGTTTAGAGGTTTAAAGTTTTAGGAAGTTTGAAAAGATGGAAGAGTAATTATTTCAGCAGAGATCTTCTTCAGATGTCAGGTCTTTCCATGAGGTCTTTTTGAGGGTTCCTCTTTTTTTTCTTAAAGCACATGGGCTTTTATATCCACTAGTCCATTGTTCTAAGATACCTTCCCACCAGGCTTCCTGATTGGCTAGTTGAGAAATGTGTGTACATAAGCTATTTCTCACCTGCCCACCAGGTGGCGGTCATGTATCACAGAACAATGTGAGTATTTGAGATGACTCATACCTTGGGTGGGATCTTCAGGTAATTTCAGGAATAAAATATACGGCTCTTTCCAGATATAGCAGTGATCATACCTATGATATTCTAAATAGGGACCATGGAATATAGGTGTATATTCAGTTATTCCTGCTTGAAATATCATCCTGTTTGTTTCCTGATAAGACATGTAACTAATGCTAGTTTATAATACATCTTACTTCCCATCATCTCAATACTCAAGTTAGTGATATATAGTTCCCATTGCTGAGTATTTAGTGGTGTTTAAAGTCTATGACATCTTATTTATAATCTGTTTTTGTAGTACATTTTTGTCATGATATACAGTGAACTTTTAAACTTAAATGTCCTGAATTTCACCCCTTTGTTTCAGAATCAACATTTCCTCTGTGTAGGGAAAAAAAATTCTCTATTTGCCTGGCCCTTGTATTGGACTCATGGTAAACATCTGTTAATGCCTTCACCCTTGGTGAACAATAGTATATGGTAATAGTTTCAGAGGTCTGTTGGTTCATCACACTCTACAAGGTTTGGGTAAGCTCTCAGACAATCAGTTTGGTTCCTCTATTGTCATGTCCAGACCTTGTATATGTTTACCTGCTTATTGAAGTCTGAATAATGGTGTTTGATCACCTGTAGAACTTCAAAATAGTATTGTCTCTAGGAGGAAAGAAAAACAATCCCTTCACCCATTCTCTCCAGTTCTTTAACTAGAATTCTTGGTGGTTCAACCAAGACAAAATTAACTCTTAACATCCGGTTATGCTGATCTGTTTGCCATATAATACTATGTCTTGATAAAAGTCATATTCTTGAGACGTGATTCAAAAGCCCACAACAATAGGGACCCATGAGAGACTCTGGACTTGGCAGCAGCATGAGGAGGCGGTATATAGGGGCCCATGGCAGATTAGGGGCCTGGCAGCAGCTATGGGAGGCCCGTAATCTGCCAGCACCCTATGTCAAAAAATTCAACACACCAGCAGTGTGTGAGGAGACCTGAAAGTGGCACATGGCAGAGTGTGGCGATGGAGACAGCAGCAATGGGAGGCCGTAGAGGGACCCATGAGAGACTCTGGACTTGGCAGCAGCATGAGGAGGCGGTATATAGGGGCCCATGGCAGATTAGGGGCCTGGCAGCAGCTATGGGAGGCCCGTAATCTGCCAGCACCCTATGTCAAAAAATTCAACACACCAGCAGTGTGAGGAGACCTGAAAGTGGCACATGGCAGAGTGTGGCGATGGAGACAGCAGCAATGGGAGGCCGTACAGGGACCCATGAGAGACTCTGGACCTGGCAGCAGCATGAGGAGGCGGTATATAGGGGCCTATGGCAGATTAGGGGCCTGGCAGCAGCTATGGGAGGCCCGTAATCTGCCAGCACCCTATGTCAAAAAATTCTACACACCAGCAGTGTGAGGAGACCTGAAAGTGGCACATGGCAGAGTGTGGCGATGGAGACAGCAGCAATGGGAGGCCGTACAGGGACCCATGAGAGACTCTGGACCTGGCAGCAGCATGAGGAGGCGGTATATAGGGGCCCATGGCAGATTAGGGGCCTGGCAGCAGCTATGGGAGGCCCGTAATCTGCCAGCACCCTATGTCAAAAAATTCAACACACCAGCAGTGTGTGAGGAGACCTGAAAGTGGCACATGGCAGAGTGTGGCGATGGAGACAGCAGCAATGGGAGGCCGTAGAGGGACCCATGAGAGACTCTGGACTTGGCAGCAGCATGAGGAGGCGGTATATAGGGGCCCATGGCAGATTAGGTGCCTGGCAGCAGCTATGGGAGGCCCGTAATCTGCCAGCACCCTATGTCAAAAAATTCAACACACCAGCAGTGTGTGAGGAGACCTGAAAGTGGCACATGGCAGAGTGTGGCGATGGAGACAGCAGCAATGGGAGGCCGTATAGGGACCCATGAGAGACTCTGGACTTGGCAGCAGCATGAGGAGGCGGTATATAGGGGCCCATGGCAGATTAGGGGCCTGGCAGCAGCTATGGGAGGCCCGTAATCTGCCAGCACCCTATGTCAAAAAATTCAACACACCAGCAGTGTGAGGAGACCTGAAAGTGGCACATGGCAGAGTGTGGCGAAGGAGACAGCAGCAATGGGAGGCCGTACAGGGACCCATGAGAGACTCTGGACCTGGCAGCAGCATGATGAGGCGGTATATAGGGGCCCATGGCAGATTAGGGGCCTGGCAGCAGCTATAGGGGGCCCGTAATCTGCCAGCACCCTATGTCAAAAAATTCAACACACCAGCAGTGTGTGAGGAGACCTGAAAGTGGCACATGGCAGAGTGTGGCGATGGAGACAGCAGCAATGGGAGGCCGTACAGGGACCCATGAGAGACTCTGGACCTGGCAGCAGCATGAGGAGGCGGTATATAGGGGCCCATGGCAGATTAGGGGCCTGGCAGCAGCTATGGGAGGCCCGTAATCTGCCAGCACCCTATGTCAAAAAATTCAACACACCAGCAGTGTGAGGAGACCTGAAAGTGGCACATTGCAGAGTGTGGCGATGGAGACAGCAGCAATGGGAGGCCGTACAGGGACCCATGAGAGACTCTGGACCTGGCAGCAGCATGAGGAGGCGGTATATAGGGGCCCATGGCAGATTAGGGGCCTGGCAGCAGCTATAGGGGGCTCGTAATCTGCCAGCACCCTATGTCAAAAAATTCAACACACCAGCAGTGTGTGAGGAGACCTGAAAGTGGCACATGGCAGAGTGTGGCGATGGAGACAGCAGCAATGGGAGGCCGTACAGGGACCCATGAGAGACTCTGGACTTGGCAGCAGCATGAGGAGGCGGTATATAGGGGCCCATGGCAGATTAGGGGCCTGGCAGCAGCTATGGGAGGCCCGTAATCTGCCAGCACCCTATGTCAAAAAATTCAACACACCAGCAGTGTGAGGAGACCTGAAAGTGGCACATGGCAGAGTGTGGCGATGGAGACAGCAGCAATGGGAGGCCGTACAGGGACCCATGAGAGACTCTGGACCTGGCAGCAGCATGAGGAGGCGGTATATAGGGGCCTATGGCAGATTAGGGGCCTGGCAGCAGCTATAGGAGGCCCGTAATCTGCCAGCACCCTATGTCAAAAAATTCAACACACCAGCAGTGTGTGAGGAAACCTGAAAGTGGCACATGGCAGAGTGTGGCGATGGAGACAGCAGCAATGGGAGGCCGTACAGGGACCCATGAGAGACTCTGGACTTGGCAGCAGCATGAGGAGGCGGTATATAGGGGCCCATGGCAGATTAGGGGCCTGGCAGCAGCTATAGGGGGCCCGTAATCTACCAGCACCCTATGTCAAAAAATTCAACACACCAGCAGTGTGTGAGGAGACCTGAAAGTGGCACATGGCAGAGTGTGGCGATGGAGACAGCAGCAATGGGAGGCCGTGGAGGGACCCATGAGAGACTCTGGACTTGGCAGCAGCATGAGGAGGCGGTATATAGGGGCCCATGGCAGATTAGGGGCCTGGCAGCAGCTATGGGAGGCCCGTAATCTGCCAGCACCCTATGTCAAAAAATTCAACACACCAGCAGTGTGTGAGGAGACCTGAAAGTGGCACATGGCAGAGTGTGGCGATGGAGACAGCAGCAATGGGAGGCCGTATAGGGACCCATGAGAGACTCTGGACTTGGCAGCAGCATGAGGAGGCGGTATATAGGGGCCCATGGCAGATTAGGGGCCTGGCAGCAGCTATGGGAGGCCCGTAATCTGCCAGCACCCTATGTCAAAAAATTCAACACACCAGCAGTGTGAGGAGACCTGAAAGTGGCACATGGCAGAGTGTGGCGAAGGAGACAGCAGCAATGGGAGGCCGTACAGGGACCCATGAGAGACTCTGGACCTGGCAGCAGCATGAGGAGGTGGTATATAGGGGCCCATGGCAGATTAGGGGCCTGGCAGCAGCTATAGGGGGCCCGTAATCTGTCAGCACCCTATGTCAAAAAATTCAACACACCAGCAGTGTGTGAGGAGACCTGAAAGTGGCACATGGCAGAGTGTGGCGATGGAGACAGCAGCAATGGGAGGCCGTACAGGGACCCATGAGAGACTCTGGACCTGGCAGCAGCATGAGGAGGCGGTATATAGGGGCCCATGGCAGATTAGGGGCCTGGCAGCAGCTATGGGAGGCCCGTAATCTGCCAGCACCCTATGTCAAAAAATTCAACACACCAGCAGTGTGAGGAGACCTGAAAGTGGCACATGGCAGAGTGTGGCGATGGAGACAGCAGCAATGGGAGGCCGTACAGGGACCCATGAGAGACTCTGGACCTGGCAGCAGCATGAGGAGGCGGTATATAGGGGCCCATGGCAGATTAGGGGCCTGGCAGCAGCTATAGGAGGCCCGTAATCTGCCAGCACCCTATGTCAAAAAATTCAACACACCAGCAGTGTGTGAGGAGACCTGAAAGTGGCACATGGCAGAGTGTGGCGATGGAGACAGCAGCAATGGGAGGCCGTACAGGGACCCATGAGAGACTCTGGACTTGGCAGCAGCATGAGGAGGCGGTATATAGGGGCCCATGGCAGATTAGGGGCCTGGCAGCAGCTATAGGAGGCCCGTAATCTGCCAGCACCCTATGTCAAAAAATTCAACACACCAGCAGTGTGTGAGGAGACCTGAAAGTGGCACATGTTTGAGGCATGATTCATGGCGGATTTAGTCAGTTGTGTCAGGAACTGGTGGTTTGAAATCCAGACTAATCCACGCCTGATTCATTTTCACAAACGTGAGTCTCTCCACACTTTGGGTGTACAGTCGTGTCCTCCGCGGAGTTACAATACCTCCTGCCGCACTAAACACGCGCTCCGATGCCACGCTACTGGCCGGGCATGACAGCCTTTCAAGGGCAAATTCAGCTAGTTGGGGCCAAAGGTCAAGTTTCGTTGCCCAGTAGTCAAGGGGATTGTCTACCTCGGTTGGCAGGGTGCTGTCCAAGTAGGCCCAAGCCTGTTGTTTGAGGTCCTGCTCCAGGTCCACCTGATGCTGCTGCTGCTGCTGCTGCTGCTGCGGCTGGTTAGTAGTTTCCTCACTGCGCTGGTGAAGAAAGCTACTCATCATCGACTGCAGACTGAGGCAGCCGCTGCTGGTGGAGCTGCCACTGCTCCTACCACCCCACCCCTCCCCTGCTGCCATGGCAGCAGAACGCGAGCGCACAGGGCCCACAGTGTCTGAGGATGGACGTTGGCGCACAAAGGCAGAGACCAACTGACTACATAGGTGGTTTTTATAGTACGTTATTTTGGCCTCCCTCTCAGCAGGTGTGAAAAAGGCCACCATTTTTGAACGGTAGCGAGGGTCCAACAAGGTGGACAGCCAAAAGTCATCCCTCTGTCTGATGGTTATTATTCGGCTGTCGCTACGCAAGCAACCGAGCATGCTATGGGCCATTTGTGCCAAGGAATGCGAGGGACTCCCTGCCTCCATCTCCACAGCATACTGCCACGGTGCGTCTGGGTCCTCTGTCTCCTCCTCCTCCTCCTCTACCAGATGCTCCTGCTCCTCCACTCCTGTCCGCTGAGTGGAAAAACCACCCATTTCACTCAATAATTCCTGAGCACAAATGTCCTCCTCTACCTCCTCCTCTTCTTCCTGTCCTGCCCCCACAGGGGTCATGTGGCGTTGAGATCTGTGCGCCACGTCTACCGCACCCTGACCAGCCATTGTTAACAGCATTTGTTCAAGGACGTGCAACAGAGGAATGACGTCATTCATCCCATAGTCCTGCCGACTCACGAATAGCGTGGCCTCCTCAAAGGGCCTGAGCAAGCGGCAGGTGTCACGCATGAGCTGCCAATGGCTGACATCGAAGTTACACAGGGGAGTACCTTTATCCGCTTGTAACATCAGGAAATCGGTGATGGCCTTTCGCTGCTCGTAAAGGCGGTCTAACATGTGTAGGGTTGAATTCCACCTTGTTGCAACGTCGCAGATCAGGCGATGATGTGGAATTCCGTTCTGCCGCTGCAGCTCAAGGAGGGTGTGCTTTGCGGTGTAGGAATGGCTGAAATGCATGCAAAGTTTACGTGACATTTTAAGGATGTCTTGCAGTGGGATGGTGGATTTTAGGAACCGCTTGACAACCAGATTGAACACGTGAGCCATGCATGGCGCATGGCACAACCTTCCTTGACGCAGAGCAGACACCATGTTCTTTCCGTTGTCGGTCAACATGGTTCCGATTTTCAGTTTGCGCGGAGACAGCCATCTGTCGATTTCTCTGTTCATTACACTCAGAAGTTCCTCCCCTGTGTGACTACGTTCGCCAAGGCATACCAGGTGCAGAACAGCGTGACACCGTTGTGCCCTGCACATGTGATATGCCGGTCGGGTAACGGGACTTGGCACGGGGGTGGCGGCTGAGGACACGGCGGAAGAAGAGGTGGTAGAGGCGGACATCTTTGCCGGACCAAGGACGTGCAAACGTGGAGGCAAAAGCGGCGTGACCTGTCCAAGTTGCTGGTGCGGCTGTGACGGCACCACGTTCACCCAGTGGGCCGTAAATGACATGTACTGTCCCTGACCTTAGTTACAGCTCCACACGTCGGCGCTGCCGTGCACTTTGGCAGAGACCGACATGCTCAAAGACTGGCCCACCATGTCTTCTACATGTGAATGCAGGGCTGGCACTGCCTTTTTGGCGAAGAAATGACGGCTTGGCACTCTCCACCGCGGCGCGGCACAAGCCATCATTTCTCTGAAAGGTGCTGAGTCCACCACTTGGAAAGGGAGGGACTGCAGCACCAGCAACTTGGACAGGAGGACGTTCAGCTTTTGCACCGTCGGGTGCGTGCTCGCAAACTGTTGTCTCTTGGAAACGGATTCCAAGAAAGACTGCTGACGGAATCCGTGAAGAGGAGTAGCAGGAGAAGGAGCATCTGAACGAGCGGAAGATGCCAACGAGCGACAACTCCCCTCAGCAGAGGTGTTGGAGCCTTGACTGGCTGATGGAGGGCGATTGACGTCGGGTGACGGAGCAAGTAACGGAGCGGGTGATGGAGCGGGGGCTGGGGCGGGCAGAACCGCCGTATCTTTATCACGGTTTTCCCAGGCCACCAAATGGGGACGCTGCATATGCTGCCGCAACGCTGTAGTCCCAACATGGGCCCCCTGGCCACGCTTGACTTTCTGGCCACATAGTCGACATACGGCTACGTTTACTTCCTCGGGCGGCTTGACGAAAAATTGCCACACCGCCGAGTAGGAAACTTTGCCCCCGATACTCCTCACTGGCTGACTGCTGCTTCCTCCGTGCACACCGGCACCACTACTGGCCGTGGTGGTAGGCTGCAGTGGAGCTGGTGCTCTACTCCGTGGCCGTTTGGCTCCACTGACACTGCTTCCACTGACACTGCTGCGACCCTGCTGCTGTCTCCTGGGCAACCCACCGACTGTTTCGCTCACTGCCAAGCTGCCACCCTCTTCTCCTGATGATGCGGAAGAAATTGCCTGATGACGACGAGGCTGCCAAGTGCGATCAACCTCCTCATCATCAAGTAGGGTCTCCGCCTCACTACTAGCCCCCTTGGCTGCGTCTGGGTCAGGAGACAGACCTGTCTCTAGACCGGCTACCGGGCCACTCTCCTCGCCACTACTTCTTCGCCTGGCTGCTGAAAAGGCGGATGTCTCCCCCCGTTCCTGACCGCCCTCTGTTAGCTCTTCCTCACTGTACAGTGGGGCTGAGCCCACAGCATGTGATACTTCGCTTGGTGAGGGAACACCAAAGGACAGGGGCAGGTAGAGGACACGTGATTTCAGGGGGCTTGGTCCCGGGCCATGCCAACTAACGGTTGTGTCTGACGTACCCACCGACCGTTGGCTGTAGGTGTCAGAGGTGACCTGGGAAGAGGAAGACGACCGAGCCAACCAATCGATGACGGCAGGGTTGTCGGTGGAGACACGACCGCTGGATGACACCGGGAGCACTGGCCTCTGGCTGTGAATAGTGCTGCCTCGACCCCTTCCTCTGCTGCCACGTCTGCTCGCTCCTAAAACATTGCCTCCTCTGCCACTCCTCTGCATGTTGTCTGACATACTCTTTAATTAAACGATTATGTGTCCCTGAGTAACAATTCTGTGTCCCTGAGTAACAATTCTGTGTCTGTGCGAGTAACAATTCTGTGGCCCTAAGTAACAGTTCTGTGGCCCTCAGTAACAATTCTGTGTCCCTGATTAACGTTTCTGTGGCCCCAAGTAACAGTTCTGTGGCCCTCAGTAACAATTCTGTGTCTGTGCGAGTAACAATTCTGTGTCTGTGCGAGTAACAATTCTGTGGCCCTAAGTAACAGTTCTGTGGCCCTCAGTAACAATTCTGTGTCTGTGCGAGTAACAATTCTGTGGCCCTAAGTAACAGTTCTGTGGCCCTCAGTAACAATTCTGTGTCCCTGATTAACGTTTCTGTGGCCCCAAGTAACAGTTCTGTGGCCCTCAGTAACAATTCTGTGTCTGTGCGAGTAACAATTCTGTGTCTGTGCGAGTAACAATTCTGTGGCCCTAAGTAACAGTTCTGTGGCCCTCAGTAACAATTCTGTGTCCCTGATTAACGTTTCTGTGGCCCCAAGTAACAGTTCTGTGGCCCTCAGTAACAATTCTGTGTCTGTGCGAGTAACAATTCTGTGGCCCTAAGTAACAGTTCTGTGGCCCTCAGTAACAATTCTGTGTCCCTGATTAACGTTTCTGTGGCCCCAAGTAACAGTTCTGTGGCCCTCAGTAACAATTCTGTGTCTGTGCGAGTAACAATTCTGTGTCTGTGCGAGTAACAATTCTGTGGCCCTAAGTAACAGTTCTGTGGCCCTCAGTAACAGTTCTGTGTCCCTGAGTAACAATTCTGTGTCTGTGCGAGTAACAATTCTGTGTCTGTGCGAGTAACAATTCTGTGGCCCTAAGTAACAGTTCTGTGGCCCTCAGTAACAGTTCTGTGTCTGTGCGAGTAACAATTCTGTGTCTGTCCCTGAGTAACAATTCTGTGGCCCTAACTAAAGTTTCTGTGGCCCTAAGTAACAATTCTCTGGCACTCAGTAACAATTCTGTCTGTCCCTGAGTAACAATTCTGTGGCCCTAATAACGTTTCTGTGGCCCTAAGTAACAATTCTCTGGCACTCAGTAACATTAAGCTCGTAAGAGTAGGGCCCTCTTACCCCTCGTACGCTGTCTGTCTTTGTTGTACTGTGCCATGTATTGTCCCCCCCTATTGTACAGCGCTGAGCAAACCCTTTGGCGCTATATAAACTCGTAGTAATAATAATAATAATAATAATTCTGTCTGTCCCTGAGTAACAATTCTGTGTCTGTGCGAGTAACAATTCTGTGGCCCTAAGTAACAGTTCTGTGGCCCTCAGTAACAATTCTGTGTCTGTGCGAGTAACAATTCTGTGTCTGTGCGAGTAACAATTCTGTGGCCCTAAGTAACAATTCTGTGGCCCTAAGTAACAGTTCTGTGGCCCTCAGTAACAATTCTGTGTCTGTCCCTGAGTAACAATTCTGTGGCCCTAACTAAAGTTTCTGTGGCCCTAAGTAACAATTCTCTGGCACTCAGTAACAATTCTGTCTGTCCCTGAGTAACAATTCTGTGGCCCTAATAACGTTTCTGTGGCCCTAAGTAACAATTCTCTGGCACTCAGTAACAATTCTGTCTGTCCCTGAGTAACAATTCTGTGTCTGTGCGAGTAACAATTCTGTGGCCCTAAGTAACAGTTCTGTGGCCCTCAGTAACAATTCTGTGTCTGTGCGAGTAACAATTCTGTGTCTGTCCCTGAGTAACAATTCTGTGGCCCTAACTAAAGTTTCTGTGGCCCTAAGTAACAATTCTCTGGCACTCAGTAACAATTCTGTCTGTCCCTGAGTAACAATTCTGTGGCCCTAATAACGTTTCTGTGGCCCTAAGTAACAATTCTCTGGCACTCAGTAACAATTCTGTCTGTCCCTGAGTATGAATTCTGTGGCCCTAACTGGCGTTTCTTTGTCCCTAAGTAACGATTCTGTGGCCCTAATTAACAATTCTGTGTCCCTGAGTAATAGTTCTCTGTCCCTAAGTATCGTTTCTCTGTCCCCAAGTATCGTTTCTGTGGCCCTAACTCTGTCCCTAATACAGAGCGGTCTGCCTCTGTTCAATGACTGCAGGTAAATGAAGAATTCCAAAATGGCCGCTATTTATAGCTCGACCATTACACAGTGCTAGCTGGCTGGCTGCTGATTGGCTGATGCGATCACATGTCGTTGAGGAATGCATTATGGGTCAGCGCGCCTTGTCTGCGCGCCTTCCCAGACATCCCCGCTCTGTCGCCGCACATGTCAGCCGCCATTTTCGGAAAAATTTCAATTCGCGCGTCCGAATTAGGCTATTTTTCGGATTCGGCGCGAATCGAAATTTTTCCGATATTCGACTCGAATTCCACTTCGGCTACTTCGATTCGCTCATCTCTAATAATATATATTATAGATGAAAATATATTAGAAATGAAAAAAATGTAGGCAATATCACATTTGTTGGTCTCTTTTCTTATTATTTCATAAAAACGGTGGATAAATACCACATAAAGAAAACTCTATCTGTTAAACAATGTTTATATAAAATTAATTTGACTATTGCATGATCGAGTTATTGTCTGTCAAAATTATGTCAGCACTGAAAACTGGCCTGGAAAGGAAGAGGTGAAACAAGCTGGTACTGAGGCAATTAAAGAGAGCAACTCACCAACCTAAAAATTGTAGCTACCGTATTTGCCGGCGTATAAGACGACTTTTTACCCCTTAAAAATCTTCTCAAAAGTCGGGGGTCGTCTTATACGCCGGTATAACATGACATGACACTTTTTAGGGGGGCGGCGCGGTGCCGCCGCCGCCGCCCCCCCCCTTCCCCTAACGGAAGGGACACTAAGTACAGGGGTGGGCAGGGGCTATTTCTTACCTGGTTCCGGTCCCACGACGATCCGGTCCAGGAAGCGCGGCTGCGCCTTCAGTTCGGCCACTGGAGTTCGCGCGGCTGCTCGGCTCCGCCTCCTCACCAGCGATTGGCCGCCAGAACTGTAGCACAGGAAAGGCACACAGGCGGCCAATCACCGGCGAGAGGGTGGAGCCGAGCGGCCGCGCGAAAATCGAGTGCAGGACCAGCAGGTAAGTGGTCAGTGTAGAGGTGCTGCTGCAACCACATATGCTGGCTGCAGCAGCACCATACGAGAACAGAGTCAGCAAGTGTCAGTGGGAGGAATAGTGCCCCATCATTGGTGTCACTGATACCAATGATGGGGCACTATTCCTCCCACTGATACCAATGATGGGGCACTATTCCTCCCGCTGATACCTATGATGGGGCACTATTCCTCCCACTGACACCAACGATGGGGCACTATTCCTCCCCCCCACTGACACCAACGATGGGGCACTATTCCCCCCCCCCCACTGACACCAACGATGGGGCACTATTCCACCCCCCACTGACACCAATGATGGGGCACTATTCCACCCCCACTGACACCAATGATGGGGCACTATTCCTCCCCCCCACTGACACCAACGATGGGGCACTATTCCCCCCCCCACTGACACCAACAATGGGGCACTATTCCACCCCCCACTGACACCAATGATGGGACACCATTCCTCCCACTGACACCAATGTTGGGACACTATTCCTCCTACTGACACCAATGATGGGGCACCATTCCCCCCACTGATACTAATGATGGGACACTATTCCCCCCACTGATACCAATGATGGGGCACTATTCCCCCCACTGATACCGATGATGGGGCACTATTCCCCCCACTGATACCGATGATGGGGCACTATTCCTCCCACTGGTGTGCACTGGAAGAGGGGTAGTCTTATACGGCGAGTATAGCCCAAACACTACATTTTAGCAGGAAAAGTAGGGGGGTCGTCTTATACGCCCAGTCGTCTTATACGCCGGCAAATACGGTATAAGCCCAAAAAAGTCATGTATTTTAAATGCTTACTTTCAGTGTTGTACTTGTAATAAATTAAAATGTGCCTTCTGGGGGGGGGATGTAAAGAGGAATTATATAGAAGACTGGTTCCCAACTTCAGTTCTCAAGTACCCCCAAAAGGTGTTTTCAGGATTTTCTTCAACTTTGCGCAGTTGCTTTAAATCAATGCCAATGGGTTGGTATTTATGAAAGCTTTATTATCTAAAGGAGATTCTCAAAACATGGCCTGTTGGGGGTACTTGAGGACTGACGTTGGGAATCACTAGTATAGAGTGTGACTTGAGTGGCAGTTCTGAGTCTGTTGGGGCTGCTGACATCACATCCAAGATGGCGGCACCCAGCACCAGTCTCAGAGCTTTTGTATGTCTACAGATGGAAAACTTTTACAGCTACACAACATGCAAAAATATGTTCAATGCACATATAATGTTATGGAAAATTTGTATTGAAATAAATGGTTTGGTGACAGGGTCTCTTAAAGGAGGGAACCTAAAAACCAAAACAGTGGCAGCTGTCACTGACATGGCTTTGTTTATCATAAAGTCTTTGATCGCCACATCAGCACCAGTCTCCTGCTGTTTATCACTACATTCTTTAATCTCTTGTAGCTACTACTATGGCTTCACAGCAAATTTGGTAAGTTCACCAATTACAAAAAAACTTTTTGGCCCCAAACTTTTTAGGTTCACCACCAGAAATAAGGAACAACCTATGATGCAGTGCATAGCCTTTACCCCATGGTAAGCTTTAGTTTTACACTAATATGCTTAGAATATCCACAATGGGCAGAATTAAATAACAAGAATCACCCCTCCAAACTTTAATGGGGTCCACCACAAACTTTGCCAACATCAAACAAGATCTGTAAAACTCTTTGTGAACCAAACCCAGGCAGATTAATTAATTCCTAATCTCTAACACTCTAGTCTTTTTATCCAGTCTGTCCTCATGACCCTCCGTATGTGCACCTAAGCCTTAGCTCAACCTTTGTTGTGACTGTTTGACTTTCATACCTTGATCTCTGCGTTAACTGTTGTTGTTGTCAGTGTGAGCCACAGCCTGGGGGTGCTCACAGGTCAGGGTCCTTGCTCTACGCCTTTTACCTTCTGTTTTCTTCTCCCCTGTCTTCTCATTGTCTGTTCATAGCCCATCTATTGTGTTGTCTCTCTGTGGCAGTCTGATGCACCTATGGCTATCATTCTCAGCTTAACCTTTGACTTTTCCATTTTCACCATCAATGCTTTTGCCTGCAGGTTCTCTTGCCTCCATGTACTGCAAATAAGAACAAAAGAAAGCGCACCAACCTTGCGCATTATCTCAGTGATAAAAAGTGATTTTATTAAAATAGATGTATACTCACAAACATGACAATGTAAAAAGCATATATTATCCAAGAGTGGATCACAAGAGCCCAAATAGCGTGTGAATCCCACTTGAAGGGAGACTCTCTGTAAAAGCTGGTGCATTTCGAAGGAAGATCCTTTCTTCTTCAGAGCCCTTTCAGCATTACACATTTACACATAAGAGGGATATGGGGAGCTGAGACACCTCTCTAAAGTGAACTGGGTTCCATGGGCCCCCCACACAAAGTGAGCCCTGTCACGTTTCCCCTTTCAGCAGGGGACTAACACAGGAGGAGACCCCAAACGGGTTGACTCCGAAGTTAGTCTGTACTTCCAGTCCCCCAATGCCAGCGCCCACACAGTACCCCAAGCAAATTGTCCCATACAAAGCATTACTCACCCAACCAACCTCTGCCTCTCTCGTAGAACATACCCGCCGCTGGGGAGAAGTACGGACTGGTCCTTCTCCCTGAAGTCTTCTTAGCCACTGGACAGGGTGACTGGGCTGATACCATCATGCTGTTGGGGATCTGAGCTGACTGCCCAGCATCCCTGGGGTATCCAGGTGGTGACTGTAGTCTCATCCACTTTGACTTGATGGACATCCCCCAATGCCAGACCCTTTTCTGGGGTTGTGTCAGTGGAGACCGAAGTCCCATCCACGGACATCAGCTCAAGCTGCAGTTGTGAGGTGCCGATTGCATCCTCTTCCTGTAGCTCCTGCAGTGCTGATTGTTGTGGGAAGAGGTCAACAACACCATGCCCTGATGCCAGTCCTTCTGCTAGAGTCACACCGGCTGGTTCCTCTTCAGCAGAAAAGTCAATCAAATCCCCAGTCTCTGGAACTGGTGTCTGGGTATAGGGGTTCACCATCTCTTGTCCGTGGAACCCAGAAGATGTTACCAGTGCTGGGCAGAGGCTAGCAGAACTCTGCCCTTTTGTCAGCACTTGAGGTTTGGGGACGGCAATCTCTGGAATTTCCACTGCCGATTCTTGGTCATGCTGCTGAACATGTTTTAGTAGTTGCCTGTATGCCCTTTCCAGATGCTGTTCTTTCATCAGCAGGTATTCCAGATCTGGTTCAAGCTCTGAGACCCCTGTGAGACTGAACATAGCCTCTCTGTCTTCTCGTAGGTCCTCAAGGGTAGGTTTTCCTTCATCGCCAAACACAAAATGATCTGTAAGGCTCTCCTACAGCAATCCAGGGCCACGAAAGTCATATCCTTCCAGAGAGCACTCTGTTGTCACCCCTAAATATTTCTGCTCTGCTTGACATTGCAGAGCCCAATATTGGTTGTCCAGCTCTATCTCCTGCTGGACCAGTCACCCATTGCTCCTGGAGTCGCTGTCCCAGGAATGGCATCAGTAACTCCCGTTGGTCCCTGTCCTGTTTCACTGGGGTTTGATAGCACTTGTCCTTGTACATTCCAGAAACCTGGAGGGCTCCAATGCAAAGCACCACTGCCTGAGCTACAGGTACTCATCCGCAGACACAGTCCTGGGGTATGTTGCAAGAACGATCTGCAGCAGCCCCGGGAACTCTTATGCCAGCTCCATATCTCCACTGTGGTGACCGACATCTACTTTCCTGATCTTGAATCCCGGTGGTGGTTTGGACATGTTCCCAGCCCGGAAGCACAATCCCACCGCTTGCCACCAATGTAATGAACCCCAGACACCCACGACTGGGTATCTCCGTCAAGAAGCTGCTTCTCAGGCTCTGGAACACGAGACCAGTGATTCTGGCTATTGTAACCCCAAGATCCAGATGCCACCAGATTTGAAGTAAACCAGAGGTAGACTACTTTATTTGAACACAGGTACAAGATATATACACTCAGGAGACAATACCCACTCCCTGCATAATGACACAGGGCGGGGCAATCTACATTTAGTAACAAGAGACACACAGGTATTCAAACTTCACACCAGCAGACAGTCCCATCAGGAGGGAGGGCTGCTGGAGACAACCCCCACTAAGCTAATACACATAAACACATACATCCCATAATAGTTTGCTCCCAAGACAGACAAACAATAGAACAATGGGATGCAGCCACATAACATTAAACAATCAACAACCCCCCCACCTCACCTATCTCCTAAACAAGTCTACACAGTCTGAGACAAAGCCCACACAATATTAGGACAGATCTCCCTGTATCCCTAACAGGCACAGGGTGATTTACACATAAGAGGGATATGGGGAGCTGAGACAGGGGTCTCCCCACCTCTCCAAAGTGAGCTGGGTTCCATGGGCCCCCCACCTAAAGTGACTCCCATCACACCCCTGTTCTCTGCTGTCATGGCCAGACATAGATATGAGAATATAATGCGATTCATGCATTTCAACGGCAATACACTCTGTGGTCCTCAGGGTGACCCTGAATATGATAGGCTCCACAAAATTCGGCCCCTTGTAATTCACCTTTACCAGAAGTTTGCAGATGTGTATATGCCCCAGCAAAACATCTGCATTGATGAGTCCCTCATTATTTTTTATGGCCACCTTGCATTCAAACAGTTTCTTCCCAGCAAGCGTGCCAAATAAAAATGTATAAGACCTGTTAGAGTGCAACAGGCTATACATCTAATTTTTGGATTTACAAAGGAAAAGATAGTCACGTGGAGCCCCTCAAATGCCCAGACTACATGGGAAGCAGTGGCAAGATAGTTTGGACTTGGTGTCACTCTTTTTCCCTATGTGGGGTACCACTTACACGTGGACAATTTTTATACAAGCGTGCCACTATTTAGACATTTGTATAATCTTGGAATTGGCACAACCTAATCACTGGGGCTTCCCCCATGGCTTGTAAATACCCGACTTAGAACGGGGGAGAAAGCCTGCTTGAAACAATATGAATTGCTCGCAGTGAAATGGAAGGACAAACGGGATATTTTTGTCCAGTCTTCCATTCACACGGACATGACCATTCAAATTTCCATGACTATAACCTTAAGAGGGGTGGACTTCAACGACCAGATGATGAAACCGTACTTAGTTTCCTGTAAAGCCAGATGCTACTTAAGAAAAAACTATCTTTATTTTTATTTCAATTGGCTCTGTACAACACTTTTGTATGTTACAAAGCAACTGGACAAAATGGAACCTTTCTGAGATATCAGGAAGAGATCATCACGGACCTTTTGTATCCAGAAGGAGCTGTGACCCAAACCCCCAACCCAGATACAGTGAGCCAGCTGCATGAGAGGCATTTATCTGGTGCCATTCCTGTACCCCAACCCAAAAGTCATCCCAAAAAAGATGTTTCTGTAGCGGACATGGAATTAAGTGTGACACCTGTTTTTTTGCCTCTACTGTCCTGGCCAACCTGGTCTCTGCCTTAAGGACTGCTTCTGTCACTACCACACACTAGTGGAGTATTAATATAGGGTACAGCACCGCACAGTCTAGGGCAGGCCTTGAAATTTCCACTTGCCTGCTTGCATTTCGTGAGTGGAAATAACATGGGGGCGAGGGCCAGATCAATCAAACAGCCGATGGATATGGAGCGGAATGCCGGCACCAGAAGCGGAATAAGCTTTCAGGCATTAAGCACTCACACACTAACCAAGGGCCCAGAGTCCTTAGGAGGTCCTAAGACAGGCTCCTGAAAGGATGGGGAGGGGCCACAGGGTGGATTGTGCAAGCGTGCTACGAGTCTGGTCTGGTGAGAGGAGAGAGTGACTGACAGAGCCCAAGGAGGAGGAGAATCCACAGACTGGTGAGAACTCAGCACGTAACAGTGGGGGGAAGGGGGAGAAATGTCTATGACAGGAGTGCTTAGAAACGGAGCGTGACAGGCTGAGAGAGCAAGAGGGGAGATGTGTGTGTGTATATGTGTGTGTCTGTATGTGTGTGTCTGTATGTATGTGTCTGTGTGTGTGTGTGTCTGTATGTATGTATGTGTGTGTGTGTCTGTATGTATGTATCTGTCTGTATGTATAAATGTATGTGTGTGTGTGTGTATGTATGAATATGTGTGTGTGTGTGTGTGTGTATGTGTGTGTGCGTATGTGGTGGTGGTGGTGGTGGTGGGGGCTCTGTATTCACTTTATGTAGTAGGGGGTCCTGTGTGTGTTCTGGGGGGGGGGGGCACATTGTACCATAATGGAGACCACGTGTTCTAAGAGGGGGGTTGTGTGCTCATTATAACCTCAAATTATGGGGGGATGATGCCATAATTGTGAGTAGCAGATATACCAATCACCCCCTTTTTTGCCCCCTTCCCCCCCCCCTCTTTTTTTCTCCCCCTCTTCTTTATCTCTCTCTCTCACCCCCCTTTCTTTTTTTTTTAAAAGGGGGTAGAGGACATGGCTATGAGGGGGGATGAAGGAGGGTATATATTTATTTCTGTACCTGTATTCTGCATAAAACATTTAACAGGGGCAATTTATGAGAGAATTTACGAGGGCGTCTTTAGGGGAGGGATTAGGGGCATGGCAGGGTAGCGGTTGGGTGGGGCAACTGGTGGCGAGTAACTCTTAAGGCCTGCTAGTAGCTCAGGGCTTGAAATTTTAAGCCCTGGTCTAGGGCACATATTTACACAGGATCTTGAAAGATGTTAGGTAGTCAGGAAACTGACTATCGCATTTTAAGAGAGCCTAAAGTTATGAAAAGTTTACGGTTTTACAAAAAAAGTAAAAATAAAAAGTAATAAAAAAGTAAAAAAAAAAAAGCCCAAAATAGTTTTAGTTTTATTCAGTTACTGTTCTGTTGTTACTTTTTTATTGTTAACCATTGTTGTTTTCTTTACGGGAATGCCATTCAGCTGAAGCAATGATCTGTTTATTCTGACAGCAACAGGATGTGCCCTCAGAATATACGTCAGTGTGTGCAGTACTGCAGGATGATATTTTTTATCCACAGTAAAAAAGAACATACACAATATTGCCAAAATATTGGGACACCTGCATTTACACGCACATGAACTTTAATGGCAACTGCAGAATGTCAGTCAAAACATTTAATTTACTCCACACAAGCAGTATTCAAACAATGAGAGCTGTTTCCCCATCTCACATGCCACCCCACTAGAGGTTGTCGTCCTCGGCAACCCTCCCCATACAAACTCATTCTGGGCATAACGCTGTGGGGGCACACCAGTATTGGGCTTTGGTGACCTTCATAGAGTGACAGGCTCAGAAGCACTGGGGACGTCAGGCACATTTACTGGGAGAGGAGCTGCTAACCGCTCAACACTTTCCCTTGGTGGCAAACTTGCTATGGTTGGAGCCTCTGTGGGTACCGGGGCAGGGACAACCCACCATTCCTCCCCCTCCTCTAAGGGGATTTCCTCTTTACTCTGAGCAGGAGGAGCCATCCCCTCCACGCACACTGGTTCATCAAAATTACAACGCCTCAACATGTTACGGTGCAAAGTCAAACTGAATTTTCAGGAAGTCATCTCTGTAATTCAAAACATAACAGCATCTTTCTCTACCAAGGAGGAGGTGTAACAGCAGGGATTTCATCATATCCTGTCCTCTATCTCTCTCTGCAGTAAAAGGAAACTACAGTTCTCATCAACCACAGGGAATTGTAGTGAATGTGGGCGGGTACACTAGGCCTGTACATGTTGAATGTGTCTGAGAGTCTCGGTTCTCCCATCACTGCAAGTGGGGCTGAATTACATCACTGCTTCCTGGAGAAAGAACTACAGAAGGGATGTGCCAAGACCAGAGGCTGGGGGAATACGAGGCATAGCAGCCACTGGTCTTACAAACAGGAAACCAAAGAGAATTAACGGTTTGATTTGAAAATGAATATGCTATTTCAGAACAAACTACTGAGTGAACCAGAAGATGGATGACATACAGGTGAAACTCAAAAAATTAGAATATGGTGCAAAAGTTCATTTATTTCAGTAATGCAACTTAAAAGGTGAAACTAATATATGAGATAGACTCATTACATGCAAAGCAAGATAGTTCAAGCCGTGATTTGTCATAATTGTGATGATTATGGCTTACAGCTCATGAAAACCCCAAATCCACAATCTCAGAAGATTAGAATATTGTGAAAAGGTGCAATATTCTCAGCTCAAAGTGTCCCACTCTAATAAGCTAATTAAGCCATAACACCTGCAAAGGGTTCCTTAGCCTTTAAATGGTCTCTCAGTCTGGTTCAGTAGGAATCACAATCATGGGAAAGACTGCTGACCTGACAGTTGTGCAGAAAACCATCATTGACACCCTCCATAAGGGGGGAGAGCCTCAAAAGGTAATTGCAAAAGAAGTTGGATGTTCCCAAAGTGCTGTATCAAAGCACATTAATAGAAAGTTATGTGGAAGGGAAAAGTGTAGAAGGAAAAGGTCTACCAGCAGCAGGGATGACCGCAGCCTGGAGAGGATTGTCAGGAAAAGGCCATTCAAAAGTGTTGGGGACTTTCACAAGGAGTGGACTGAGGCTGGAGTCAGTGCATCAAGAGCCACCACACACAGACGAATTCTGGACATGGGCTTCAAATGTCGTATCCCTCTTGTCAAGCCGCTCCTGAACAACAAACAACGTCAGAAGCGTCTTACCTGGGCTAAAGAAAAACAGACCTGGTCTGTTGCTCAGTGGTCCAAAGTCCTCTTTTCTAATGAGAGCAACTTTTGCATCTCATTTGGAAACCAAGGACCCAGAGTATGGAGGAGGAATGGAGAGGAACACACTGCAAGATGCTTGAAGTCCAGTGTGAAGTTTCCACAGTCTGTGTTGATTTGGGGAGCCATGGCATCTGCTGGTGTTGGTCCACTGTGCTTTATTAAGTCCAGAGTCAAACCAGCCATCTACCAGGAGATTTTGGAGCACTTCATGCTTCCTTCCACAGACGAGCTTTATGGGGATGCTGACTTTTTTTTCCAGCAGGACTTGGCAACTGCCCACACTGTCAAAAGCACCAAAACCTGGTTCCATGACCGTGGGATTACTGTGCTTGATTGGCCAGCAAACTCGCCTGACCTGAACCCCATAGAGAATCTATAGGGCATTGCCAAGAGAAAGATGAGAGACATGAGACCGAACAATGCAGAAGAGCTGAAGGCCACTATTGAAGCACTCTGGTCTTCCATAACACCTCAGCAGTGCCACAGGCTGATAGTTTACATGCCACGCCGCACTGAGGCAATAATTGCTGCAAAAGGGGCCCAAACCAAGTACTGAGTACATATTCATTCTAATACTTTTCAGAAGTCAGATATTGTTCTATGTACAATCCTTGTTTTATTGATTGCATGTAATATTCTAGTTTTCTGAGATTGTGGATTTGGGGTTTTCATGAGCTGTAGGCCATAATCATCACAATTATGACAAATCACGGCTTGAACTATCTTGCTTTGCATGTAATGAGTCTATCTCATATATTAGTTTCACCTTTTAAGTTGCATTACTGGAATAAATGAACTTTTGCACGATATTCTAATTTTTCGAGTTTCACCTGTATTCAGTGAAGGTAGAAATCAGAAACAAGGACATGTAAGGAAGTTTTTGCCCAGAGTCATGCTTTAAGCAGAAGGCTCCCCTTGAAAAGCAGCACTATCAGCATTCGTTCCTAAATACAAAGGATTTAATATACCACTATCAAATCTGATCTATTTTCTTGTGATGATCTATTAGGCAGTCTTGTGGCATACTAAGCATTTTCATTGTGTAAAAGAGATTATTTTCTGCTTAATCTGCTGAGGATAATTGTGCAAAAGCATAGTATCTGAAGCATGTCAAAATATTTGCCATATAAACATGAATGGATTTTATGCTGCACAGTTTGACTCTAATTGATGAAGCTGAACATGGATAGCAAAAGGTAACAGCTAGCTAGCTAACCTATCATAATGAGAAGTACAAATATATATGTGGTTTACTGTATATGTTCTCTTCTGTCCGTACCTTCAGGTAAGTGAGCATATTATAGTAACCTACTAAAAAACAATCTCATTGTTGGGACTCTTCTTTAAACAGGAGGATCCCTATCCTAAATTTAGTGTTGCTGGGCTGTATCCAGTCTGAACATGGTTTGATAGTTCTGCTTTCCTCCGGTCCCCCCTAAGCTCAGTGTTATTGTTTTTTTTAATCTGCTGTTGGGGAGTGTTCCTGGCAATAGTATAAAGAAATCCAATAACTTGAGGTATGAATATTTATGTCCTCCTGTCCAACCGCTAGGATGGTTTTTCCAGTGGTGTGTGCTGGGGGGATATAAATATATGGGAGTGACCTTGAAAAGCTTTTTTGCCACACAGGCCTGCTGCCTATGGAGGGTGTGCTGTGTTACTGACACACCAAAGCTGTGGGCCTGAAGTTTCCTGCTGCCCTCCTGTAGGATATATTCAGGGAAAGTGAACAGGAAGGTGATTTCCTGGATTGGTGGACCAGAGGAGACACTTTGCTGAAAAGTTCCCTAGAGAGCTTGGCAGAAGCCACTGCTGGTGGATAATGCAAGGAGTTCTCTTGGCTCATCCAAAGAGTGTGTGTGCTGCTTAACAGTCTGAATAGTACATAGTGCCCATCTGGCTTAAAGGTCCTTTTTCTTTATTCACTGTGAATGTTACCCCCTTCACGCCTAAGGGTAAAACCAATGTTAATGCCTAAGCACAATTTTGCAACTTTGACATTTGTTAGTAAAACAGTACATATCATTACAACTACTTGATGTATCCAGGTGGATTATACCTTGTTTTTTTTAGGACAAATTGGGCTTTAATTTTTTTAATTAAAACTGGCTCAAAATAGTAATTTTTTTTTTAAATTTAGCTGTATATTTCTTGCTACTACCATAACCTACCACCAAAGAACATCCCAAATTAAATTTTCCTGCTCCTGATGATCACAGCAATACTACATATGTTTTTGGTAGTTGTTATTTGTACACATAGCTGTCACGTACCTGGTTGGAGACTGAAATGACGAGGTAGGCCTCACTTGAGTCACTAACCGTGACCACTCCGGAAGTGGAACAGAGGGTGTCTAGGGACCAGGGGGACAAGAGTGCCAGCAGATGTTGTTTGCAGCTGTTGCAGCTGGAGTCCTTGAAAGACTGATGAATCACTGATTCAGGAACAGTAGCGATATGCAAAGCTGGTATGGTAGGTCGCCAGGCATGCACCAGAGGGAGACAGGAAGCTGGAATGGGAGACAGGAGCAATGTCATAGGAATAGCCAGGGCCATCAACGAGTGGACAGCAAGATACCAAATCATAAGCGAGCCAAAGTCATGAGCAGAGCCAAGGTCAGGAACGAGTATCAAGCAGAGGAGGAAACAAGAGTCAAGTCAGGAACAAGCCGGGTCATCAACAAGGGATTCACACAGGAACAAGCAGGACACGGGGACAGCTGAAGACCAGTCAGCACATAACATAGGCAGAGGCACCCTTTAAATAGTCTGTCTGGTGCCAATCTTCGCCGTGCTTGTGCACATGTGTGTGCGCGATCGTGCATTTCTGTGCGCATGCGCATGACTGATCACTCTTCTCCGGACATTTCTGTGCGCATGTGCATTTCTATTAGCCAACCAACGCACAGAAATTCCCTTACTTTGCCCCCCCCCCTTAGGGGCAGCCTCCGGATGCCCACTAACGCTTGTTTTTCAGGATGAAGATGAAGGTAAGCTTGAACTAACCGTGAAGCATGGACATTAGCGGATGGTTCCCAGGAATTATCCTCTGGACCGTAGCCTTTCCATTTGATAAGGAACTGGGGCTGACCACCCCTCTTTCTACAATCCAGGATAGCCTCTACTTCATATTCCTCATTACCATCGACAAGCAGTGGAGCAGGAGTTTCTGAATCTCGATCCGGAAATAAATTGGTACTGTTGGTTTTAATAAAGAGACAAGAAATATCGGATGGATCTTCATATTCTTTGGTAGCATTAATTCAAGCGCTACAGGGTTAATCTTCCTTTTAATTGTAAATGGTCCCAGGTACCTCGGATTAAGCGTCTTTGAAGGACAGTTCAATTTCAGGTTTCTAGTAGATAACCAGACCTTATCTCCTGGTTTCAGATTTAGATTCCCCCTTCTTTTTCTGTAAAAAAATTTCTTGTTATTTGCCTGGGCCTCTAAAATAGTTTTTCGTAGCATTTGACCGTTCCTACTGAGGATATCCAACCTTTTTGGTACTGCCAGAACAGCAGTTTTCACCAGCATTTCAGGAAAGAAAGAAGGATGATATCCACAGTTGGAGTAAAAAGGGGACTGTTTGGTAGCAGAGTGGATGGAATTGTTGTATGCAAATTCGGCTAATGGAAGGAGAGACATCCTGTGTCACATACCTGATGGGAGACTGAAATGACGAGGTCGGCCTCACTTGTGTCACTAGCCCTGACCCCACTGGAGTTGGAACAGAGGGCGTCTTGGACCCAGGGGAACAAGAGCACCAGTAGTTGTTGTTTGCAGCTCTTGTAGATAATGACCTTGGAAGACTGATGATCCTCTGATTCAGGCACAGTGGTAACATGCAGAGCTGGTTTTGTAGATCGCCAGGTGTGCACCAGAGCAAGGCAGGAAGCGAGAGGAAGAGACAGGATCAGTGTCTTAGGAATAGCCAGGGTCATCAACAGGCAGACAGCAAGGTACAGAATCAGAAGCAAAGCCGAATTCAGGAGCAGAGCCGAAGTCAGGAACCAGTATCAATCAGGAGAGCAATCGGAGTCAGGTGAGGAACAAGCCGGGTCAGCAACAAGGGAATCACACAGGAACAAGCAGGACATGGGGGAGCTGAAGACCAGTCAGCACTCAACATGGGCAGGGACACCCTTTAAATAGTCCATCTGGCACCACTCTTCGCCGCGCGTGTGCTCGTGCGTGGGCGAGATCGCGCATTTCTGCGCGCATGTGCACAACTGGTCATCCTTCTCCGGACGTTTCTATGCGCATGAGCATTTCTATTCACAATTAGTTTCACCGGAAATCCCTTACATCCTGTGAGTAACATGAGAAACATCATAAGTATTGTTCCAGGGTCTGGTTCGTCCTCTCAGTTTGTCCATTTGTTTGCATATGATACGCAGAAGAAAAGCGAAGTTCGATCTCTAATGTCTCACACAGAGCTTTCCAGAACTTAGAAGTGAACTGCACTCCCCGATCGAACACAATATTGTTAGGAATACCATGTATACCATGTAGTCTTACAATCTGTTTGATAAAAGCAGAAGCAGTCTCAGCGGCGGAAGGGGTCCCTCTCAGGGGTATGAAGTTGGCCATTTTTGACAGACGATCAATCATGACAAAGATGGTGGTGAACCCTTCAGATGGGGGAAGCTCTACAATAAAATCCAGAGAAATCATACTCCATGGCTTTTCAGGTACTGGAAGGGATTCTAACAGGCTCCAGGTTTTGGCTTCATCAATATCAAATATATCTTCAATATCTAACATAGTTCTTACAATCCTTCATTAAGTTTGGCCACCAAAAGGAACAGGGGACCAAATTTGAGGTCTTGTGGATCCTGAAGTGACCCGCTAAAGGATGGTCATGACATCTTTTAAGAATGAGAGCTCTGAGTAGTTCTGGTATATAAATCTGTTCCTTGTGAAGATACAGACCGTCTCTTAGCTGAAGATGCATCTCCAAGGGGGGTGGATGATCATCAACCACTTCTTTTATTTGTGCTACAAGATCTGCTTGTAGGAGTAAAAAGTTTTTCGCTGGCATGATTGTGTCAGGTTCGGATGGTACAATTGGATCATGAAACATGCGTGAGAGTGCATTGGGTTTGCCGTTCTTTGACCCTGGACGGTATGTCAAGTAAAACGTAAAGCGAGAAAAGAAGAGTGCCCATCTAGCCTGCTGTGGCCTTAGGCGTTCTGCAGTTCTCAAGTACTCTAGATTCTTGTGATCTGTAAAAATGAGAATAGGGTGTGAAGCTCCCTCCAGCAAGTAGCACCATTCTTCAAGAGCCACCTTGATGGCTAACAGCTCCCTGTCTCCCACATCATAATTCCTTTCAGGGGAGCTTAACTTTCTAGAGAAGAAGGCAACAGGGTGAAGGAGAGATTTGAGTCCCTGTTGTTGAGACAATATAGCTCCAACAGCATTTTCAGAAGTATCTACTTCCAGGACATAAGCTAAGGCAGGATCTGGGTGCTTCAGGATAGGAGCAGAGGTGAATAGGGTCTTTAGCTGTTCAAAAGCTGCTTGAGCCTCGGGAGTCCACTTAAAAGCAACATGTTGCCTGGTTAACTGCATGACTGGTGCAATGATACCTGAAAAGTTCTTAGTTCATTTTCTATAGAAATTAGCAAATCCCACGAAGTGTTGTACTGCTTTCCTGTCTCTTGGGACGGGCCATTTTAGTACAGAGGTCACCTTTTGGTGATCCATAGCAATGCCATCAGGAGTAATCACAAGTCTGAGGAACTGAATAGTCTGTTTCTCGAATTCACACTTTTCAGCTTTGGCATAGAGGGGATGTTGGCGTAATCTACCCAGTATCTTCTTCAGAACTTTCAGTTACGTGACCTTCAGTTACGTGAGGGACAGGAAATGTATACAAAAGTTCCCATCTTACAATAGAGGCCAAATGACACTCAGGAAACCTATTCTTCATAATGCACAATTCTTACAGTACATTCCTTTTGAGGTAAACACTACATAAGGTACCAGGAAGGACAAGAATGGGAAATTAATGTTTTCATTTTAAAAAGCAATAGTTGGACCAAAAGATTGGAGCAGGGCACACTCTGCCTCATCGGGGCTAAAGAAACAGTTATTGAGAACTTTGACTGTAGATAATTTTGAATCTTAAAAAGTCTTGGTCCCCTTCGCCAGCTGGTGTGTGTGGCTACATGACACCCTGGAAAGCTATTCCTCTTGATGCAATGATGAATTATATTCCATTCCTCTTGAGAGAAACACTACACAAAATATATTCGCATGGGAATGCATTTAAAAGGCTAAAAATAAAACCTATGTGGCTCACTGCCAAAGTTAAGAAAGGTATAAATAATCAGAAAGAGCTTTTAAAAAAATATAAAAATGAAGGAACACTCTAATTTAATTGTTACAAGGAATATAACAGAAAATGTTAAAAGGAAATCAGGGCTGCAAAAATTCAAAACGAATGACAGATTGCAAAAGATAGTAGGACAAACCCCCAAATATTCTTCAAATATATTAATAGTATAAAAGTCCGGTCTGAGCATGTAGGCCCTTTACAAAATAATCTAGAGTGCATGACTGGGGACAAAGAGAAGGTAAATAAATACCTTCTTCAGCTCTGTGTATACAAAGTAGCATAGGGGTGCTCATGTCCATAATGGGGATGATATTGACACAGCCCCAAAAAATTCACAATGGCTCAAAATTGATATGGTCCAGAAAGACAAAATAAAGGTAAATAAAGCAACTGGACCAGATAGCATACACCCACAAGTCCTAGAAGAATTGAGCTCTGTCATTTCAAAGCCATTGTTTCTAATTTTTAGGGATTCTTTAATGGCTGGTATAGTACCACTGGAGTGGCGTAAGGCCAATGTGGTGCCTATATTTAACCACTTGGCAGCCACCGCAGATGTACTGCTACAGGGTGGCAGGGCTGCGCAAAATCACGTATATACACATGACTTGCATTTCCGGGTAGGGGTACGCGCGCCACCCTACCTATGCCTCCATTAGCTGCTGGGGATGTCAATCACTGAGTCCTGGCCAGCAATTCCCGGCCAGGACTCGGTGATAATTGGCAAAGCTGACAAAGGAGAGACCTGTGTGTAGACAACACAGGTCTCTCTCCCGTCAGCATAGACATGCTGCTTTGTATCTCTCTGCAGAGAGATACAAAGCAGCATGTCTCCCAAGTAAAAACACACACAGCACACAGTTAACCCTTTGATTGCCCCAGATGTTAATCCCTTCCTGCTCAGTGTCATTAGTACAGTATCAGTGCTTTTTATTAGCACTAATCACTGTATTACTGTCACTGGGGATGTCAGTGGCAGTTATTCAGTTCCCACCCAGTGTCAGAATACCTGCTGCAGTCCCACTATAAGTTGCTGATCGCTGCCATTACTAGTATATTAAAAAAAAATTCTGGTATATATAATGCCATTTGTAGATGCTGTAACTTTCACATAAACCAATTAATATACAATGGATATAAAAAGTCTACACACTTCTTTGCATTTGCATTGCGTCTTGGTCTTTAGTTGTTTCTAATCTGTCATGCAGCCAGACCTCTAACTACCAGAAGTGGCCATTGGATGCCTAACCTGGCCCTAGCCTATGCTGGCTTTTGAGCCCTAAACTAGCTATAGAATCCCACACCAGAAGAAATAGGGTTAACTAAAATAACAAGAGCTGCATATAAACACCATTGCAATTAGTAGGTTCACAAAGTAATATACTGGAAGGTGACCTCCACACCCATACAGTAGCACAGACCTAGTGTCATGTACCTGGTTTGAAGCCGAAGTGATGAGAGGGCTCCCCTTGTAGCTGAGTGCAGAGCACGACCCCAAAGAAGCATGGGTTGCCAGCTGTGTAGATGCCTGACAGTCTGAGGTAATGAGTACCTGATGAAGACATCAGACCAGATGATACTCTGGATATGCAGATGGCTCTGAGCAGCAGGGCTGACTAGGAAGCGTAGTCAGGAGGCGGAGCAGGGTCACACATGATAGGCAGTGAGGAACAGGAGCGTGGTCAGGAGCAAGCCAGGGTCATACACAGGATGCAGGCAGCAGTAGAATCCGTGAGAGCAAGCTGACATCAGATCAGAGTAAGGAAAGAAACCAAAACAGGTCCAGAAGCAAGCTGGGTCAGTAACGGGAAATCAAGGAATACTGAACACACAGGAACACAGAATGATGGAAGATAATGATCAACCAGCAACTTCTGGGCAAGTCTGCTGTTCCTATAAAGGCCATTGGGTGGCAGTACCAACAACATGAACGGGCATGTGCCTAGGTACTGTTCCACAACATTTGCACACATTCCTGGGAATGTTCAAAATTGGTGCACATGCCAGGTCTTTGGTTATTCCTCTTTAGGTTGATCCCCTGACACCTATCTCACACTTTGCATGTGGGATAATAACAATAGGACAGGGATATGTCCTTCACCAGTCTTTCTAAATACATATATATATATATATATATATATATATATACAATTGTGTTCAAAATAATAGCAGTCAGACATCACTAACCTGATCAATCACTGTTTTTGGTAGAAATGATAATTTACTAGCAGGTGTAGTAGAGTAATAGAAATCCAACAGACCCAACAGTCATGACATGCATGCTGCTGATTCTGTGTAATTGAATCACTAATTGAAAGGGGCATGTTCAAAATAATAGCAGTGTGGAGTTCTATTAGTGAGGTCATTCATTCTTTGAAAAACAGGTGGCAATTATTGCCCTTATTTAAGGAAGGAAGGCAGCAAATGTTGTACATGCTGGTTACAGTGCATTTCTCTCTGAAATTCTGAGGAAAATGGGTCGTTCCAGATATTGTTCAGAAGAACAGTGTACCTTGATTAAAAAGTTGATTGGAGAGAGGAAAACATATAAAGAAGCGCAGAAAATGATAGGCTGATCAGCTAAAATTATCGCAAATGCTTTAAAATGGCAACCAAAACCTGAAAGACGTGGAAGAAAGCGAAAAACTGCCATTCGAATGGATAGAAGAATAGCCAAAATGGCAAGGACTCAGCCAACAATCAGCTCCAAGAAGATCAAAGAAGGTCTAAAGTTACCTGTGAGTACTGTTACAATTAGAAGATGCCTATGTGAAGCCAAGCTATCTGCAAGAAGCCCCCGCAAAGTCCCACTGTTGAAAAAAAGATGTGCTGAAGAGGTTACAATTTGCTAAAGAGCACATTGACTGGCCTAAAGAGAAATGGCGCAACATTTTGTGGACTGATGAAAGTAAGATTGTTCTTTTTGGGTCTAGTGGCCGGAGACAGTTTGTCAGACGACCCCCAAACACTGAATTCAAGCCACAGTACATTGTGAAGACAGTGAAGCATGGTTGTGCAGGCATCATGATATGGAGATGTTTCTCATACTACGGTGTTGGGCCTATTTATCGCATACCAGGGATCATGGATCAGTTTGAATACATCAGAATACTTGAAGAGGTCATACTGCCTTATGCTGAAGAGGAAATGCCCTTGAAATGGGTGTTCCAACAAGACAACGACCCCAAACACACCAGTAAATGTGCAACATCTTGGTTCCAGACCAACAAGATTGATGTTATGGAGTGGCCAGCCCAATCCCCGGATCTTAATCCAATAGAAAACTTGTGGGGTGACATCAAAAATGCAGTTTCTGAGGAAAAACCAAGAAATAGAGAAGAACTGTGGAATGTAGTCCAATCATCCTGGGCTGGAATACCTGTTCACAGGTGCCAGAAGTTGGTTGACTCCATGCAGCACAGATGTACAGCAGTTCTCAGAAACAGTGCTTATACAACTAAATATTAATTAAGTGATTCAAAGGTAAGCAAAATCTTCAAACGTTTTTCAGTTTATATAGTGAATGTTTGAGTTTGTAAAGAAGAATACAAACACTGCTATTTTTTTGAACAGTCTAATATTCACTTTTCTTCAATTTTTTTAGAGGAACAACACAAATTTGATATATTTTTCTTCATGTTTTGATTTGGAATAGAATGTGTAGTGTTCCCAATGCATTTGTGTGTATGGAAATAAAAGCTATTAGAAGGATTTTGAGCCCTATTCACTTTTTTCAACACACTGCTTATTTTGAACTATTATTTTGAACACAACTGTGTATATATATATATATATATATATATATATATATATATATATATATATATACCTAGAAGCTATGGGCAACAATAGTAAACTAAACAAAGTAGCTCTAATCTGGTAATCCCTTCTGGTCTACAGCTTCCACCTTCTGGGGTTTTCAAACCAACAACCCAGAGACAGGAAGTCCATACATAATATATCAGCAGCCCAGACATCTACAAATACAGACAGTTGTGGGCAGCAAATCCCTGTAGATAGTACCATATGGGACAGGAAAGGTGAAGGCACATTTTCATTTTAAAGAGAACCAGTTACAAAAGGGTATTTGTAATAAGCTCAATCCCCACTTTTGAATGGTGCAGTCTTACATCTAAACGATTGATACTTCATTCTGTCTCTTTTCACAGAACTGTCCACTCAATGTTGAAACAAAAGACCATGTTATTACTGAATGTGTTACATGCTGACAACAGACACTCGTGGAATTGTCAAATAACAAAAGCAGTTATATCAACTCACCCTAAAACCCAGGGAGTGACCCTGTTTTTTACCTATCTCACCCTACATGATGTATAAATCCCCCATGATTCCGCTCATTCCTCAGAGAGCCAGCTCTCTTTCCAGTGGCCCATATTTTGCAGGACAATCCCGATACGATCATATGAGTATAAAGCAGTTTTGGTTACTGTTTCTAAAAAGGTGAACATGATTTCCATTAGGGCAGTGCACAGAACTACGTCTTTTATTATACACACTGGCTGTAATTCGATGTTTGTGTTCTATGATCATACATTTCGGCATGCTGTGTGATATTGTCAGTATCTGTTCTTATTCTGTATGTATGGATGCTGCACAGTAGCACTTCACCTTTTCTCTATACTGGTGGTAATTCTTAGCATTGATGTTTATTTTGTATGTATGGAAGCCATACAGAACCACTTCTCTTGTCTGGTATGCTGTCTGTAAACCACATTCTATGCTATTATGTAGGCATGCTTGTTGCATAGCACAAGGGGCAGACTGACAACTCATGGGGCCCCCGGGCAATAGAGGATCATGGGGCCCCTGTGTCCTTGCCCAAACTCAAAAAAGATTATGAAAAAGGTACCAAGGGCATCTCATGGGGCCCCCTACTGACCCCAGGCCCTCGAGCAGTGCCCGAGTTTCCAAATGGTCATAGTACCACTTCTCGTGTATTTTGGAAATGGGTCCTGCCATCTACTTTTACTCACTAAGTGCTTTGCACAGCTTCTGATGTTTGCTCAACATCTATTTTACTGTGTGTATTTGTAAGAGCCCTTTTAATGGGGTGCATGTACCTCTGCCTTTTCCTTTTCACCCTATAAACTGTTCTCTTAAGTTGATATCTCTGCAAAGGTCTTAACAGAAGGACATGTAAAAATATTAAAGTGATTGTATATCTAATTAAAAAATCAAACATGTCATACTTGCCTGCTCTACGTAATGGTTTTGTACAGAGCAGCCCTGATTCTCCTTTTCTGCAGTTCCCCACCAGCGTTCCTGGCTCTTCCTCCCTACCGAGTGCCGCCCATAGCAAGTTGATTGCTATGGGGGGCACTCATGCAGGCTTAATCCCAAGCTGAGCTTTGTGTGTCCATAGACACACACAGTGCAGCTTGGCCCTGCCCTCCACTCTTTTCTTACAGGCTGTGATTGACAGCAGCTGGAACCAATGGATCCCGTTGCTGCCTCCATATCCAGTGAGGAGAAAAAGAGCAGAAAAAATCACTGCTCTTAGGCACAGCGCTGGATTGAAATCAGGCTCAGGTAAGCATACGGGGGCTGGGGGAAACCTGGACAAAGAAGGTTTTTATTACCTTTTTGAATACAATGCATTGACGTGGATGCAAACCTCACAACAACATCTGAACACAGTGCCTATTTCTATAGTGTTTACTTGCCTCTCTTGAAAGCACTAAATGTCATTTCTCTCTGCTTTCTGTTATCAGCATGAGCCACTTCTGACAAGTTTTCCTGACACCAAGAGGTAAAAGGTGACAGGGGAGGGGCATCCAGCTGAATGACAGCCTCAACTCTTTTCCTGTGAGCTGTGTCAGGAAGGGGGGCTTCCCTCCAATCAGCTCTCAGAACTCTTGTACAGTGTGTAACTGCAGCTCCCCACCCCCTGCTTTGTGAGTCTGTGAGAAATCCTTTTCATCTTACAAGGATGTACAGGAGAAATGGCTGCAAATAAACAGAATGTTGGGGAGAGATGAAGAGCCTCACCTGCAGAGAAAGCAAGGGATAAGGTAAGTAAAGTTGCTTTTTCTGTTCTCCTTAGGTGAAAGAAGCATTTAACCCTTGTAATGCTGGAGGATTCCTACTGCAAGTGTCTTTTTTTCTGTTGTTCACTTTAAACTGTAATGCAGCAAAGCTCCAGATCTCTACCCTAGGAACATCCCTGCCTACATATTTAAAATTGTTCATATTTGTTAAACAAATCTAATATATAAGGTGCTCTAAGGCAGGGCTTGACAAATCGCAAGGTCGCCATGGCGACTAGAAATTGCATCCTGGAGCCTGGGTTCACACACTGCCTCCCATTGACTTCAGTGGAAAATCGTGCCCCATAGACTTCAATAGAAAATCGTGCCCCATAGACTTCAATGGGAAATCGAGCTCTGTAGACTTCAATAGGAAATTGCGCCCCATAGACTGCAATGGGAAATTGCGACCTATAGACTTCAATGGGAAATCGCGCCCCACTGACTTTAATGGGAAAACGCCTCCCACTGACTTCAATGGGAAATTGTGCCGCACTGACTTTATTGGGAAAACGCCTTCCACTGACTTCAATGGGAAATCGCGCCGCACTGACTTTAATGGGAAAACGCCTGCCACTGACTTCAATGGGAAATCGCGCCGCACTGACTTTAATGGGAAAACGCCTCCCACTGACTTCACTGGGAAAATGCCTCGCATAAACTTCAATGGGAAATCGTGCCCCATAGGCTTCAATAGGAAAATGCCTCCCATTTACTTCAATGGGAAAACAGCTCCTATAGACTGCAATGGGAAAACGCCTCCTATAGACTGCATTGAGAAAATGCCTCCCATAGACCCATAGACTTCAATGGGAAAATGCCTCCCATAGACTTCAATGGGAAAACGGCTCCCATAGAATTCAGTGGGAAAACGCCTCCCATAGAATTCAGTGGGAACACGCCTCCCTTAGACTTCAATGGGAAAACGCTTCCCATAGACTTCAATGCGAAAACGCTTCCCATAGACTTCAATGCGAAAACGTCTCCCATTGACTTCAATGCGAAATCACCTCCCATAGACTTCAATGCAAAAGCACTTTCCAAAGACTTCAGTGCAAAGACGCCTCCCATTGACTGCAAAGCAAAAACTCCTGTCAATAGCAATCCTATGTGAACACTTATTTCTGCATGCCACTCTATCACTTGTGAATCTGGAACACATCGCTACAAACTCGCACAGGACTCTTTTCATAATGGCACTCAAAACACAATGCATGTGGATGGCATCTGTGTAAACCACCTCAATGGGAACACAAAATATCTAGCCTGTCAAGCGAATCTGCGAGTTGCAAAACAAATCCAGAATCACATATGTGTGAACGAGGGCGGCTCCATTCACACCTGGGTGTTTTGGGATCGCAGCAGAATCACTGCGATCGCAAAACACAGGTTCAGGTGCCATTGTTTTAAATGGCGCCTAATACATGGTGAGCTTAAAATGTGCCTCTAAACAACCTAATGTGCATGGACACATAGGATAGCATTAGTTGCTAAACTCCTCTAGGAGCAGCATTTTTTTAAGCCAGTGTGCATGGATCCTAAATTCTGAACACAGCTTCTAATTTACATAAAAATATGGGTTTTCATTTAGAAAAATCTTTTACCAAGAATTCCTGAAACCTGTAAAAAATACAGTAATAAAATGCCCTATATAATGTCATCATTGTCAAACATTTCCTCCTGTAGTCACTTGTATCTGTGTAAGGTAAAGGTGTTGTCACATTTTATCTCACAGCCCAGCTGATAGGGAATGTTCCCATTTCTGCTGATGTCAGTATTTATCATCCTGTGAGCTAGGCAAATGAAGCAGTGGAGTACAGAAAGCATAGAGCTCAAGCTGAGCCAAAAGTTCCTCTAAATGATGAAGAAATTTCATTCATGCAGTGAATGAATTGGCATGCTTGTTATTTTTTTTTTATTTGTTATATAAATAAAGCAGCACACAAGGATTGTACTTTAAATATATATATATATTTATTCTTTATTAAAATTGCTTTTCTTGCTAAACAACAGTTGATAATTAGTGAAATACTAGGGCTTTTAACTGCTCCTGGGCTTACATTAGCTTCCCGTGGTCTTACATTAGCATTGCTTCTAATAAATAGTGTATAACAAAAATATGGATTATGCTTACTGTTTATGCTGTTTCTAGAAGCTCCAAAGCAGCTTTGCAAGCAAGACTGTTTCCTACAAACTATTCAAGGACAGGAATGTAGAGTGACTTACAGATCTACCCATTCCCCTGACATCCAGTGTATTTCAAATAATCAAACACAACCTACTATCAATACCAACCAAAAAAAGCTACAGGTTTAATGTTTTCATACTAGCTCAGCAATGGGCAAACTACGGCCCGCGGGCCGTATACGGCCCGGCGGACCTTTTAATCCGGCCCGCGGAGCGTGATACATTGGCTGTCAGGATGTGTGTAGACGGGGCAGCGTGACGAACGTGAGGGGAGCTAGGCTCCTCTCACAGTCCGCCCTGAAGACCGGAACGGCGCGGGATACATTGGCTGTCAGGATGTGTGTAGGCGGGGCAGAGTGATGAACGTGAGGGGAGCTAGGCTCCTCTCACAGTCCGCCCTGAAGACCGGAACGGCGCGGGAACACGGCGAGAGGAACGCACGGAGCAAAGGTAAGTCAATTTTCACAGGGGGGACTTGGCTTACTACTTGGGGGGGAATAGTACTATGGGGGATGAATTAATATGGGGAATGAATTACTATAGGGGGGATGAATTACTATAGGGGGGATGAATTACTATATGGGGGATGAATTACTATGGGGGATGAATTACTATGGGGGATGATTTACTATATGGGGGATGAATTACTATGGGGGATGAATTACTATATGGGGGATGAATTACTATGGGGGATGAATTACTATATGGGGGATGAATTACTATATGGGGGATGAATTACTATGGGGGATTAATTACTATAGGGGGGATGAATTACTATATGGGGGATGAATTACTATGGGGGACGAATTACTATGGGGGATGAATTACTATATGGGGGATGAATTACTATGGGGGATGGATTACTATATGGGGGATAAATTACTATGGGGGATGAATTACTATATGGGGGATGAATTACTATGGGGGGTGAATTACTATATGGGGGATGAATTACTATGGGGGATGAATTACTATGGGGGATGAATTACTATATGGGGGATGAATTACTATGGGGGGTGAATAACTATATGGGGGATGAATTACTATGGGGGATGAATTACTATGGGGGATGAATTACTATGGGGGATGAATTACTATATGGGGGATTAATTACTATGGGGGATGAATTACTATGGGGGATGAATTACTATGGGGGATGAATTACTATATGGGGGATTAATTACTATGCTTACTATGGGGGAATATTACTATACTTACTATGGATGACACATACACATCATTCATCTACTCTTGGTCCGGCCCCCGGGTCCAATATATGAACCCATTGCGGCCCTCAAGTCAAAAAGTTTGCCCACCCCTGTACTAGCCTAATTTTTACAATTTACCTCCTTGAGTAGCTTTTCAGGCTATAACAAATAAACACAAATTGCTTGTAAAGGGCTATTCTTATTAAAGGGTGCTTTAACCTTTTGAAGAGCGAGGGCCACTTAACTGATTTGGTAACTGGTCTAGGGCCACAATGAACTGTGGGGTTTTACCACCCCCAAACCACAAATGAGCTCTTACTGTCCTCAGCCCGAGATAAGCCTGCTGATGCACTGCTGTTTACCCCTGCACTGCAGATCCAGCACAGTTCACCTGCTGTTTTCCTGCAGGTTACCTGCACTGAGTCATAGACTTCTATTACATCTTGCGGGTGTGGTGCACTTTCTTAGAAGTCTATGGCTCAGTGTATGGTATGTACTCTCCAGCGCCTCAGGATATGCACAGCCAAAAGGGAAGCCAAGGGTACCAGGACAGAGACAACCAAAGGAAATGCTTCAGGGGTGCAGCCCTCCTCAGACGGGGAAATCAGCCACTGGATAGAGAGAAAACAGGTGGCGCACACACCTAGTGCATTATCCAAGGTTTATTGTAGGAATTAAATCATAAAAACATACTCACAGACGAAGCATGTATCTAAAAAGCATAGAAAAATGACAATAACCACAACGGCAGGCAAGGTGTTCTCACTGTCAGTGCGATCAAATGGCTGATGCGTTTTGGGGACGAGTCCCTTTCCTCAGAGCTGATGACCAGCCTCTGATGCAGATGTATGATGAATGGAAAGTAGGATCAACAACAAGGCTCCTACTTTCCATTCATCATACATCTGCATCAGAGGCTGGTCATCAGCTCTGAGGAAAGGGATTCGTCCCCGAAACGCGTCAGACATTTGATCGCACTGACAATGAGAACACCTTGCCTGCCGTTGTGGTCATTGTCATTTTTCTATGCTTTTTAGATACATGCCTCGTCTGTGAGTATGTTTTTATTATTCTTTCACTCCTACAATAAACCTTGGATAATGCACTAGGTGTGTGCGCCACCTGATTTCTCTCTATCTATGGCTCAGTGTAGCTAACTCACAGGAAAACAGCAGGTGCATTGCGGTCAGTATGAAAGCAGCCTAATAACCCTTTTTTATAGGCGTTAATATGCCCATTGCAAAAGCGCAGTGTGTGTGATGTTTAATACACTGATCATTTCCTCTTCTAGCTTCTGCTGGCATGGCTTTCCAGGCTGCTAGAAAGGTCCCAAGTGAAGTGCACTTGGTATCACTCTGCCTGGGACAGGGACTGACGCTACAGAGGAAGCATTGGCTTATGCGTCTCCTGCTCCCTTAGCAGCTGCCTGCTTCTTCTGCTTCCAGCGCTGGCTCCATGCACTCTGATGCTCTGGGATTGGGGGTCAGCAACCTGTTGATCATGATCTGGGCTTGCCGACCCACCATCCAAGAGCATGGGCATGTGCTTCCCTGGTTCACATCAGAGGGCTCAGCAGGCTACATGTGGCCCACGGGCCATGGGTTGAGCACCCCTGTGTTAAAGAGATGCCTAATCATTACATGCCTAATCATTACATATTACATAAACTTCATTCCACATTGTGAAACTAAATTATCAAAGGTTCCAGCACCTCCCATCCACACCCTCCCAACCTCATAAAACATTTAGGACATCTGTTGCTGCTAAGATGGATGATGTCAAGGTTAAATTTTATAGTAAATATATCTCCTAGCACAGTTAAGCATGGACCTCATAAAGAGAGCCTTGAGCTATCTTGAAAAGGCAAATATCTGATGTAGATTTCCTCTAATAGATTATTGGAAAGCAACATGGTTCCACTGAGAGACCAATTCAGATACCATGTGACAAATGTTCCTCAAATTGGGCTTGATTCGCAAAAGTATACAGTATGTCTGGGCATAGTAAAAAAATTTGATTTACTGACAGCTCCATGTCAGCCACCTCTGGATATGCCCCGTCCATCCCCCATGCCATCAGGATCTAACTCATAAATTTGACCCCCACCACCCAGGACCACGTTCCTTTTCTTTCCTCTGTGTAGTCAGGACCTGGTGCAGTATTCTACCGTGCTGGATTAAAGATCTGGCTGCCTGTCCAGTGTGAACCTCCTGGACATAGCCCCCTTGGTGTCTGCTGAATGCTTCAACTGTGTGGGGTCCTCGCTGCTGGTTTTTGGGGCTGTGGTAAGTGCCTTGTCTCCTCCTCCCATGCTCATCTCCAGGACTTTTCCAGAGCTTCCCCCATCCTTTGGAACTATCTACCCCAATTTAACAGACTATCGCCTACTCTGTTCACCTTTAGGCGATCTCTGAAAACCTATCTCTTCAGGGAAGCCTATCCTGCCCTCAGCTAATAATGGAATCTTCTACTCTTCCAACCAGTCCATCCCCCACAGTTACTACCTTTTGTACCACTAGCCCCTCCCTCCTAGATTGTAAGCTCCAAGGAGCAGGGCCCTCCAATCCCTCTTGTATTGAACTGTATTGTTGCTGTATTGTCTCCCGTTATATTGTAAAGCGCTGAGCAAACTGTTGGCGCTATATAAATCCTGTATAATAATAATAAGTGGACTAAGGTCTGCAGTTGCGGGGTGGCATTGTCTATCCTCTGTGACCGGTCGGTGGCTTGTGAAGCCTCAGGGATCTCTCCATGCTTCTACAAACAAATCTCCGGTCCCAGCAAGATGATGGTGCACTCCACGATGGTTTCTGATGGCCTCAGTGCCATACAGAGCATGTGCAAGGTTAGTAGCCAATATGAAATTTTGGGGGCTGAGCCAGGCAGCTTGATACCAAATTTAAACTTGCAGAGTACTCAGTGTAGTGTTGCCTGGCCATAAACAGTCTTGTGCATCTTTGGAAGGCTGCCAAACTCTGCAATCAAGGAGAGTGAGGTAAGGCTGTGAGCCTGCTGCTAAACCTGTGTGGTCTGTGAGTGAACTGAAGGTGACCTTCTTCTCCTGTGCTTCCTTACCAGCCCACATCTTCTATTGCTGCACGTAAGACAATGCCAACCCCAAAAGACCAGCCTGTGCCGAGAAGGTAGGAGACTCACCCATCACTCTGTTGGATTGCCATGCATCCTGAGCTGACACCTGTTTTAACCCTTTCTTTGCCAGTTCATCAGATTTAAGACACCCGCTCAGAGAGGTATCATTATTATTATTATTATTATTATTATAGAGTATTTATATAGCACCAAAGGGTTTGCTCAGCGCTGTACATTAGAATGGGGGACAAGACATGAGACAATACAGTAGCAAAACAATACACGATACACGAGGGTTAGAGGGCCCTGCCCTTTCGAGCTTACAGTTTAGGAGGGAGGGGATGGTGATACAGGAGGAGATAGCTGTGGGGGATGGAATGGAGTGAGGAGTGGAGGGGATCGGCTGTTAGGTGAGGGTGGGGTAGGCTTCCCTGAAGAGATGGGTTTTCAGGGTGTGCCTAAAGGTGAGGAGGGTAGGGGACAATCTGATGGATTGGGGAAGTGAGTTCCAGAGGATGGGGGAAGCTCTGGAGAAGTCCTGCAGTCAGGCATGAGAGGTGGAGACCAGGGAGCTAGAGAGTAGGAGGTCTTGCGAGGAGCAAAGATTACGGGTAGGGTGGTATTTGGGTATCAGGTCGGTGAGGTAGTTTGGGGCAGCGTTATGAATGGCTTTGTATGTCAGTGTTAGTAGTTTGAATTTGATGTGTTGGGCAGTCGGGAGCCAGTGGAGGGAATGACAGAGGGGGGTGGCAGAAGTGGATCAGTTGGTAAGGTGGATGAGTCTGGCCGCTGAGTTCAGGATCATTCAAGACAAGATCATCCCTCCAAGTCTAGGGACAGTCGGCACAGAGAGAGGTCGGTGGATTGACATTCTAGATCAAGATCCAGATGCTGTAAATCACCTTTAAGGACTCACAGCTCTCCCCACCCCCCCCCCCACAACCTGGACCATGAATGTGCTGGGCTTGTTCAAATGAGTCACTTCTGGGGAAAACGGTTTGCGAAACCTGCTTCAAAGATGCGACCAAGGACATTGATGCCGGGAAGGGTGAAATAGTTTATTTTATGAAGGAAGCGTTCAGGATACACAAAAATCATCTGCTGAACAGCTATAGCCACGTCAACAAGCCACTTCCTTGTATCATGTGACTACTCCTCAGTTGAATACTGGGTTGAAGAGTCCCAGGCACTACCTAGGGTGGTGTCCGAAGATTCATCTGAAGAAGAGGAGGATGAAAGTTATGAGAGGTTCAACTTCAATCTAATACAATCCTTCTTGAAAGATGTCAGGAAAGCCCTGCAGTGGGAGGATACAGTGGAAGAACTGCTGAGGGAACAGTGTTGCTGCTTTAAGAATATGAGGAAGGAGGGGCTCACCTTTCCTTTAATGAATGAAATTAATGATGTAATTGAAGATGAGTGGATGCAAATAGAGAGCAAATCTTTTCTCAAGAATCACTTTGCCAAGATGTACCCCTTCAGGAGGAAGGATGTCAAGCATCAGGAGGACCCACCAGTAATCGACGCAGCTCTCATGCATTTGGCCTGGCACGTTATGTTGCCACTTGATGACGCAGTCTTGTTTAGCGATGTCCTCGACAGGAGGGTGGACTTTGACCTTAAAAAGGTCTACACAGCTGCAGGAGGAGTGTGAAAACCATTGTTAGCCCTAGCAGCGATTTCCAGGGCAGTGGAGGCCTGGATGGACAAGTCGGAGGCAGCAGTTACTAACAAATTTGGTAAAGCCTAGATCATTACCTCATTTAACAACCTACGGCTGAAAGCCGGGTTTATGGCAGAGGCAGCTATTGACATAATTAGATCCCTTGCACGTGTGATACTAAACGCAGTCACAGTGAGGCGCACCTTATGGCTCAGACCTTGGGTGAAAGACCCATCATCTAAACAAGGCTGGTGCAAAATCCCCTTCGAGAGCCAGTCTTTATTTGGCGACAAGCTCAACACAGTGATTACCAAGACAATAGGGGGAAAGTCTGGCTTTATCCCCCAGGATAGAAGACTACTCTGGCAAAAGAATCTAGCCTTTGTTAGGCCACCTAGAGCAAGTGGGAAAGAAGCGAGAGCCTATAGGCCAGGGAGAGAATTCCACAGACCTTGGAATGCCCCCTCTGGGGCGAAACCAAAGAGAACAAATACGGAAAGTATTCAAGATCGCTGGCTGCTATCCACCATAAAGACACTTCTGTGAATTTCTCAAAAAAACAAGTGCAAATTTTGTACAAACCACTCTCTCTTCCTGTGGCCCAAAGAAGGAGATTCTGTTTAAGTATGTGGACATGCTTCTCCAAAAAAACCGATACAAACAGTGGAAAGAGCACTTCTTAGGAGTCTACTCTCTGCTATTCCTAATGCAGAAGAATTTGGGGATCTGGAGGCCAGTAATAGAACTCAGGTGACTGAACAGCCATGGGAAGAAAGAGCATTTTAAAATGGAATCATTACAAACCATCCTGAAAGTGGTTCAACCTGGAGACTGGCTTCTCTCGATAGACTAGAAGGATGCATATTTTCACGTTCCAATTGTCCCTTGTTTCCAGAGGTTCTAGATGTTTGCGGCGGGCCTTCCTCATTACCAGTTTATCTGCCTGCCCCTCAGGTTAACCACGTCACCCAAGGATTTCACCAAAGTTCTGCTGGCACAGCAAATGGTAGCTTTCCACCATCCAACAGTTTGTTCGCAGACTGATCTGCTGGGCCACCACACACACACAGATCTCTGTCTGGCAGATCTGCTAGTTTACAATCTGCATGCAACCTGCCAACACGCAGTGCAATTGTATACAGATTGGCAATGAACTTAGACCGAGCATATAGACACTACAATACAACAATCTCTCTCGGGATATGAGTCCTATTTAGAAAAACAAAAGTCACTTATTAATTTTATGATTTAATATCCCAAAAGTGGGCAGTGCATAAAATATGTAGAAAAAAAGAAGTTACAAGAAAGACAAAAAGATATACACAATTGGCTATTCGCTATACAATAAAAAGGGAATGAAAACAGAAATGAAACTTTTATCCTGTGACTGGAGCAAGTAAAGCAGAGTCCGCGATTCACCAGTCAAATGGAATCGGCCCCTTATGAATCATGCCGTCCATATCTCAGGGTCCTCAATTTATTGAAATATGGATGTTGGCTGGACTTTAGTCTTTGGCCAATCAACCTTGGGGGATGTTCCTGTACCAGCCCACAGGACGTACTGTGTTCTGAAGTGCCCAGAGCTGAATGGGTCAGGAACAGTTAGGATCACTGGGTCAGGGATAGGATTTCTGACACCAGCACGTCAGTCCAATTGCGACAGTACAAATTACTGTTCAGCTGTCGCAATCAGGCACCATATAACCTTTTTGTGTGTTTCCCTGGGATTCTACATAGATTACAAATACAGTTTTACATGCACATGTAGCCTAAACTGTGTCCAATCAGAAGGAATTATTTTCATCTCGCTGCAACTAAAATTTTAGCTGTTATGAGAGATGAAATAGATTCCTCTGATCTATTGATATAAATCAAAGCTGTGAGGCATTTTGGAGCCTTCTCCCTGTCTCTTGCTGATTCGTGTAGCCCAAATGGCTAGGATTCTTCTTTTAGGTTCAAGAAGGTGACAATCTTTGGCTAGATGAGAAAGTTTTATTGGCATCTAGGTGCCAACTCTAGCCTAGAAGCTTGCCCTGTCCTTTCCAATCCTAATTAAAAACCTATGTCCCTGAGTGATTAAGGAATACTGTATTTCTAATAAAACAGGAATAAACTATAACTTCTACTGAACTATTTCTACAGATCACATCGTATCTCAGCTACTGATAAAATGATTCTACTCTTAGGGCATAACCTAAGGTGGCTGACATGGAGCTCGTCAGGAGAGGAAAATTGTGGTAAGTATTTTATGGTCAATTTTCAGTTTTTTGTATTTACTGTAAAATCTGTTCCTTGAGGTCCATTAACCACTTGAGCTCCTGAGGATTTACCCCCCTTAATGACCAGGCCTCTTTTTGCTACTTGGCGCTGCACTAATTCAACTGATAATTGCGCGGTCATGCAATGCTGCACCCAAATGAAATTTACGTCCTTTTTTTCACACAAATAGAGCTTTCTTTCGGTGGTATTTGATCATCTGTGCGCTTTTTATTTTTCACGCTATAAACAAAAAAAGGCCAAAAATTTTGAAGAAAAACAATATTTTTTATTTTCAGCTATAAAAAATATATAGTAAACTCAAAGTTGGTTATAAATTTAGGCCAAAATGTATTCTGCTACATGTTTTTGGTAAAAAAAAAATCCCAATAAGTGTATATTGATTGCTTTTTGTGGAAGTTATAGCGTCTACAAACTATGGTATAAATACTGCAATTTACGCCATTTTTCTGCTATACAGCGCTGTGCTAGTTTAACGGACAATTGCGTGGTCATGCAATACGGTACATAAATGAAATTTACATCCTTTTTTTCCCCACAAATTGAGCTTTCTTTCGGTGGTATTTGATCGCCTGTGCGGTTTTTATTTTTTGCGCTATAAAAAAAAAGGCTGACAATTTTGAGGAAAAAAAACACTATTTTGGACGTTTTGCTATAAAACATGTCTAGTAAAAAAAAAATGTAAAAATCAAATTTAGTCATAAATTTCTGCCAAAATGTATTCTGCGACATGTCTTTGCTAAAAAAAAACCCAATACGTGTAAATTAATTGGTTTACGTGAAAGTTATAGCATTTACAATTGGCGGGAAAGATACTGGGATTTTTAGGGTTTTTTTTATACTGATAATGGCGGCGATCAGCGAATTATGGCGGCGATCAGGGACTTATGGCAGCGACCAGCGACTTATGGCGGGACTGCGGGACTGCGGCGGCCATTTTGACATTGGGGGGTACTGACTTGGGGTCACTGACATTCCCAAAAACACTAATACAGTGATCAGTGCAAAAAAAAAAAACCTGACACTGTACTAATGGCAATGGGGAGGAAGGGGTTAACTTTATTTAGCAGGGAAGGGTTATAGGAGTGAGGGGGAGTATTTTCCTAGGGGGCGGGGGTGTGTACTGGGCGGGACAAGGCTGATCGAGAAAGAAAAACTGTTCTTTCTCGATCAGCTCATCCTCGAGCTTTCAGGGAAGTGACAGACAGCACATCTACTGCAGCTGTGCTCTCTGTCACTGTTTGCCGCCGTTCGCCGGGACATAGCCGCTAAGGAGCGACTGTGACCCGGCGACTGACATCTGCGGCAGAGAACCGCGGGACAAATAGGGCTCGCGCGCGCCCCCTATTTGTTTACAAAACACATGTCTTAAAACGTGGTTTTGCCTGAGTGCCGCCCTGCCGCCGTATATGTACAGTGGCTGGGCGGCATGCGGTTAAAGGACACAAGACTATAGTACGTCTTGGACATGTGGACATATTGCCACCCACAAAACATCTGGACACTGGCAAAACAAAAATCATTAAACCAGCCCCTGTATAACCCCATATCCAGTCATCATGCCTCAGTCTTGTGAGCAAATAATGAAGAGGGGCAGTATTTGTGGCCCTCAGTGGATTTTAAGCAACAGACTTTATTGTAAGTATGAAAATAGTATTTTCTTTACTGTCCATTGAGAGACCCAGGACTAAGAGTTTGGCAAAGCCAATAAGAAAACCAAAACATGTAGAATTTTACTAGAATCAATGTTTGGATGAAAGCCTGTCATTTCCTTTGCAATATCCCAAGGATATTACAAGCAAAATGACACCCTGGTATTTCAGATAATAAAAAAATAAAAGTACCTGAATGAATGATGCACTTGAACTAATGATGTAGAGGACAACCAATCATCCTCCTAAAGCGGGGGTCAGCAACCCATAGATTGCGATCTACCAGTAGATTGCGGCCAGGTGATTCGTAAACCAAAACACGGTTTCCCATAGGAATGCATTGAAAACCAATTAATCCGTTCCGGAGGTCAGAAAAAGTAAAAAAAAGTCTTATCTGTTCAAAACACTTTATAAAGTACACTTTAAAGGCATAGTACTGTACAGGGACATGATTAAAAAAAAATTTGTAAATGCATTGAAAACCAATTAATCAGTTCATATTGCGAAAAAAATTTGTAAACCGAGCCATTATTTTCAATGGATTTTCATTCGTAAACTGAAAATTATGTTAACCGAGGCGTTTGTAAACTGAGGTTCGCCTGTACTGGTCATTATAGTATAAGGGTGCTTTCACACTGATGTACTGCAGTTTACCCACAGGGGGGGTGCAGTGCAGTCTACCTACAGCTTTCCTGCTGTTTTGCTGCACTTAGCCATAGACTTCTATTATATCCTGCGAGTTTGGTGCTCCACACCTGCAGAATATAAAAGAAGTCTATGGCAAAATACAGCTAACCCAGGAAAGTCTCAGATGCACTGTGCTGCACCCCTGGTGCAGGTAAACTGCAAAAGCAGCTACACATGTCGCAGCCACAGGAGTTATACACCTTGTCATGGTTGTTGGGTGTAGCACCTACCAAGCATGACCCATTCAAGTGAATGAGGCTGCTCTGCAAGTGCCCTGTAACCTTGTGCAGTACAGCAAACAAGGGGTTAAAGCAGGCAGCAGTGTGTTGCTTTCTCAACACCTGCTTTAACCCTGCAGAAGCATGCAGTTGTAAGCCGTGTACCGGGGTGGGCTCCCCAGGATACAGTGAAGTCACGAACGAGGAAAGCAACCCCAACACCAGCTTTTGGCACAACAGAATTTTACTTAGATGTGGCAAATAAACACAACCACAAATGCTGGAATATACAATAAATTTACATACACCCAGCCCAAAGGCTGAGACCCTTGTGCTGCACAGTACGGCGCCTCCTGATGGATGAAGGTAGAAAGTGAAGTAATTTACCTACTGGCAGGCACAAATAAGCTGCCACACCTTACCCGTTATTACCCTAAAAGAGCAGGAATCAGTGTATGGGTGTACGGTATGGGCTAGCCTGCGGTGCAGCACAACAGCTTACAATCTTACACAAATCTACAGTATTTCCTCTCCCATAACTGGTCCTGTAGCATGTGCCTCAGTATTCCTTCTGAGCAAAACGCCAGTCTGGCTTGAGTTTGTGGGATTTTATCAGCTCTCCAATGTGAAATGTCACTTTAAGTTGTGGAGTCCTTTCAATAATCAGTAACACTTGTGGCCTGACACAAACAGAGACCCTAACTAACTAACTATAGGCCTGGACTCAGTCTCAAGGTGCCAACACTGAAATGAGGTGCGTGCATGATCTTACTGATCCGGGTCTCTTTTGTATCCACTGGTGACTCTGAACAGAACAAATGTCTCTCCAACAAGCATGCGGTCTTGCCATATATGTTGTTTAGTTCCTCTGCTCTCATCAGCCTTCCTGGCAGCAATCTCATCAGCTTCCTGGCAGCAATCTCATCAGCTTCACTCAGCTCACACGGCCCCTTCATTCAGCATCGTCCAAAAAAAAATGGCTGCAGTCTCCTCTTCCTGTTCACTAAACTCCAACTCTGAGTGCAAAACCCCACCTCTTCATGAATATACAAATATCTATGCAGTCTGAGCCTGTGTTAGAAAAACAGTGACATCTTGTGGCTAAAGAATGTCAGTCAAAACATTAATTTACTTCCACACAAACAGTGTTCAAACAATGAGAGCTGTTTCCCCATCTCACACAGTTGCGGGGCGCTTTCAGAGTGGCACCTTTTATTAGAATGGGTCATGATTGTCAGGCGGTAGCACCCACCAAAAAGCAACAGGGGGCTTAATTCTTGTGTACACCGTTGGCTGCTGCTACAGTGGATGGCGATTGGGGACAGTAAAACCACAACTCAACCACAGGGTTTTACCACCACCAAATTTACATGTGAACGAGCCCTAAGGGTGCCGCAGCTTAATGCAACTAAGGGTCATTCACATGTGCAGCAGGCACTGTTGCTTCTCTAAAAAGCAACCTGAGTGTGTTTGACAGGTGGTAAGGAGGTGGGCGATAAGTTGCCTCCTCACCACCTGTTTTAAACCCATTCCCAAATTGCATGGCTGAAACTTTGATATCTCATAAAAAAAGCCTGATATAATAATGTCTGTAGCTTGGTATAGCCCTTGGATTAGTGGCTGCATTCATTTTTTTTCAAGCTTTTTTTGCTTTATTTGCATCTAGCAATCCTGTAGCAAAATGGCACCGCCCCAGTCTATAACTGGCTTTTGAAGCAAGGACTACGTGAACCGGGCGACTAACACAATTCCTGTCTCTGGGTGGCAACATCACTCCTCCACTGATCTATGGAGGAAGCCATGGCTGTCACCCTAGGCTGCTCAGACTATAAACATGTCTGTATCTTTTCATTTCCATTACATGGGGGGGGGGGGGGGGGGTAGTGAGTGGTTTACAGATGATAGCAGGGAAGAAAGATATACACAAGAAGTGACAAGGACATTACATTTCCAGCAACACCAACAGATACTATCTGTATTTGCTATAAATGTTCTTGGCTGGAAAGAAAAAAGAAAACTAAGGCAGCCAGCAGACCTAAGGTCTGTAAGCTGCAATATATTCCATTTTTGTTCTTGAGTTTATGTATCCTTTAAGTACACTTTATCAAAGCTGTAGGATTTGCTGGCGATCATTAGTGTTTCACTGAAAGGTTTCAATTGTTGCCTGGAACAGTCCTTTAAGGGAAAAAACACAGTAAAAATATATTACTCTAGTATTTCATATAATACATTACAATTGTGAGGCATAGTTACAAAAAAGTGGGCAAATTTAGGTACATTCAGATGTCTAAATTCACACAATTTACATGCTTTTTGCTACATACAGTATATGTTTGGCACATTTTTGAAGTATTAAAATATGTTGAAAAAGCAAAATAGAATTTTAGGCTAGAAATTCTTATAGCAAATTTGGCAAATGTGTGGCAAATGTGAACTTAATCATTTTAGAGTGACAAAACGTGGAGAATTGCTAAAAATACCGGTGAACGGAACACCGACCGTATTATAAAAAAGATCCTTTTTACCGAGATCTGTATTTTCTAATAGTGGACAGAAATTTCAGATGTCACTGCGAATGTGGCTAGATCATGTTGCCATGTTACAAACAAAAACGTAAATATATTTTATTGGGATTTTATGTGATAGACCAACACAAAGCGGTACATAATTGTGAAGTGGAAGGAAAATGATAAATGGTTTGAAATATTTTTTACAAATAAATACTTGAAAAGTGTGTCGTGCACAAAAATGTATAATATATATAAAATTAACAGTATATACATTAAAATGATAGTTCTGTAGCTAAGCAGAAGCTACATATATTTGTAAAACTGATTACTTAGAAAATGGCCTTTGCTGACTTTATACGCACATCAGAGACAGCTGCCAGTGAACTCTTTATGCTGAATATTTTCAGATTGCTTCTTGTTTGAGCGATAGTTCTGACAGTCTCCTGGAGGTTAATGAAATACAAAATTCCAATTTTAAGAAAACTTACTTTTTAACAATTTCTGAAATCCTGGCAGCTGAAACCCTATACAACATTGCCCTCTTGTGTTACAGTTCAGGAATGCATCTATTCTGATACTTGAATAGAAGTCAAATACTGTACAATAGTTAATTAAAAGGGCTTTACACCTTATGGAAAGAGTCAGCTTCCAAGATACATGTCTACATTTAATAATATGGAGGGCTTCCTGCCAATTATGGATAAAGTCACCAAAGGACCCCAGTGCAAAACCATTAATCCCCATGCCCCCCCCCCCCCCCATTCAACTGCTTCCCAGCTACTGACACTCGTTTCCTGTGGATAGATAGATAGATAGATAGATAGATAGATAGATAGATAGATAGATAGATAGATAGATAGATGGATGGATGGATGGATGGATGGGTGGGTGGGTGGGTGGGTGGGTGGGTAGGTAGGTAGGTAGGTAGGTAGGTAGGTAGGTAGATAGGTAGATAGATAGATAGATAGGCTCTTTGGGGCTTTAGCCAGCCCACCTGTGGTATAAATTGGGGGAAAGCCATGACCCAGAGAGTTCCCCGTGTGCTCTGGTGTGCTGCTGTTCTCGTTACATCCCAGAACAAGGAGAAATCGTCTCTCCTGCCCTCTATACTGTGGATCCTGGGGTTCCACCAACTATGGACCCTGCCATTATGGACTAACACCTGAAAGGTATGCCTGGGTCATTTATCAGTTAGTCAGGGTTAGGAAAAAATGAACCACTTGCACTTTTATCATGGTTGCACTCAGGGGCGGACTGAGAACTCATGGGGCCCCCGGGCAATAGGGGATCATGGGGCCCTGTTTCCTTGTCCACACTCAAAGCATACGCAAAAAAGCCTATGAAAGGTACTAGGGCCATCTCATGGGGTCCCCTACTGACCCTGGGCCCTCAGGCACTGCCTGAGTGCTTGAATGGTCAGTCCGCCACTGGTTGCACTACAGGTGATCAGTAAGGATTGTCAAACGTTTCCTTGAGCCTGGTCTGAAATATTCAAAGGGGTGCATAACAGAGCAAAAGAACCTGGGCCTGGAAAGCACTAGAAGAGTAGGAAGTACATTAAACTAAAGTGTCAAATCAACATGTAAGGAGAAGCGAACAAGGTTGTTACTAATGGCAACCAAGTACATATGTATGACACATAACAAGTCGAGGCGCGATACCTGGGACAGGTGAGGTGTCCTACAGTAGTGGGAGGGTCACTGCTTTGGATCCATCCCTAGCGGTTTGTGTCCTACATCAACCTGGAGCAGACCAGCATTATGGAGGCCCTCAACCTAGCTGAATGGTATGGGGAATGAAGGAGTTAACACAGGATATGCATGGGATCCGTGTGTGGCGGGATCTCATTCTGTTATGTGGAGTGAGGTAACAGAGGTACACTGGCTGGTGGAGGTGGCATCCAAGTGGGGTCTTAAAGTGGTACTAAACCCAGGACACTGCATTCACTCTATCTGATCTCACACAGTACAGAAAACAAGGAAAAGCAATTATTTTAGTAAATATAAACTGCTAAATACCTTTTCTCATCAGCAGTTAGAGCAGTCTCATGACTTCTATCAGTGTCCAGCTGAGAACATGTTAAAGCTTTTAGGAGGAGTTTTCATTTTGCTCTAGGAGAATGCAGAACCCCTGACCTCTGTCTGGACAGTGCTGATTGGCCATGTGCTGATCACATGCAGTCTCCCAAGAGGAAAAAAACCTCTAGCAATACACACCAAACTGAGCATGTGCAGAGTGTCTCCACTTTATGTCTTATCAGAAGATAAGAGAGGGGCACTGGAAGAAGGGGAGGAACAGAGAAGTCAGGATCAAACAGCATTTTTACACAATGTAGAGGATTAACCCCTTAGGTTCCACAGTGAGTATAACAAGCATGCTTCACTGCATATAGAGACTGATTTTACTGTTGTGGGTTTAGTAACACATTAAGGAGGTTCTGGCTGCTATAAGTGTGAGGGGGTCCCAGCAGTTAGCAAACCTTCATCTCATATAAATGGGTCCATAAACCTGGCCATAGACAGATCACAATCTGGCCTTTTCAACAGAGTTTGGCAACATTTCAGTCAGTGTGTAGCCTTCTCTGTGCGAGAGAGGTTGATCATTAGATCCACTTCTGTTGAATGGAAATATTGGAAAACATTTCTCAATCAACAGCTGCATCCACTGATCAGTGTATTCTGATAGCTGTGGTAGCTGTTGTCAGAATACAATGTCCTAGCGTGGGAACTCCTCTATCCACCTACTTTGTGTGAAAGAGATTACACAGATAGAGAAATGTTTAGCCTTGAGTCTTTCTGGACATTGATACCTATCAATGTTCAGAGAGCAGGTCAGTGTGTTTGTGCAGAGGATGATACAGGATGACCCGCAAATATTCCGATTCTGCAAGGCTCTGTCAAGATGCAGACCAGTCAGAAGCCATAAAATGGCTACCTGGGACCTTTCTTTGGATCTGAGGGGAACCATCAAGTCACCCTTTGAACCACTGGAAGAAACTTATTTGACGCTTATAACTCTTACAGTGTTACTAAACCCACAACAGTAAAATCAGACTGTATATGTTAAGCATGATTGTTATACTCACTGTGGAAACTAAGGGGTATATCCTCTGCATTGTGTAAAAAGGCTGTTTGATCCTGTCTTCTCTGATCCTCCCCTTCTTCTACTGTCCTCAATCAATCTGCTGATAGTACAGAGTTTTAGGAATCACTCTGCACATGCTCAGTTTAGAGTGTATTTCTAGAGATGTTTTTCCTTTCTTTGGGAGGGTACATGTGATCAGCACAGGGCCAATCAGCACTGTCCAGACAGAGGGGCAGGGGTTATGAAGCTTCATAGGACAGTCAGAAAAGAATGAAAACTCCTACTACAAGCTTTAAGCAGTGCTCAGCTGGACACTGATAGAAGTCACAAAACTACTATATACTGCTGATGAGAAAAGGTTTGTAGCCGTTTATATTTAATAAAATAATTACATTTCCAAGTTCTGTGTATTGTGGGAGACCATATCTAGTGAATGCAGGGTCCTGGGTTTAGTAACACTTTAAAACAGTTTTCTTGGTAGCCATTACAACAGCATGCAGAGTGAATTACAAGCTTTGTCCATCCGGGAAGCTTTTTTCAGATCTTGGAGGACAGAGTGATCTTAAAAACTGACCCAGGGTTCATCCCAGAAGTCGCTTCAACATTCCACAGATATCAGGACATAGTGCTTCCTTCATTTTGTAACAACACTGCTAACAGTAAGGAAGAACAACTTAATTGCCTCGATGTAAAGAGCCTGTTGACTTATCTGGAAACCACTATAGATTTCAGAACTTGAAAAGCGATCTTTGTGCTATATTCACAAAAAGAAGGCAAGCAAGCTTCTAGAGGCACTCTAGCCAGATGGATCAAGACAGAGGGATACATGATCTTGAACAGAAATTCTCTGTAGGTTCTCAATGCCCACTCCACTAGGGCATTAGCGACTTAATGGGCAGAAAAACTGGTGCCACCCTGGAGCAAATCTGCACAGCTGCAAAATGGTTGGATGGTACATTTTTCTACTCTTGTATGTCACTACCATCGTGAAGTTCTGGCTAGCCAATATCAGGCTTTCGGGAGGAAGGTCCTTCAAGCAGTGGTCCCCCTCCTAGTCTGTTCCATCCTTCAGTTCTTGTGATGACCATGTTCCTGAGGGACTTCCTTTTTAAAGATCTGAAGGCAAGGTGTCTTCTGTGAGAGGAGCTCCATCTCTGGTTAAACAAAAAATAATGAACTGTCTATGGTTTGCTTTAGTCTCAGAGAATCATTGTGTAGTTTCACAGCCTCCACAAATAGTATCTCCACCCCTGCTTCCAGCAACTTAATAACCCTTTATTTGGCATCCATGCATTCTTAATCATCATCAACCAGTTTTATATTGCAAGACTGAACAGATTAAGCCAACCAACCATCACAACCTTTGATTTTGTGTTAGGTTTTGTTGACCTGAATTATTTCTGCAGTCTAAAGACTCATGTGCATGGGTTCCTCTTTGCATCTGAACTGATTTTTTTCCCCTTACAAGTCACTGTCAGTGAAAAAGCAGCTCAAAAAGACTAGAAGCAATTTCTTGCAAAGGCAAATTGAAGCAATTTAAAAGCAAGGAAAGTGACATCCAGGGGTTTATTTACTAAAGCTGGAGGGTCCAAAATCAGACTCCCTTCTGCATAGAAACCAATCAGCTTCTAACCTCAGCTTGTTCAATGAAGCTTTGGCAATGAAACCTGGAAGCTGATTGGTTTCTATGCAGAAGGGAGTCTGATTTTGGACTCTCCAGCTTTAGTAAATAAACCCCCCAGAGTCAATATCTCTAAATTTGTTTTCATGTATGGATAATCCAGATTTCTTCTAATCAGATCTACCCAAGTCACACCTCTGCTCCACTCTTTTATACATTTAAAGGGAAACTAATGGTTTTTGAGTCAAATGTTAATTAAATGTATATATTTAACTGAGTTTTAATTTACTTATTCACTATTAATATAATATTTTTACTGATAAAAGTGCAATAAAATGTAATTTAGCCTGCCTATCTCTAAGTGGAGTTCTGTACAGACCCATAAAAAGTAGTGATACAGAAAGAGAAATGAGGGGGAAGGGTTAGTCACATCTCTGAATCAGCCAGGTGTGTAATATCAGCTTGGAATATTGACTATTGTAGACAAAATAAAGCTGCTAATATGTGTGGAGATCTGCTGCCCTCTACTGTTAGCTGCTAAAATTACAGGGCTATGTATAATTATGTATTAGTGCTTCCTATTTCTGGGGATAGGGTTCTTAAAATCCCAGAAGCAGGAAGTGGAGAGACAGAGAGGAACTGACAAAACACATTTTAATGTGTTTTATCCAGACCAGAAGAAGAGACTATTAGGTAAATGTTCCTATGTTCTGGCTGTTTAACTATAGCTGCCCATAACTTCTTAATCTGAATCCTAGTGGCAAATAAGTCTCTGTCTTATTGTTATTATCTCACATGCAACGTGCCATATAGCTAGGTCTTATACTGTATATACAGTATCTCACAGAAGTGAATACACCCCTCACATTTTTGTAAATATTTTATTACATCTTTTTCATGTGACTGATGTGAATGTAAAATATATATATGAAAAGCGCTTCCCAAATTGACAGCGCTATATAAGCACCTGAAATAAATAAATAAATAAAATAAATAATGTGACAACACTGAAGGAAAGTGAGTACACCCTTAGGTTAAAATGTCCAAATTGTGCCCAAAGTGTGAATATTTTGTGTGACCACCATTATTTTCCAGCATGCCTTGGGCATGGAATTCCTCAGAGCTTCACAGCTTGCCACTGGAGTCCTCTTCCACTACCTCATGACAACATCATGGAGCTGGTGGATGTTAGAGATCTTGCGCTCCTCCACCTTCTGTTTGAGGATGCCCCACAGATGCTCAATAGGGTTTAGGTCTGGAGACATGCTTGGCCAGTCCATCACCTTTACCCTCAGCTTCTTTAGCAAGACAGTGGTCATCTTGGAGGCGTGTTTGGGGTCGTTATTATGTTGGAATACTTCCCAGTCCCTGAAGGGAGGGGATCATGCTCTGCTTCAGTATGTCACAGTATATGTTGGCATTCATGGTTCCCTCAATGAACTGTAGCTCCCCAGTGTCGGCAGCACTCATGCAGCCCCAGACCATGACACTCCACCATGCTTGACTGTAATCAAGATATACTTGTCTTTGTACTCCTCACCTGGTTGCCACCACACACGCTTGACACCATCTGAACCAAATAAGTTTATCTTGGTCTCATCAGACCACAGGACATGGTTCCAGTAATCCATGTCCTTAGTCTGTTTGTCTTCAGAAAACTGTTTGTAGGCTTTCTTGTGCATCATCTTTAGAAGAGGCTTCCTTCTGGGACAACAGCCATACAGACCAATTTGTTGCAGTGTGCGGCGTATGGTCTCCCACCCTTTCAACCTCTGCAGCAATGCTGGCAGCACTCATACGTCTATTATGAAAGACAACCTCTGAATATGACGCTGAGCACGTGCACTCAAGTTCTTTGGTTGACCATGGCAAAGCCTGTTCTGAGTGGAACCTGTCCTGTTAAACCGTTGTATGGTCTTGGCCACCATGCTGCATCTCAGTTTCAGGGTCTTGGCAATCTTCTTATAGCCTAGGCCATCTTTATGTAGAGCAACCATTCTTTTTTTCAGATCCTCAGAGAGGTCTTTGCCATGAGGTGCCATGTTGAACTTCCATTGACCAGAATGACAGAGTGAGAGCGATAACACCCAAATTAAAACACCTGCTCCCCATTAAAGCGCTGAGCAAACTGTTGGCGCTATATAAATCCTGTATAATAATAATAATTCACACCTGAGACCTTGTAACACTAACAAGTCACATAACACCGGGCAGGGAAAATGGCTAATTGGGCCCAATTTGGAGATTTTCTCGTAGGGGTGTGCTCACTTTTGTTGCCAGCGGTTTAGACATTAATAAATGTATGTTGAGTTATTTTGAGAGGACAGCAAATTTACACTGTTATACAAGCTGTACACTCACTACTTCACATTGTAGCAAAGTGTTATTTCTTCAGTGTTGTCACATAAAAAGAGAGAATCAAATATTTACAAAAATGTGAGGGGTGTACTCACTTCTGTGAGATACTGTGTGTAGTGGTCACCTTCCAGTATATTAGTATAGCAACTTTTTCTTAAGTTTATATGCAGTTTCTTTTATTTTAGTTATATGCAGCTCGTTGTTTTAGTAAACCTTGTGCATTCCGGTCTGCGATTCTATGCCTAGTTTTAGCTTAGTGTTCAATAACCACCAGGTTTGGTAGGAAGTCCAGTTGCATGACAGATTAACAAATACTAGAGAGGGACTAAAGCTTAGCGTAGATAGTAGATCACTCTGAGTTCCATTGCCAAACCACAGTTTCTGCCAGGCTGATTGGACAGCATTTGAAGAATCTCTCCATCACTACTGATCATCTCTTCAGGTCTTTGATATAATGGATGGACAGACACTGAATTGTGATCATTCTCAGGGGACCCTGCAATTGAACTTTACTGCAGCATTTATCTGGAAGTATCTCTTTTAATAACTACTGTATATATATCCAGGTATATGTGCATAATTGCACCAGGACTCTTATTGGGCCCTTTGCTGATATTACCTGTTTTTACATTGGATGAATGTACTATTATTAATCTTTTCTTATATAAACTTGTATTGTTTCCATACTGGTGTGCATCTATATACTTATGGTTAATGTTATATGCAGGATGCTGTAGTTCCTCTGCTCCGTTACTTTAATTCGATTACTGGTTAATTTCCCAGGAAGGAATCCCCTCTGTTCACAGAGACCCTGTCCTGGGTTACGGCACTGACAACTTTATTATCAAACCCGTTCTTCCACTTAGAAAAGGTTCTGGTTCTCTTATTTGCCTACAGGTTTAGTGCAACCTGTTTGGGGAAGCCATTTGCCATAATCTCCCTTAAAAAGGGATACATATCCATGCATATGCAATATTTATTTTTTACCTGAAATTAAAAATCAATTGTCTTTTTTTCAAGTCCGGGAATAATAAATAAAGAAAATATACACAAAGTCACTGTGTGTTCTTTATAATAGATATGTAGTAGTGAATGGTTTCTAAGATGATCCACTTAGCTTTACTGCAGTAAAAATCTGGTTATACAAGTTTGTCATTGTTATGCTGCCATTTTTATTCATTTGTGTACATAGATGAAAATGTAAACACTTCTCTAAATTACAAGAACAGTCAACATTTGTATTTCCTTTGTGACATGCATGAGCACCATAAAAAAAGGTCTCCCAATACATGGTACTCCTATTTACTATAATAAAACAATGGAAATAACTGCGCTCTTGCATTATCACAGATGTCTTTTTGTGACCTGAATAAATACAAAGATGTTCAAATGAAAAATGTTAAAGTGTGATTTGCTAAGAGCCTTGGGGTCCTATTTGGTCAGTTAACAACATACGAACCACTAGTATTATGATGTCAGAACCACTGGTATCTTGGCATCAGAACCCCTGGTATCTTGGATGAGGCAGTGAAGCTTGTCATCGTAATGAAAAATAAAAATTTAGAAGAGATTTACTATATTGCCAAAACTATTGGGGCACCATTCCAAGTCATTAGATTCAGGTGTTCCAATCAACTCCATGGCCAAAGGTGCATAAAACCAAGCACCTAGGCAAGCAGACTGCTTCTACAAACATTTGTGAAAGAATGGGTCACTCTCAGGAGCTCAGTGAATTCAAGCGTGGTACCTTGATAGGTTGCCACCTGTGCAATAAATCCATCCGTGAAAATTCCTTGCTATTAAATATTCCACGGTCAGCTGTTAGTGCAACTTTATATATATATATATATATATATATGTGGTGGTTTATGTAAGGATATATATTATTTATAAAGGGCGTGTCCCTTTCCCTTAGATGAAATATTACAGTGCCTCCAGCCGTTAAAATAAGGCAAATATTTAGTAAACCAATAATTTGGACACCTTGATAATTTGATCACCACTTATTATTATACCTTGAATTCTTTTAGCCAATATGATTTCGTACCATACACACAAAATTTGCCTTATAATAGATAAATATAAAAATTTATTTATGTACAAAAATTATATATATATTAACACAAAACGCAAAAGACTGGTGATAAATGAATATTGGTACACACAATCAAGAATATATCCTACCAATGTAAGACACAATAATAAAGTTTCTAACTAATTACATCAATCACAATTTTTAAATGATCTGATTATTTATTAAATTTATTAATAATTAATAATTTCGAATATCTCAAAGGTTATATTCTCGCAAGCCGTGGCCATAGGATTGCAAGAAGCAAGCCCTTGATATATGATACTCTGGTTATTAATATTCAATAAATTATGAAATATGAAAAAATTTATAATATGGCAATAAACAATTTTTAACAGTAAAATAGGATTTCTCTACATATATCTAACTACCCAATATTGTTGTGATACACTAAGATAATTTTATGATTCCACACAACAGAGAAAATAGGTTAATACAAAATCAAATAAACATCTCACCACACCCGGAATTCAGACTAGGCAACTCTCCTGTGGATTTAGCTGGCAGTGGAACGCCTTTGGACTGATATATAGGGCAAGTGAAAGATTCTCAGTAGGGGAGAATGTAGGAAGTTATAAGATTAGAGGTTTAGGAATTTAGTTAAAGTTTTAGGAAGTTTTAAAAGATGGAAGAGTAGTTGTTCAGCAGAGATCTTCTTCTTGATCAGGTCTTTCCATGAGGTTTTTATGAGGGTTCCTTCTTTTTTTCTTAAAGCACAAGGGCTTTTATATCCACTAGTCCATTGTTCTAAGATACCTTCCCACCAGGCTTCCTGATTGGCTAGTTGAGAAATGTGTGTACATAAGCTATTTCTCACCTGCCCGCCAGGTGGCGGTCATGTATCATAGAACAATGTGAGTATTTGAGATGACTCATACCTTGGGTGGAATCTTCAGGTAATTTCAGGAATTAAATATACGGCTCTTTCCAGATATAGCAGTGATCATACCTATATTATTCTAAATAGGGACCATGGAATATAGGTGTATATTCAGTTATTCCTTCTTGAAGTACCATCCTGTTTGTTTCCTGATAAGACATGTAACTAATGCTAGTCTATAATACATCTTACTTCCCATCGTCTCAATACTCAAATTAGTGATATATAGTTCCCATTGCTGAGTATTTAGTGGTGTTTAAAATCTATAACATCTTATTTATAATCTGTTTTTGTAGTATATTTTTGTAATTATATACAGTGAACTTTTAGACTTAAATGTCCTGAATTTCACCTCTTTGTTTCAGAATCAACATTTTCTCTGTGTAGGAAAAAAAAACTCTCTGTTTGCCTGGCCCTTGTATTGGACTCATGGTAAACAACTGTTAATGCTTTCACCCTTGGTGAACAATAGTATATTTTAATAGTTTCAGAGGTCTGTTAGTTTATCACACTCTACAAGGTTTGGGTAAGCTCTCAGACAATCAGTTTGGTTCCTCTATTGTCATGTCCAGACCTTGTATATGTTTACCTGCTTATTGAAGTCTGAATAATGGTGTTTGATCACCTGTAGAACTTCAAAATAGTATTGTCTCTAGGAGGAAAGAAAAACAATCCCTTCACCCATTACATTTCTCTAGCTAGATGGTCATTCGACTTTCCAACCAAGACAAATTAACCCCTTAACATCCGGCTATGCTGACTTGATGTTATATAGGATTATGTCTGGATAAATCATGTTTTTGAGACATAATTCAAAAGCCCACAACATATATATATATTGTACTGGAAAAGTGTGATTTGCTAAGACCCTTGGGGTTTTATTTGGTAATTTAGCAACATGAGTACCATTGGTATCTTGGCATCAGAACCACTGCTATCCTGGCATCAGAACTATTAATATCTTGGCATCAGAACTATTGGTATCATCTTGGTATAAGAACCCTTGGTATCTTGGCATCAGAAGAAAAACACATTCACTCAGTGCTTCCTTTGCTATCATTAGAAGGTAATCCTTTCAGATCAGATTGGATCATGTATAGGGGATAGAACACAGGAAGAAGTTGAAGTGTATCCGGGTGCCAGATCACTTCCTAAACTGAAGTAATAATTGGGTGCCACGTCCTAGTTATAATATTCAAAATTTGAAGGGAAAAGGACAGAAAAAGGGTTTCGAAGGGACTTTAAGGCACAGAGATTCCAAACACATATTGGTAAAATCATTTGTACTTTATTGTGACAATAAGTCATGGAAAAACATTTTGCAGTTTAAAAGATAAATGTTGTACTATCCCCGCAGACAATGTCCCACAGCCCACCATACACAAGGAACACCTTTATTATTGGAGACATAAGCCACCAGATGAATCCCATCGGGGGTGGTGGAGAACATTAAATCACAGGAAAATGGCCCAACATGTTTCACGACAATGATCGCTTCCTCAGGGGCTTAGTAGTAAAATCTAAAAGAAACCATATTACAACATATAATTATAAAGAAGAAAAAGAAGCACAATCATATATTAATATAATACGACTTATATAAGATATCAATATGCACCATGCAGCAGCAAAAACCCTCCGTATGTAAGGGGTAGGCCACCTCTGTGTGTTCCACAAGGCAAGAGGCCGCTTAACAGGCCCAATATGGGGGCGCAAAAAATTGGCTGAAGGTTCAAAACCTCAATGGTCTAAAATCAGGAAAATACAAGTAATATATACTAGGGTACAACCCAAAAATTCTTAGTAACACATGTAATAATAAAATTTATCCTAAATTGGACATCCCAGTAATGATACTAGTATGTTAAGCATTACCTTAAATAAAAGTTGTTGTATCACAAGTCAAGCCTTTCCTCAGGAAAAAGATCCTATCCTCCCACGAAGCAACAATTGCCAAAGGAAAGAGAAGGGATGTCAGGCTCCGCCCAACGGGATCTCTAGTGGTCCACAGCACGAGGTTTCCCAGGACGCGGAGTCTAAGTCCCAGTCTGCCTTTTCACCAGAGCCCCTGATGGTGGGGATGGACTTGGTGCAAGACTGGAACCAGGTCGCGTCCCTGGGCACCCCCGGCGGTGGCAGAGGGGTCCCGCTGAGGGTATGTGCCCGGGATGAGCCTGCTGTGAAGGGGATGACAGACCCCGATCCGAGCGGGATGGATGGGATGACAGATCCCGATCCGAGCGGGATGGATGGGCGACTGCTAGGAGTGAGCGAGGTCAGACTAGCCGGGTCGGTATCGTGCGGGCAGCGTGGTACAGGGGGAGCAAGCGGAGAATGGTCGGGGTCACAAGCCAGGTTCAGCAGGTAGCGGGCAGCGTGGTACCGAGGGTCAGGCAGAGGGATGGTCAGGAACGAGCCGGGGTCAGAGCAGGAGAGGGTCAGCGTAATCAGAACAGGCAGAGTTTGGCAACAAGGAAACGTACTAGCAGGAACACAGGAACAGGAACAAGACCTTGCGGCAATTTGGAAATGCACAGGGCAGATTTAAATAAGGCGCCCTGTGTTTCCATTGGTGCGGCCGCGATTGCTACTGCGCATGCGCGGCCGCCGCCGCGATCTCTGTGTTCGCCGGCCAGGAAGAATCGGCGATCTGCGCATGCGCGCGATGCTGAGCGGCCAAGATCCCTGACATTGCCCCCCTCCTACGGGCAGCCTCCGGATGCCCAACCGACCCCTTCCTAATGCCTAGTTCCGAAAAAATTTCTGCACAAGTCTTGGGGCGTGCAAATTTTGGGACGGCTCCCACGAATTTTCTTTCGCCCCATATCCCTTCCATTTCACCAGAAACTGAGTCTGGCCTCCCCTTTTCCTACAATCCAGGATAGCCTCAACTTCAAATTCCTCCTCCCCATCCACGTTTACTGCCTCCGATGGTTTAGACCTTCGATCCGGGAAGGGGTCTGGAGTTGCTGGTTTCAGTAGAGATACATGGAAGACCGGATGAATCTTCATAGATTCAGGCAGTGCGAGCTCGTATGCTACCTCATTGATCCTGCGTTTGACCCGAAACGGGCCCAGGAATTTGGGAGCCAATTTCTTCGATGGGCAGGACATCTTTAAATTTGTGGTGGACAACCAAACCTGGTCCTCTGGCCGCAAACTCAACTCCCCTCTTCTTTTTTTATCAAAAGCCCTCTTATTGCTCTCCTGGGCCTTTGCCATCGCCTCTTGGAGCAATTTGCTATTAGAGGATAAAAAGCCCAGCATGTCCTGCGTGGCCGGGACCGTGATTTCCGGAATCAAATCCGGTAAAAAAGTGGGGTGGAACCCATAATTTGCGAAAAAAGGAGCCTGGCCTGTAGCAGAATGACTCGCGTTATTATAGGCGAACTCCGCTAGCGGCAGGAGGGTCAACCAGTCGTCTTGGAGGAAGGTAGTGTAGCATCTGAGGCACTGCTCAAGTGTCTGATTCGTTCGTTCTGTCTGGCCGTTTGTTTGTGGGTGATATGCAGAGGACAATGACAGTTTAATTCCAAGCGTCTCACATAGAGCTTTCCAAAATCTAGACGTAAACTGAACCCCCCTATCTGACACAATATCCTTGGGGATTCCGTGGAGTCTCACCACCTCCCTGATAAAAACCTGTGCGGTCTCATGGGCTGTCGGTGTGTCCTTTAAGGTACAAAATGAGCCATCTTGGATAACCGGTCTACAATCACAAAGATTGCTGTGTGTTCCTGGAAGGGTGGAAGCTCTACAATAAAGTCAACAGAGATCATGCTCCAAGGTCTGTCAGGTATTGATAGTGGGCGTAATAGGCCCCAGGCCTTGTTTCTGGTAGTTTTATTCCTCTGGCACACGGTGCAAGTCTTAACATATTTCTCGCAATCCCTGGCCATAGTGGGCCACCAAAAGGTGCGTTGCAATAGTTCCAGGGTCTTGCGTATTCCAAAATGTCCCGCTAACGGGTGGTCGTGGCAGTATCCAAGTACCAAAGTACGGGTCTCCTCGGGAACTACAATCTGGCCTTCTTTCCAAAGAAGCCCCTCCCGATTCACTAAGGAAATACCGGGTGTGCCTGGCATGCCTATGGATGCGGTCTGCAGTTTGGAGCGGAGCTCAGATTGTAGGATCAAAAGTTCCCTGAGGACAAGACTGTGTCAGGTCGGGGCGTCTCTTCAGGGTTCCCGAACATACGGGAAAGCGCGTCGGGCTTAGTATTCTTTGATCCTGGTCTATAGGTAATGTGAAAAGCAAATCGTGAAAAAAAAAGTGCTCACCTAGCCTGACGTGGTCTCAAGCGCTTTGCTGTCCTCAAATATTCCAGGTTTTTGTGATCTGTGAATATCAATATTGGGTGTACCGCCCCTTCTAATAAATACCTCCATTCCTCTAGTGCCACCTTGATTGCTAGAAGCTCCCGGTCCCCAATATCGTAATTCCTTTCTGCGGAAGTCAGTTTTCTAGAGAAAAAGGCCACCGGGTGCATAAGCTCTTTAATGCCCTTCCTCTGCGACAAAATCGCCCCCACTGTGTTCTCAGACGCATCCACCTCCAGGATATAAGGCATAGATGAGTCAGGATGGCTCAGGATAGGGGCCTCAGTGAATAACCTCTTCAAGGTCGTAAACGCTTCCTGCGCTTCTTGTGTCCACTGGAAACGGACCCCCTGTCTGGTTAACTGAGTAATCGAGGAAACTAAGCCTGAAAAGTTCTTAATGAACTTCCTATAGAAGTTTGCGAAGCCTATGAACCGTTGGACCGCCTTCTTGTCAGTGGGTATGGGCCAATCTAAGATAGCTGACACCTTTTGGGGATCCATGGCTATTCCTGTAGTGGAAATGGTCATATCCAAAAAGGAAATGTTATGCTGCTCAAAGCAGCACTTGTCTGCCTTAGCATATAGACCGTGTTGGCGGAGCCGTTCCAAAACGTACCTCACATGCCCCCTATGGACCTCTAAGGATGGGGAAAAGATCAGGATGTCGTCTAGGTATACGACAACAAAGATGTCCAGATAGTCCCTAAATACGTCATTAATGAAGTGTTGGAAAGTGGCGGGCGCGTTACATAGGCTGAAGGGCATGACCAAGTATTCAAAATGCCCGAATCTAGTACGGAATGCTGTTTTCCATTCATCCCCCTCTCTGATGCGGACTAGATTGTATGCTCCCCTCAGGTCCAGTTTAGTGAAGATAGAAGCTGACTTTAATCTCTGAAAGAGCTCAGGGACTAGAGGTAGCGGGTAACGATTCTTGACAGTTACTTTGTTCAGGTCTCGGTAGTCTACACAGGGTCGTAGGGATTTGTCTTTCTTTTCCACAAAAAAGATACCAGCCCCAGCTGGTGAAGTGGAGGGCCGAATGAACCCCTTGTGGAGACTTTCGTCAATATACTCCTTTAGAACCCCTAATTCCCGTTCAGTCAACGGAAATATTCGCCCAAAAGGTATCTCCAAGCCTGGGAGCAAATCAATCAGGCAGTCATATGTTCGGTGCGGGGGCAGGACCTCTGCCCCCCGCTTACTGAATACATCTAAATAACTATGGTAGGCTAAAGGAATGGCTTGAGCCAATTCTGCCTCCATATCCAGACAGAGCAAAGCCTGCGGTGCCGGAGACGCACTAGGGAGGCAATGCTGCTGGCAATAGGATGACGTGAAGTGAACTGATCCAGACTTCCAATTAATCTGCGGGTCATGGGCTTGTAACCAAGGGAGGCCAAAGATCACCGGGAACAGAGGGGATGCAATGGCATCCAGGCGGAGAAGCTCCTGGTGATGGTTGGCCACTGTAGTGAAAATAGGTAGAGTTTCATGGTCCACTACCCCTGACCTAATTTGGGACCCGTCAACTAAGAATATATTTAGCCCCGTCTCCTTTGACTGTAAAGGAATCTGCTGCTGAGCTGCGAAATCCAGATCTATGAAGCAACTACATGCTCCAGAGTCTATAATTGCGGTAGTTACCACAGTTCTCCCTGGCAGCTGCAGGGAGATAGATACTGCTAGATAACTGGTGTTGTTCCTAACCTTAGGAGTAACTGTGGAAAATATCGCAGGAAACCTCCTCCTCTTGGCAGGGCAGGTATGTACTATATGGCCTGCTTCCCCACAATAAAAACAAAGCCGGTTTACCTGACGCCTCTGGCGCTCCTCAGACGTTAGTGGAGACCGAACCCCTCCTGCTGACCTGAGATTTGACGTATCCGTGAATTCCTGGTTTCGGTTGACCCGTGGGGACTTGGTCTGGACTGGAAGTCGCCTGGCTGATCTCTGCTCTTGGTTGGACCTTTCCCTCCTACGTTCCCGCAACCGGCGGTCAATCTGGATAGATAAGGTTATTAGGCCCTCAAGAGTATCGGGCATGTCAACTCGGGCTAGCTCGTCCTTCAGTGGTTCGGTTAACCCCATGCGAAATTGGTGAGACAGGGCCGCCTCATTCCATTTGGTGTCACCACCCCAACGCCTGAATTCGGCGGCGTATTCCTCTACTGCCTGATCACCTTGCCTTAGGGTATGTAGGTCGCGGCCGTATCTGGGTTGTCATATAAGAGCGTCATTGCTTTACAAAATGCTGTTACTGTACCTAACTGAGGGTCTCGGTTCTCTAGTAGTCGGTGGGCCCAGGCTTGGGGTTCCTCTTGTAATAAAGAAATAATGAACCCGACCCTTATGGTTTCTGATGAGAACGTTTGAGGCTGGAGGTCGAAGTATAACTGGCAGGAAATACGAAACCTCCTGAATCTACCTCGATCCCCGAAAAAATGTTCCGGTAAGGAACTCGGGGCTCTGGTGCAGATGTCAAAACTAGTGTTTCCCCAGGGCGCTCTTTAGCCTGCCCGGTAGGGGTGGCTAAGGTCTGCATACGGTCACTTAATTCTGTATAGCCCTCCTGGAGGAGCCTATCCCCCTCTGTGTCGGCACAGATCATCCAGGGGGGAAGTTCCCCTTCCAGACTCAGTCATGGCCGCAAGGTACTGTCAGGCTCCGCCCAACGAGATCTCTAGTGGTCCACAGCACGGGGTTTCCCAGGACGCGGAGTCTAAGTCCCAGTCTGCCTTTTCACCAGAGCCCCTGATGGTGGGGATGGACTTGGTGCAAGACTGGAACCAGGTCGCGTCCCTGGGCACCCCCGGCGGTGGCAGAGGGGTCCCGCTGAGAGTATGTGCCCGGGATGAGCCTGCTGTGAAGGGGATGACAGACCCCGATCCAAGCGGGATGGATGGGATGACAGATCCCGATCCGAGCGGGATGGATGGGCGACTGCTAGGAGTGAGCGAGGTCAGACTAGCCGGGTCGGTATCGTGCGGGCAGCGTGGTACAGGGGGAGCAAGCGGAGAATGGTTGGGGTCACAAGCCAGGTTCAGCAGGTAGCGGGCAGCGTGGTACCGAGGGTCAGGCAGAGGGATGGTCAGGAACGAGCCGGGGTCAGAGCAGGAGAGGGTCAGCGTAATCAGAACAGGCAGAGTTTGGCAACAAGGAAACGTACTAGCAGGAACACAGGAACAGGAACAAGACCTTGCGGCAATTTGGAAATGCACAGGGCAGATTTAAATAGGGCGCCCTGTGTTTCCATTGGTGCGGCCGCGATTGCTACTGCGCATGCGCGGCCGCCGCCGCGATCTCTGTGTTCGCCGGCCAGGAAGAATCGGCGATCTGAGCATGCGCGCGATGCTGAGCGGCCGGGATCCCTGACAAGGGAGATACCCTCAAATATTCAAAAGCAGAAAAAATTTAAAAAACATCTCTGTAGGACTGATAACTACATCTCCCAAAAAATTGTCACTTGTATAATATCACCAATTATAATGACATACCAGCTGAAGAAAGATTCCCAGTCACGATATTGCGACAGGATAATACACCCGTAAATTATTTAGGGATATCACAAAGGCACAACCTTTCACCAGAAGGCAGGTCTAAGTGTGTAAATATAAATAAGGACAGTTTAATATCTTATGCGTCTCTTAGTGTATATTAGTTCATCCCAATAAGTTCAAAAAGGCATCTTACCAAAAAGCTGAGTTTTATCCGGCGAGGAAGCGTCCACAACCCTAGAAGGCACAAGAAATAATTTACGCCGCAAGGCTAGTAAATCTGGTAACCTGCAGGGCTTAACCGTCCTGAAAGAATGACACTGGGCAGCTAACGGACCTAAGCCTATATAGCGCCCCAGGAGTGGCACGTCCGTGTCATGACGCATGACGTCACCGCGTCTGGCCGTCTATGATGATGCCGGCGTACCGCTGCCACGCATGCGCCATACGGCGCGGGCGCCTCGGCACGCACAGGCGCATAGGTAGGAACATAGGTCCCTACCCAGCCGCGGACGTACACCCATTGCCCATGGCAATAGCAGTAGAGACAAGAAAGCAAATCATCCCGGAGCTCATGAAACTTGAAGCTGCTTAACCCCCAGGCATTTATTTGGCAAGTACTTATTTACCTAAACTTCTTTCTGTTATCTGTTTGCTGTGCTGTATTGCTCTGTATATTTATATATATATATATTCTAGTTACATCTTCTCTGTAAATATTTTTATTGCACCTGTTTGACCCTTTTAGTAATAAATCTTTCTTTCTGAAAGTGTTGAACTGTTTCTATAGCTCTTAGTTGTAATTTACAAATCCCTGCCTTTAAGGAGACGTTACTGTTTGTTTTAACCCTCTGTATAACAGGTCTGTATTATGACCGCGTTGTGCAGTCGATTATAACAACCATTATAGTGTTATAGCTGAATGCCGAGTTTCCTCTTTCTCTGATCAAAAAGGAGGTGGTAGCAGTGTGAAGGTTTAATTGCGTAATTAACCTGACCCAGTAACAATAGCGTCCAGGCTGCAGGTACATAAATTGTAGTCCATTAGCTGGAAAATCTTTGTGCAGGGTGCAGCTGGGCGTGGTATTGTTACGCACGTGACAGCGCAGTTTTAGACTGGCTAGTCCTTCGGTCATGAGTTTGGTGAGAAGGGCTGGGGTCTGACGCCGCGCCCGTGGAATATTTACAACCTACAACTGCTAAGACCCACTGATCTTTATAAAATCACATAAAGATGCTGCCTTCAAAACATCAAGTTTATCCAAAGGGAGCAGCTTATATCAAATGTGTGTGGCACAAGCTGCATCAAATACTTTACAAACTAAAATCCGGAAATATTTATATATATATATAAGTAGTGAGTGTACAGCTTGTATAACAGTGTAAATTTGCTGTCCCTTCAAAATAACTCAACACACAGTCATTAATGTCTAAACCGCTGGCAACAAAAGTGAGTACACCCCTAAGTGAAAATGTTCAAATTGGGCCCAAGTAGCCATTTTCCCTCCCCGATGTCATGTGACTTAGTGTTACAAGGTCTCAGGTGTGAATGTGGAGCAGGAGTGTTAAATTCGGTGTTATCGCTCTCACTCTCTCATACTGGTTACTGGAAGTTCAACATGGCACCTCATGGCAAAGAACTCTCTAAGGATCTACATAAAAAAGGCCTAGGCTATAAGAAGATCGCCAAGACCCTGAAACTGAGCTGCAGCACGGTGGCTAAGACCATTCAGTGGTTTAACAGGACAGGTTCCACTCAGAACAGGCCTCGCCATGGTTGACCAAAGAAGTTAAGTGCACGTGCTCAGCGGCATATCCAGAGGTTGTCTTTGGGAAATAGACGTATGAGTGCTGCCAGAATTGCTGCAGAGGTTGAAAGAGTGGGGAGACTATACGCCACATACTGCATCAAATTGATCTGCATGGCTGTCGTCTCAGAAGGAAGCCTCTTCTAAAGATGATGCACAAGAAAGCCTGCAAACAGTTTGCTGAAGACAAGCAGACTAAGGACATGGATTACTGGAACCATGTCCTGTGGTCTGATGAGACCAAGATAAACTGATTTGGTTCAGATGGTGTCAACGTGTGTGGCGGCAACCTGGTGAGGATTCCAAAGACAAGTGTGTCTCACCTACAGTCAAGCATGGTGGTGGGACTGTCATGGTCTGGGGCTGCATGAGTGCTATAGGCACTGGGGAGCTACAGTTTATTGAGGGAACCATGAATGCCAACATGTACTGTGACCTACTGAAGCAGAGCATGATCCCCTCCCTTCAGAGACTAGGCCGCAGGGCAGTATTCCAACATGATAACGACCCCAAACACACCTCCAAGACGACCACTGCCTTGCTAAAGAGGCTGAGGGTAAAGGTGATGGACTGGCTAAGCATATCTCCAGACTTAAACCCTATTGAGCATCTGTGGGGCATCCTCAAACGGAAGGTGGAGGAGCACAAGGACTCCAACATCCATCAGCTCCGTGATGTCATCATGGAGGAGTGGAAGAGGACTCCAGTGGCGAGCTGTGAAGCTCTGGTGAACTCCATACTCAAGAGGATTAAGGCAGTGCTAGACAAAAATGGTGGCCACACAAAATATTGACACTTTGGGCCCAATTTGGACATTTTTCACTTAGGGGTGTACTCACTTTTGTTGCCAGTGGTTTAGACATTAATGGCTGTGTATTGAGTTATTTTGAGGGGACAGCAAATTTACACTGTTATACAAGCTGTACACTCACTACTTTATATTGTAGCAAAGTATCATTTCTGCAGTGTTGTCACATGAAAAGATATAATAAAATATTCACAAAAATGTGAGGGGTGTACTAAATTCTGTGAAATACTGTACATATACTCTGTGTGTGTGTGTATGTGTATATATATATATATATATATATATATATATATATATATATATATATATATGCATTACTCGTTGTCCTTCTCCACCAATATAAATGTCAACAAAATGTCTGAATGAGAACTCACTTGTCATCACATGGTTGTCCAAGCCAAAGGTTGCCAGTGGCATCATCCAAGTTGCCCTCCCCCTCGAATTACAGTAGCATAGGAAGGAAAGCACACAGAGAGACCCTTTCCCCCTAAATTCTCTGCCCTGTGCTCATCCATTCACCACTTCAGGAGACCATGCCTCTCACATGATGTCTTGATGTTCATGCCCACTCCGATGATGTCATGCCTCAAAAAGGCCACAATGACAGAGGACTGGGCGGTGCAACACATTAGCCATACTCAGAATCAACCCCACCCATCTTATATAAACATGTAGACTGGCTGGCCAGGAATCTTTGGCAGTGAGTATGTGCCCCTATCTCCTGAACCAAATCAGACCACATGCCCTCAACATGGAGAAGGTACTTTGCCGGTGCACCCCCCCTGGAAAAGCACCATTTGTTTCCGAAGTTGTCAATTTCGCTAAAAAATCATATGTTAATTAATGCATGCATTTTTTTATTTTGCAGTATTTAACACATTGTTTTACTCTTTATTTTATTGCAGACCACAATTGCAGCAGGACGTGAAACATCTAGGTAATGTATTACTACTGCTACTAAATGTGACAGCTTCAGCTCAAGGTTACTGGTTGTCAAGGAGCTAGAATCCGCTGCTGTCCTAACAACCAGTGACTCATCCCCACCCAGCTCATTTTACTAGACATGTGCATGGCAAAAAATGTAGTTTCATTTCAGATGCATTCATTAAATTTTTCAGACCTAAGAACTGCATTATACTGTGGAATTGAACTGACTGTAACAAATACTAATAACTAAATTTAAATCACAATTTTACTCGAATCCGCATCATCAAACGAATTCGAAAATTTTATACATTTTCCCCTTGGGCCCGAACTACCATCACACCATGTGATGTTATGTCAATTCATTGACATTTGATACTATGTCTATTCAGAGATTCGTACACAAAAACGAAATGCACATGTCTACATTCTACTGTCAGCCAGGGATTCCCATCTGACATGTGAATGTAAACAAAGGGGCAGGGATGGTTTAAAAAAAAACAGTGAGGGGGGCTCTTCATGCCTGGTATGAATTTTAAGGGGGAACTGCAGCAAAAAAAACTGCATAGCGTACCCCCCAACATTGTATACCAGATACTTTAGGTCTGGTTGGGATTTTAAGGAAGGGCCTCCCATGAAAATCAAGAAAAGAAAGTGTGAGGTCCCTCCAAAAATCCACACCAGACCCTCATTTGAGCATGCAGCCTAAAAGACCAGGAAAGGGAGACTTCCCATTCCTGAACCATAACAGGCCACATGCCCTCTACATTGGATGGTGGCGGGGAAGCACCTTGCCAGGGGGGTTACCCTCTAGTAAAGCACTTTGTCCCCATGTTGATAAAGACAAGGGCTTCTTCATTAAAACCCTTGCCCGATGGGTGTGGGGGTTCCCACACATTTCTGGTCATACCCGGATCCCTGACAGAATTGATCCCCCTTCCTGACCAGGCCATTTTTTGTAATACGGCGCTGCGTTACTTTCACTGACAATTGTGTTGTCATGCAATGTTGCACCCAAATTAAATGTATGTCCTCCCTCCCCCCACCCCCACAAATAAAGATTTCTTTCAGAGGTATTTGATCACCTCTGCGTTTTTTATTTTTTATATGCGCTATAAACAAAAAAATACCAAAAAACAGTATTTTTTAACTTTTTGTTATAAAACATATCCAGTAAAAACACTTAAAGCGGAGGTCCACCCAAAAGGGGAAGTTCCGCTTTAAAGATTGGTCACCCGCTCCTCATTAAGGATTGGCACCTGTGGGGGGCAGGGGGGGAGCGGGTACTCGAATTTGACAAGTATCCACTCCCACTTCTGCCCCCATAGCCTAGGCGATCGGAAGTGGAAGGTTTCCTCCCTCCCTGTAGTCTTTTGGGACACATGACAGGTCCCAGAAGACTACAGGACCATTCAGGAAGTGCAGTGCTACTCGCGCAAGCGCAGTGGGCACCCGGCTGTGAAACCACAAGCTGTCACAGCCAGGTACCCACACTGAAGATGCCGGCGTATATATACTAGAATATTATTTTTTTTTAATACTAGTAATGGCGGAAATCAGTGACTTATAGCGGGACTGCGGCAGGCATTCTGACACTGGGGGGGAACTGAGGCAGGAAGGGGTTAACATCTGGGGTGATCAATGGGTTAATTGTGTGCTGTTTTACTGTGTGCTGTGTGTGTTTCACATTATGTGCTGTTTTACTGTGTAAGCATGCTGCTTGGGATTGCTGTGCTATACAGAGCAATACCAAGCAGCGTGCTGCTGCTGCTGACAGAGGAGAGATCTGTATTGTTTACATACAGACCTCTCCCCCATCAGTGTTCCTCGGCGTTCGCTGGTTGCTGGTAGGGAATCTCCGGCCAGGACCCGGTGAATGACAGCTTTAGCCACCAATGGAAGCGTGGGTAGGGCAGCCTGCACGCACCCCCTATCCAGAAATACAAAATCACTTTTATATATGTGATGTTGCGCAGCCCTGCCACCCTATAGCAGTAGTTCTGCTGTAGGACAGCCGGCAAGCTGTTAAAGAATAAAAAAAAATGTGCATTGGGCAGCACAGTGGCTAAATGTTTAGCACTTACGCCTGGCAGTACTAGGGTCGTTGGTTCGAATCCCAACCACGGCACCGCCTGCCTGGAGTTTGCATGTTCTCCTTGTACCTGTGTGGGTTTCCTCCAGGTACTCTGGTTTCCTCCCACACTCCAAAAAAATGCTGGTAGGTTAATTGGATCCTGTCTAAATTGGCCCTAGTATGTGTATGTATGAATGTAAGTTAAGGACCTTAGATTGTACACCCCTTGAGGGTTAGGGACTGATGTGAATGTTCAATATATACTGTATGTAAAGTGCTGTGTAAATTGACAGTGCTATATAAGTACCTGAAATAAATAAATAATACTTTTTTTTTTTTTTTTTAGGAGCCTGGAAAATATTGCACCAGTGACCAGATCGCTGGTGGCATGCAGGACTCTTGCAGCCTATCATTATAATCTGTCTGCCAATACATTGAATGGGTAGGCAGGTACACTCTGACAAGAACAGCTCCGTGGTAGTTCATTGAGAACTACAAGCCATCAGCCACAAAGATGTTGGTAATTGAAGTGCATTCATTTACAGATGTCTGTGAAAGAATGATGCGGCTGTGTGGCGGCTCGCGTCCGATCATGCATAAGTACCCCAGAGCAAGCAGCAAGGGCCTTTAATATCACTTTAAACCAAATGACCCTTTGTTTAATCAGAATACAATAAAATTCCTTTTTACAGGTTAGGATTTTTCATTAGGCATAATAGGCTGTGTCAAAAGTTTTCTTTTTATCCTTTGCACTTTTCATACATTTTGATGTCTCATCATTAGGAGAAATACAGTAATCATATTTATACATTTTCACTATTTTCTAAGCCAGATAAAAATCAGTTAAACAACTAAAAAATCCGACTCTGCTCTTTTCTATCTAAAAATTGATATCTAGAGATTGTGATACAGAACACAGGATTGCACGCTGACACGTCACTCTACAGCCTGCTGCATGGGGGCACTAGAGAGACACCTGTGAAGCCATACACAAAGCATGCAGGGTATTGTAGTTTCCGCCTTGCAGCTGTCAGAAGAATGCAAGTGACAAGTCTAATAGGATGGCGAGCACATGTCACAGCGTGAAGCCATATTTGTAATTACTTCCTTCCCACATAACTACAGCCTGCTATTAGATTCTGCAATAGTAACTCATGTCAACCTAAAAACATGTGTGGCATGCCATATACTCAAAGTAGTGAAATAAAATAGTGTGTCACTTATGCTGTGCTCTGTTCTGCATATATAAGCAATAAAACAAATGATCTGTCCAGTTTTGATTTGAACTAATTATTGCCTCACACAGATCACTGTCAGCCATGGATTGTAAAGTAGAAGCAGCTACGTAGGAACTGTAAGTCCCATCATGTCCCAACAGTTCTGGAACCACAAGTCAAAGAGTACTCTGACAGTGGTACCTCCCCAGCTCCTAAGGTACTTATCTCTGTCCTAAGGCCCTGAGCCCAAATCGCATGGTAATCGCAGCACAACGTGCTGCATGCGTTTGGGTGCCATTATCACTTAATAGCACCCCAAACGCAATATGATTCTGCCATGCGGCAAAATGCGCCTTTAAAAATTGTGCAGGGCTTGTCACCAAAAAGGAGAAGGAGCTTCTTTATGGGTGACAAACACATAGGGCAGCCCGTTCAAGTGAATGAACTGGCCCCTAAGCAAGACGCAAAACTGAGCGTGAATCGCTCTAGGAAAATCGTGTAACAAGAAAGCACATTTCTGCTACACAATACGAAAATACAAGGGCCTAAGTGTTCTGTAACTTTACTATGAGGTGATATTTAAAAGTTTTGAGACTAGCTCTGTTTACAAGAAAGTACTTTATCTACGTTTACACACTATCACCTTCAAAATACAGCAATACAGCACCCCTTGAAGACGTCATTCATGACGAAACTAGTAGGGCTTACTGGATGCTGACGTTTGTGGAGAAAATTAAGTCACGAGCGCTGTAGTGAGTGTACGGGGAACAGGAGACTGTTATACCATTTGCTGTTTTATGCTGTTATACTGGTGTCGGTGAAGACACCCTTTTTGTGAGTGTAAATCTTTATTAAATTGTTGGATACTTTTATAAAAAAACTGGCTGCACCATGATTTTTCTCTTTCATTCCCAAACATGACCTCGGTGGAGAGATATAAAAAGAGAGAGTGATATAATGCTCCTGGAACCATTATATTGAGTGGTGGATACCTACCTTATGGATGAATGTGTAGCTATTGATCATCACACCTGAGAAGTTGATTCATTGCATCTGCTCCCAGAGCAAAAAGCGTTTTTTGCTGATCTAGAGATTGATCAGCATGGAGCTCTGGTGAGTTACCCAACTTTACTTTTGGTGGTGGATTTTGGCACAATTTCTTTGAGAGCACCTGAATTTGAAAAGGATTTGTTTGGACATTTGAAGACATTCAGAATTGGACATTTTTGTTTTTTTTTTATATTCACAAATTTAATTATTTAAATTACTTATGTTTTGCACATAATTTTGATACTTTTTGATATTAATTGATAATAGATATATATATTTTTTGCACTAATGTTTCTACACTAAATTAGGAATAGTTTGTGGTTTTAGCGCATTCCTTGATTTAAGTTATAACATCTTGATGTTTGCGTACTGTTTGTGCTGTACTCATGAGATGAACTTGTACCTTTATTTACTTTTTGATTATAACACTTACCTTTTTATATATTAAAGCCTTTAAAGGATAATGCACTAGGCCAGTGTGCCCTTTGTTTGTTTATTATTATTACATGTTCAAATCACACTTGAGGATTGCCTGGACTGTTCTGTATGACACACCAACAATGGCAGCAATGTTGTGGATTGTTCTCCAACAATCATCATGCACAAGTTGCTGAATGGTTTCAACATTTTTGGAGGTTGAGCTCATTGAAGGTCTTCCCGATCTCTCGTCATCGTCCACTGATGTTCTTCTGCTCTTGAAGCACGCATGCCACTCAAAACACTTCCAACGACTCATTGCAGCATCACCGTAAACTTGCCGAATCGTGACAAACATCTCTGTGGCAGATTTGCCCAGTTTCACACAGAATTTCACGTTTGCTCTTTGTTCTAACTTGCTGTCCATGATGAAATAGCAGACGTGGTAATGCACAAGGTCAGAAGAGCACCAGTTGCACAGCTCCCAATGTACAATAATGTCTTTTGCCACACTGACTTATGAAGGTCAGTGCTCCCTGTGACTGTGTGTGCAGCCTTGCACTGCCATCTGTTGGCGTGTTAAAAAACTAGTCTTGAAACTTTTTGATATCACCTCCTATCCTTTGCAAAGTGGCTCAATATTTAGCACATTTGCCTTGAAACTCTGATCCTCAGTTCAAATGCAAGCCAGGAGTATGCATGTTCTCCCTCTGCACACTGTCTTTGTTTGGGGACACGTACCCTCATGACTGTCAAATTGGAATCAGTGGCTGTGTGTGTGCAGCTACAGCGTCTGTACTGCATGCATGCAAATGCATGGAAAACCTGTGCAGGCAAAAACAGCCCTTCACATAAATGTACAGATAGGTACACCAGTGTGAATGAGGCCTTAAAATTACCCTCAATTTTTAAAGTTCTTTCAGCAACGGATTTAATCACTTATCAAGTATGCCGGCCCTTTATCCTTGCCTATATCCCAGTTGAGGCTGGTGCCATGACTGATGACCCAGGTTTCCGGTTTCAGGGTGGCTCCTTTTACTTTCAGCTTCCTATGGAACCAACCTTTAATGCAGGGACTAAGGTTGTGTCTCCGTACACTATGTGCATCAATAGAAATTTACAGCCCTACGGTGGCAAGGCACTCCCCTGCTCCTCCCCCATCCCTTCTCCTAGCTAACAGTTAATGGTTAAACAGCTAATGGTTCTGTCCAATGTTAACTTTTAACTATGAAGACGAGAAGTTCAGTGAAGTAGCAATGGGTGAGCTGTTGCCATCAGCATTGAAAATTGTATACTGTGCATGCTGGGGTAATTTGAACAAAAGGTTTATTGGGAAATGTTTATTTTATTGTGCTCAATGTATTAACCACATCATGATCGCCTTATAGCAGATATACTGCTAAAAGGCGGCAGGGGTGCGCAAAATCACGTATATACAGTTGTGTTCAAAATAATAGCAGTGTGTTGAAAAAAGTGAATAAAGCTTAAAATCCTTCTAATAGCTTTTATTTCCATACACACAAATGCATTGGGAACACTACAAATTCTATTCCAAATCAAAACATGAAGAAAAAAATATCAAATTTGTGTTGTTCCTCTAAAAAAAATTGAAGAAAAGTGAATATTAGACTGTTCAAAAAAATATCAGTGTTTGTATTCTTCTTTACAAACTCAAACATTCACTATATAAACTGAAAAATGTTTGAAGATGTTGCTTTCCTTTGAATCACTTAATGAATATTTAGTTGTATAAGCACTGTTTCTGAGAACTGCTGTACATCTGTGTTGCATGGAGTCAACCAACTTCTGGCACCTGTGAACAGGTATTCCAGCCCAGGATGATTGGACTACATTCCACAGTTCTTCTCTATTTCTTGGTTTTGCCTCAGAAACTGCATTTTTGATGTCACCCCACAAGTTTTCTACTGGATTAAGATCCGGGGATTGGGCTGGCCACTCCATAACGTCAATCTTGTTGGTCTGGAACCAAGATGTTGCACATTTACTGGTGTGTTTGGGGTCGTTGTCTTGTTGGAACACCCATTTCAAGGGCATTTCCTCTTCAGCATAAGGCAGCATGACCTCTTCAAGTATTCTGATATATTCAAACTGATCCATGATCCCTGGTATGCAATAAATAGGCCCAACACCGTAGTATGAGAAACATCCCCATATCATGATGCCTGCACAACCATGCTTCACTGTCTGCACAGTGTACTGTGGCTTGAATTCAGTGTTTGGGGGTCGTCTGACAAACTGTCTCCGGCCACTAGACCCAAAAAGAACAACCTTACTTTCATCAGTCCAAAAAATGTTGTGCCATTTCTCTTTAGGCCAGTCAATTGGCAAATTGTAACCTCTTCAGCACATGTCTTTTTTTCAACAGTGGGACTTTGCGGGGGCTTCTTGCAGATAGCTTGGCTTCACATAGGCGTCTTCTAATTGTAACAGTACTCACAGGTAACTTTAGACCTTCTTTGATCTTCCTGGAGCTGATTGTTGGCTGAGTCCTTGCCATTTTGGCTATTCTTCTATCCATTTAAATGGTAGTTTTTCGCTTTCTTCCACGTCTTTCAGGTTTTGGTTGCTATTTTAAAGCATTTGCGATCATTTTAGCTGAGCAGCCTATCATTTTCTGCACTTCTTTATATGTTTTCCCCTCTCCAATCAACTTTTTAATCAAGGTACGCTGTTCTTCTGAACAATGTCTGGAACGACCCATTTTCCTCAGAATTTCAGAGAGAAATGCACTGTAACCAGCATGTACAACATTTGCTGCCGTCCTTCCTTAAATAAGGGCAATAATTGCCACCTGTTTTTCAAAGAATGAATGACCTCACTAATAGAACTCCACACTGCTATTATTTTGAACATGCCCCTTTTAATTAGTGATTCAATTACACAGAATCAGCAGCATGCATGTCATGACTGTTGGGTCTGTTGGATTTCTATTACTCTACTACACCTGCTAGTAAATTATTTGCCATGTAGAAATATCATTTCTACCAAAAACAGTGATTGATCAGGTTAGTGATGTCTGACTGCTATTATTTTGAACACAACTGTATGTGATTTTGTATTTTCGGGTAGGGGGCACACGCAATCTGTGCGTGCGTGCCCTACCTGTGCCGCCGTTCGGTGGCTGGTGATTACCGAGGATCTCCGACAGGGAGTTGGGCTGGTTTCTTTACTAACAGTCCTCCTCCCTGTCGGCTCAGGCACACTGCTCTGGATGGCTGTGCAAAGCATAGCCATCCAAAGCAGTGTGCTTACAGTGAAGTACCAACACACCGCCCCCTAGTAAAACACTCCCAGCACACAGTTAACCCTTTGATTGTCCCTCATGTTACCCCCTTCCTGGCCAGTGCCATTAGTACAGTGTCAGTGCTTTTTTTTGCAATTATCACTGTATTGGTGTCATTGGGGATGTCATCAGTGTCACCAAGTCAGTTCCCCCCAGTGTCAGAATGCCCGCTGCAGTCCTGCTATAAGTCGCGGATTTCTGCCATTACTAGTGAAAGAAAAAAAAAATCCAGTATATATACCGCCATTTATAAATGCTATAACTTTCACGTAAACCAATTAATTTACACGTATTGGGATTTTTTTTTTCTAGCAAAGACATGTAGCAGAATAATATTGACAATATGATGCAGCGCTAAATATACAGCTGGCTGGTGGATATACCCACCCTATATAATGGAAAGTAACATAAAAACCATACGATACAATATTCTACATATGGTGTTAGATCTAATCGGATCTGATTCAGTGATAAACAAGTGATAATCAGTGCAAAGTAAGAGGTTCTATAGAACCTAAATAGGTGGTATAAATTTACTTCCCTTCTAGGGATTGATTAAAGCAGAAATAAACGTGATACAACCACAGTGAATCCCTATACAGGGATAAATGCTACCACATAGGTGATACGTGCAATGACCCGTATTAAAACAAACCACAATAACACATAACAGTCCATATGAAACTTTCAAAATGCTGCATGGTCACTCCAGCCATGCGTTTTCATGCGTGCTCCTGTGTTTGGTGAGAAAGTGAAGTGAGAATCCTACACAGCAGGCATGCACGCTCACTTTCCCGTTGCGACCCGCTAGGGACACAACGCCTTTTGGATCACCCTGGATCCTGCTCGCAATCTCCGGGTGGGACAGGCTCCACAGCCCCTACTGGTCTCTCCTTCACTCCCTCTTACACCTCCATCCACAGGCGTCAGTATGTAAGCTCATTAAAGCACATCATATGGGACCATAAAACAGACTCCATAGTGTAATACTGTTGTTTATTGCTAAAATAGGATAAAAATCACCAAAGTGCCCACTCACATTTCTGTAGAAATCAACAGGCTTTTTACACCACTGACATGGGTGTACTGGATGCACCCTGGTGTACCAAGATGGCGCCTACTGGAAGTGCGTCACCATGTTGCCTCTACGTGTTACGCCACGCCCACGTGGCTTCCTCTGGATGGCGTCATGGTGCTTAAAGCTAATATATATAGGGGAACCAGGACGATGATTGGTTGGCCAATGCATTTCAGGCCTGGTTCGGAAAAAAAAATACAAAATCCAATGCAGTTTGCATTTTGTCCGTTTCGCAGTTCGCAGTTTTTTGCAGTGTGCTTTGCATTTTTGCATGTGCGTTTCTAGCAAGTTTTTTTATGCATTTTTTTGGGGGGGGGCAACGTGTTGCTGGGCAGATTAAAAACACAGATCAAGACTCCATTCACATTAGGGCATTTCAAATCATGGGTGGAACCCCTGCGATTCTGCCTGTGATTTAAAAATGCGCTGTGAAAATGTGTGATCGCATGTTCAGGTGCTATTCATTTCAATAGCACCTGATAATGCGGTGTGTTTTTACCATGATGGCTGCACTTTTTTACCAGCAACAAACGCGCCACAATTGCGCAAAGGTTCCGACCATTTTTGGGTGTCACATGTGCCATGAGTTTGTGTAATCACAGCACATTTGTTGTGCAGAAAAACGCACCATGATCGCGGCAAAAACACCTTGCATTTTCAGGTGTCATTGAAATGAATAGCACCTGAACATGTTTTTGTGCGGTTTCACATTTTCACAGCACATTTTCAAATCGCCGAATTTGAAAAGCCCTAGTGTGAATTTGAAAAGCCCTAGTGTGAATGGAGCCTTAATCTGTGTTTTTAATCTGCCAAGCAACAAGTTGGCCAAAAAAAAAAACATTCAAGAAAACTTAAAATGCATCAAAAACGTGCATGCAAAAAAACAAAAAGTACTCAAACGGACAAAATGAAACAGCCTTAGTGTGAACTAGGTCTGAAATGCATTGAAAACGCTTTAAAACACGTGTTACATTTTTACATATGTGTTTTGTGGTTTTAACCTGCCCAGCAACCAGTTGGCCAAAAAAAAAAATGTAAAAATGCAAATTGCATAAAAAAAGTGCCTAAAACGTGCGTGCAAAAATACAAAAAGCACTACAAAATGCAAAACTGCATTGGCGTAAACCAGGCCTGAAATGCACTGAAAAATGCAGCATAAACACACGTGCTGCTGTTTTGATGCGGTTTCTGAGTCACATGACCTATGAGAAACACACCCTAAACTTGGTAAAATCACGGGTGAAATTGTGGTAAAATTTTGGGTAAAATCGCTGCAAAATGGTGGTTAAAACTGTGGAAAAATAGTGTGTAAAATTGCAGCAAAATTCTGGGTAAAATCATGGCAAAATTCAGAGTAAAATTGCATCAAAATCGCAGGTTAAATTATGGCAAAAACCGGAGTTAGACTGGTAACTCTATTTTCAGGAGTCTTCCAGGACAGCCCATGCAACTTAGAGCTCCTCCCATGGAACAGGAAACACGTTACCCCACATAGAATAAAAGGCGGTCCTCCAGGCTCCAGCCTCAGTAAATCTCAAGTACCGAAGGACGGACCTGAAAAACACAGCACAACATAGCATAACATAATGCATCGGGTGGAAATCCAGCTGTCTTGGAAGACTTCTGGAAATAGAGTTACCGGTAAGTCTAACTCGGTTTTTCCCAAGTCGTCTTCAAGGACAGCTCATGAGACGATAACCAAGAACTTACCAACCTAGCGTGGGACCACTGCCTGGAGGACCTTACGTCCCAATGTTTGCTCCTGACTGTTCAGGAGATCCTCCCGGTAGTGCTTGATAAATGTTGAGAAGCTCGATCAAGCTGCCACCTTACAAATTTGATCCGGGGAAGCACCAGCTCTCTCTGCCCAGGACATTGGTAAGGCCCTACTGGAATGTGCATTAATGAAAGGCACCGATAGCCCCCTTGTCTGGTAGCAACAAGAAATGGCTTGCTTGATCCATCTGGCAATAGCTTGCTTAGAAGCCTGAAAACCTCGACATTTGCCGGCAAAGAGGATAAATAGAGCATTAGACCTTCTGAATTGTTTGGATACCCCTAAATAATGCAAGAAACATTTCCTTGCATCCAGCCGACTGAAATGTTCTTCCCTTTCATTAGAGGCAGAGACACAAAAGGAGGGTAGCACAATGTCTTGTGACCTGTGAAAAGTCGTGGCTACCTTCGTAAAAAAACCCAGGTCTGTTATTAGAATAATACTGTCATCAAAAACATGCATGAAAGGTTCTCTGATTGATGGAGCTTGCAGCTCACTTATTCTACGAGTTGTACTGATAGCCACCAAAAAAAACTGTCTTCCACAAAAGTAGTTTAATGGAAGCTTCTGTCAAAAGTTCAGACAGACTGGACGTCAACACCTGTAAAACTAAAGATCCCAAGAAGGGCAGGACTTTGAAGGCACCAGTCTCATTCTAGCTACTGATTTAAAGAAGTGGGAAACTGTAGGATCTCCCAGGAGGGAAACTTTCAGAAAAGCTCCCAAGGCTGCTGCCTGTACCTTTATGGTGCTCAAAGATAGTCCCTTGTCTACACCCTCCTGAAAGAAATCTAAGATTATCTGAATGGAAGTCTCTGTATACCCCATCTCCGTCATCCAATTTTTTTTCCAAATCTTAAAATAGATGGCTCTGGTAACCAGCTTACGATAGTTGATCAACGTCTGGACTACCGTATCCGAAAAACCTTCCTGTTTTAACAACTGCTCCTCAGGTACCACGCTGAGAGGTTTAACATGTCCAAGGCTGGACAACGAACCACCCCCTGTGACAAAAGATCCTCCCTTGCTGGGAGCATCATTGGAGGGCAAACTGTTAGAGATTTCAGGAGGGCGAACCAAGGGCGTTTCGGCCAATGTGGCACTATCAGGATGAGATCCAACTTCTCCAGCTAAAATTTTCGAATTACTGCTGGGACTAATCTGAAGGGGGGAAAAACGTAACCCACGGATTTGCCAGAGCATTTAAGGCCACTGCTGCAAACCCTGAATTCATAGAGAAAAATCTCTGAACCTTCGCGTTTGCTTGAGAGGCAAACAGGTCTATATCTGGTTGGCCCCACATATCCATGAACCAAGAGAAAACCTCTTCAGCCAGCGACCATTCCTCCTCGCGCACCGCCTGAAGACTTAGAAAATCAGCCAATACATTTTGGGAACCCTTCAGGTGTAAGGCCTAAATTGATGCTAGATTTACCTCTGCTCACATCAAGATCTTCTTTGCAATTGCCTGCAGTCACGGACTTCTGGTTCCTCCCTGTTTGTTGATATAAGCCACCGTCGTACTGTTGTCTGAGAGGATTTGAAAATGATGACCCTTCAGTTGCACCTGAAAACTTATCATTGCCTTTTCCACAGCCAAGGGTTCCTTTTGGTTTGAGGAATATCTGGCCTCATACCTTGACCACTGGCCCTGGGTCAACCTTTCTTGTGTGTCCCCCATCCCCATGAGGAGGCATCTGTCATTATCGTTCAGGAAACCGGCCAGACCCACTCTAGCCCTTTGGAGACATGTGCCTCCGTTCTCCACCACCAGAGACTGCTTGTATCTTCTTGGAAGGAGAACTCTGAGGTCTAGGGTATCCCTTGACCCATCCCAGGCTCTGAGAAAAAAAAAGCTGTAGAGACCTTTGGTGAAAACGGGCCCAAGGTACTGCTGGAAAACATGCTGTCCTAATACTGACAAAATCTCCCTCAGGGGAACCGGAAATATTTGATTGCAGCTGCGCTACCCGGTACGTCACTTTGTCTAGTTTGTCTGCAGGAAGAAATACTTTTTGAGTCTATGATGTACCCCAAGAATCTTATCTACTGACATGGCTCCAGATTCGATTTTTCCCAATAGATCACCCATCCTAGTGCCTGAAGGTGATTCTGGGTAAACTTTAGATCTATCCACAACTGCTCTACGGAGGGAGCTGCTAATAGGAGATTGTCTAAATAAGAAACTATCAAAATTTCCCTTAATTTTAGTGGAGCCAGAGCTTCTCCCAGGACTTTGGAAAAAATCTGTAGGGCTGAAGACGGCCCGAAAGGGAATGCTCTGCACTGCCAGTGCAGAACTTTCTCCTTCAGCCTGATGCCCATTCTCAGGTACCTCTGACAAGAGGGATGAATGAGTACATGCAGGTATGCATCCTTCAGCTCTAAGGTCACCATAAAACAACCCTGCCACAGGATGTTCCTGAGAGAGTATATTGACTCCATACGAAAATGTTTGTACTTTACTGACTTGTTGAGTGGGTGCATATTCAAGATCAGGTGAAATTTGCTTGAGGGTTTTTTCACCATGAAAACGTGAGAATAAAACCCCTGACTCCTCTCATCCTTCTCAACTGGGACTAAGACCCTCTGATCTACCATTATTATTATACATCTCGCCTATTTGCAAGCACAATGCACTTATCTTCTCCCGATTCCGAGGAAGATTCGTGATCAAGAATCTTTGGAGGGGCAAGGTATCGAATTCCAGCCTGTACCCCTGACTTATCAGAAGAAGGAAAAACAGACTAGAGATGATAGACTCCCAAAGTGGGAGGAAGGCCTCCCATCTTCCTCCCACTGGGAGGAAGGAGTCATTGGGACTAAGAGGAGGGTTGTGGAGGATAAAAACAAGATTCCTCCTTTAGCCTTACCTTTGTTGCCCGCTCAACACTTCCTTGGCCTGGCCTATTACCTTGTTTGGCTTGCTGCCTTTGTCCACGAAAAAGTCTCATAAAGCCCTGCGTTCCTTTCTTTTCAGGGAAGGCCTTCTTCTTATCAGCCATGCGCTGTAGCGCCTCCTGCAAACTGGGACCAAACAGGTTATCTCCAGTAAAGGGCACCACACGCAATCGAGCCTTGGAGGCGGAATCACCGGACCAAGTTTTAAGCCAAAGTGATCTCCTAGCGGAATTTACCAGAGCTGATGATCTAGCTGCCATTCTTACTGCTTCCGCAGAAGAGTCTGCTGGAAACCCAACAGCTTTAAAGAGCATAGGGAAAGACCTTAAAATCTGGATGTACCACCACTTAGGTGAGACTTCAGCTGAGACAGCCAGAAGTCCAGATTTCTGGCTACACATGTAGAAGCAAGGATGTTTGTGTAATGCTCTCACCACCGCCGGAAACCAAAAAATGGCGCTCCCGCGTCACTTCCGGTTCAGGCGTCACTTCCGGTCACCATACAGCCTTAGCTGACGCGTTTCGTCACTTCCGACTTAGTCATAGGGATCCCTATGACTAAGTCGGAAGTGCCGAAATGCATCAGAGGAGGCTGTACGGCGACCGGAAGTGATGTAGGAGCGCCATTGTTTGGGATCCGGCGGTGGTGAGAGCATTACACACGCATCCCACTACAGTCTATTTAACAGGCATTTTTATGAGTTTCTCTTGTGAGTGGCTGTCTATTCATTTTAATAAAAGGTGTTATTAGTACTACACCATTGGAGTTTGTCTCTTATCTTTACATGCAGTGGTGTATTTAGGTTTTGTGCTGCACTAGGCAACACAAAAATCAGATGCCCCCCCCTCCCACAGATTGAGCCTGACATTGAACAGCAACACACCTGCCCCCACACCTGAGGGAGCCTTGCACTAACACACACCCCCCCCCCGACGAGAGAGAGAGAAAGACACTCACTTTCACAGCTCCAGACGTCCCTGGGAATGAGAGTCAAGCAGCCCGAAGCCTCTCTCGGATCCTACCTGGTGCGCATGCCGTAAGTGTCCCATCTTCTATCCTTTCTTCCAGGGAGCAGTGCTGCCCCCCCTGAAAAGTGCCGCCCTAGGCAAATGCCCTTTTGCCTTGTGGTAAACACACCCCTGTTTACATGGTTATTACATCTGGTGGAAAGGAATAAGGAGACTAGTGGAGATGTTGGAGCTCATATATTAATGCTGTATTTGGAGATTTACAAGCAATACATGCCGACTATGAGAGTGGAAGGCATGTAGGTTCGGTGGGTGCATACCCAAAAGGGTGTTTGAGCACATGGTGGTTTTGGTTTTGGGAGCATTAGAAGAATATCACATTGCAACTGATATCTATGTTTCATTATGGAAGTTCACATTTTATTTTTAAAGTTTATTATATGTTTATATGTATTTTCACAGAGCCACTGAGCTGTTTATGTATATTTGCAAATAACCTGCTCTGAAACTCCCCCTGACTCTCCACATATTTAACCCAACATAACAAAGGTGAGGTAATTACCTTGTGCATAAATCAACATAGTAAGGTGTCCTTATTCTATCCTTGATATGAAAAAATGCAGTTCGTCTGGTCCGCTATGAGTGCCAACTTCACATACAGTTGTGTTCAAAATAATAGCAGTCTGACATCACTAACCTGATCAATTACTGTTTTTGGTAGAAATGATATTTCTACATGGCAAATAATTTACTAGCAGGTGTAGTAGAGTAATAGAAATCCAACAGACCCAACAGTCATGACATGCATGCTGCTGATTCTGTGTAATTGAATAAGGGCAATTATTGGAAGGCAGCAAATGTTGTACATGCTGGTTACAGTGCATTTCTCTCTAAAATTCTGAGGCAAATGGGTCGTTCCTGACATTGTTCAGAAGAACAGCGTACCTAGATTAAAAAGTTGATTGGAGAGGGGAAAACATACAAAGAAGTGCAGAAAATGATAGGCTGCTCATCTAAAATGATCACAAATGCTTTAAAATGGCAACCAAAACCTGAAAGACGTGGAAGAAAGCGAAAAACTACCATTTGAATGGATAGAAGAATAGCCAAAATGGCAAGGCCAACAATCAGCTCCAGGAAGATCAAAGAAAATCTAGTTACCTGTGAGTACTGTTACAATTAGAAGACGCCTATGTGAAGCCAAGCTATCTGCAAGAAGCCCCAGCAAAGTCCCACTGTTGAAAAAAAGACGTGCTGAAGAGGTTACAATTTGCTAAAGATCACATTGACTGGCCTAAAGAGAAATGGCGCAACATTTTGTGGACTGATGAAAGTAATATTGTTCTTTTTGGGTCTAGTGGCCGGAGCCAGTTTGTCAGACGACCCCCAAACACTGAATTCAAGCCACAGTACACTGTGAAGACAGTGAAGCATGGTTGCACAAGCATCATGATATGGGGATGTTTCTCATACTACGGTGTTGGACCTATTTATCGCATACCAGGGATCATGGATCAGTTTGAATACATCAGAATACTTGAAGAGGTCATGCTGCCTTATGCTGAAGAGGAAATGCCCTTGAAATGGGTGTTCCAACAAGACAACGACCCCAAACACACCAGTAAACGTGCAACATCTTGGTTCCAGACCAACAAGATTAACGTTATGGACTGGCCAGCCCAATCCCCGGATTTTAATCCAATAGAAAACTTGAGAGGTGACATCAAAAATGCAGTTTCTGAGGCAAAACCAAGAAATAGAGAACTATGGAATATAGTCCAATCATCCTGGGCTGGAATACCTGTTCACAGGTGCCAGAAGTTGGTTGATTCCATGCAACACAGATGTACAGCAGTTCTCAGAAACAGTGCTTATACAACTAAATATTAATTAAGTGATTCAAAGGAAAGCAAAATCTTCAAACATTTTTCAGTTTATATAGTGAATGTTTGAGTTTGTAAAGAAGAATACAAACACTGATATTTTTTTGAACAGTCTAATATTCACTTTTCGCCAATTTTTTTAGAGGAACAACACAAATTTGATAAATTTTTCTTCATGTTTTGATTTGGAATAGAATGTGTAGTGTTCCCAATACATTTGTGTGTATGGAAATAAAAGCTATTAGAAGGATTTTGAGCTTTATTCACTTTTTTCCAACACACTGCTACTATTTTGAACACAACTGTACATGAATGTATATACAGTGCATTTACTCATATTTTATATATTTAATTATATCTATGATACACACATTTTATATGCCTACAGCAAGGTCAGATTTTTTTTGGAAATTTTTGATAAGGGTGTCTTATCCCTTCCTCAAAGGGGAATCTTCTTTTGAGGCTGTTGGAGAAAAAAGCTTGTGTCCTGGTTCCTTCCATTCCAATTCAATAGCCACGTTCATGGATTTATGGACAGGAAAAACCTTGCACTTGTTACCCTGAAGACCCTCGTACGTTAAGTCATGTCTGGAGGGCTGGACCCTGTCTTCTTCTATTTCTAACGTTTCGTAAAGGGCTTTCAGCAAGTCATCTACTTCATCCAGAGAGAGCTTGTATCTCGATGACCTAACACCCAAGATCACTCCCTCCTCTTCCCCTATCCTCAATTTCCAAAGATGATGAGGAGTTCACCCCCGAAGCTCTATCTAGGACCTCCCGCCTGGATTTAACCAGTGTAAGGGTCTTGGCTGTGGAAGGGCTGGCTTCCTCTGAGGAAAGGGGAGGTGGGGTTGGCTATTTAAAATCCTCCAACGGAGTCTTGAAGGAACTGAACATGGTTACCAACTTGTTCTTTACTGACAACAGCAATTTGACACAAGCTGAGGTAGATTTCTCCTTGACAAGACTATAAAGGGCTTGCTCCAAGTAGATCCCAATGTGGCCGCACAAACTGCACATTTTCTTCTCTTGGGGCCAGGGTCTGGACCCTTGTCCTGAGCTTTAGTCTACAAAATAACAGCAGAAAAGAAAAAAGGACCCCATAAATCTTACTAGACAACACACCTTGTGCTCTAGCAAAAAGGAGGAAATGTGTTTTGTTTAAAACAGCCTACCACCCAAGGAGCTGTAAGTGACAGGATAAAACCTACATAGGCATACATGTGGGAGCCCACCCCATTGTATTTACCTGTGAGGAGCTGGTGCTTTCTTGCCCAGAATCAACCCACGCTAGAGATGCAGCCATGGGAGGATCAAAAGCCACAATCCTTTCCATTCCAGCCTCTGCTCTTGAAGACTGCTGCACCAGCAGACCGACCAATTTGCCCTGTGCATTAGATGGGGATCGGAACTGGCATCACCAGCACCCGGAGATGACCTTACCCACCGCCAGAAGTGATGTCACTACAGCTTCCAGAACCAGCATGGAACACAGAGGCCACACCCCCCCACTGCACGGGGAAGAAGCCTGGGCAGAAGCGGAATCCAGCCACCACTGCTGCCCCATGACACGATCTCCGAAACCCCAGGTAAGCGCCTCTTCCTCCACAGGCAGGGGGACACTAGTCAAGGGAGGCCACCACCGCTCCGGCCCTGGGAAGGGACAGACTGTCTCCAAACACCCCTAGAGGAGAGTGCTGCTGGGCTAGAAGGCAGGGAATCTCAAGTGAAACTCCCCCCCCCCCCCAACTGAGCTTCCAACTGGCCCTGGGGAGAGGATTTTTCCCTATGGTTCCAGGAAACATGTTACCCCCGTCCAGCGGCAACACTATTATGAGGCTGGAGCCTTCGAGGACTGCCTTTTATTCTCTGTGGGGTAACGTGTTTCCTGTTCCATGGGAGGAGCTCTACATCTTATGGGCTGTCCTGGAAGACGACTTGGGAAATTCCAGGTAAAATTGCAGCAAAATTCCAGGCAAAATCGCATGTAAAATCATAGGTAAACTTGTGGCAAATCAGGGATAAAAATGCTGCAAAATTGCAGGTAAAATCGCTGCAAAATCCTAGGTAAAATAGCAGCAAAATCATGGGTAAAACTGAGCTTTTGGTGGCCATTATTTTCCTATCGGCAAACTGCCGATAACACTATTTTTGTCCATTGATGTACCGATGCATGCCTAGTATGTACACTGTTACTAGCAGAGGAGGTGCAGAGACTCCTAACTGAAGCTATGAGAGGTGGGACAGACCCAAAGTGTCCTAAGCTGTCATTCTTAGAACACTGCCTGGGTGGGAGGTACAGAGCAGGAGTCTGACTCCGCCCACTTCAGTGAGCAGGGAGGAAATACATCACTGCTTCCTGGAGGAAGAACTACAGAAGCGATGTGCCAAGACCAGCGGATGGGGATATAGGAGGAATAGCAGCCATCGGTCTTACAAACAGGAAACCACAGGGGATTAATGGTTTTATTTGAACATCATCAGCTTATTTCAGAGCAACTACTAAGAGAACCAGAGGAAGGAGGACATAATCAGTGAAGGTAGGAGATCAGCAGCAAGGACATGGATAAATGTTTTTGCCCAGAGTTCTGCTTTAAGCTGTGGACCAGTGCACACTGGCATTCACATTTTTCCAACTACTTGCTTATCCTTTTAAAGAGTACTGTGTGGTGAGAAATATGGAGGTTGCCCATGCTGACCTCCCTCTGAAATTGTTCATCTACAAGTTTTGAGTGCCGCAGTACTAACTAATCCAGATCCAGCACTGCTTGGCAATGTGCTAGCTGCATGTTCAATCTGTGTCAGTGATTCAGATTTTAGCTATTGGAGTAGCGACATCCATGTTACTGCCCTCAGTCAGACAGCAGGCCGACCCTAGTCTGAAAGACTAGTTTTCCATCAGGTCTGCCTTCCTTTTGATTGACATCAGACAGCAGTGGGAAAATTCCAAAGCTTCTACAGAGCCCAATAGTGGCTATAAAGACTGCTCACTGCTGTCATCTGTCAATCACAAGAAAGGAGGACCTGATGGGAAACTTGGAATCCCCATCAGCCCCCCCTCTTCTCTCCAATAACTTGTCTCTACGCTATAGATAGATCGAATCTCGCCTGGTTCAGCAGGGACAGCCCAAGATTCAATCCAAAATATAAAGTTCTATGGCACAACCCTGGTCCACATGGGACATAGGAACTAATTCAATGTACAAGTCCAAACTTCTAAGAGTCCATAAAATAATTATGCACAAAATAGGCAGCTCCACCAAGAAGACTAGAATGGATCTGTTCTGTATAGAGAAGAAAAAGCACAAGGGGGCACCTCTAAATACAGCATAAAACGCTTGCACTCACATGTGTGGATGACTAGAGCACTCAGTCTTTTTCTGCCATCACTTTTGTATGTTTCTGTTCACTAGGTTCACTTCCTTAGGCCACTGTTGGTCAGTCCTGACCACTGCACACTGGGAACATCCCACAAGAGCTGCAGTTTTAAAGCTGCTCTGACCCTGTCTACCCATTACAATTTTACCCTTGTCAGAGTCACTCAAATCCTTATGCTTGCCCATTTTTTTTTGTTTCTACAACATCAACTTCAGGGACAACATGTTCACTTGCTGCCTTAGAATACTTTCACACTAATCTGTTTTCCTTCTGTTTTTGCGCTAAAAAAAGCAGAAGAAAAATGCGTGACTATTAATTACCATGGAACTGTTCACACTGGTCAGTTGCGGGTCCCTTGCTTTTTTTAAAATCCTGCTAGCTGCTTTTCTAGTGCTTGTTTGGTCTGGTAAGAAAAAAAATGCACCACAAAAGCATCCCTCCATTGAAATGAATGGAAATCGCATCAAAAACGCAACACACCTGGTGGAAGTGGTCAAGCCCAGGTTTACAGAATTGCATGACAAGGGAAATCACATTATATTGAATGGTGCCCTTCTAATCAATGTGACTCAGCACAGCGTGATTTTGGAAAAGGTTCCTGGTGGACTTCAGTGCAATTTCAGCCCCATAGACTTCTATGTTATCTTACAGAACTCGCATCAGCATAGACTCATTGCTATGCAACTTTGATGAGTGTTTTTTTATTTAACCCTCACCTCTCCTCCCAGGTCATCCTTCATACATGGATTTTTATACAGCTGTGATTTTGGATCCTTCCTTCAAGATCGACCCTTGCTTGATTGATCGATCATTCCTTCCTTTGATCAATCAAGCTTTCCTTCAATGGTCCGGTTGACCCTTCCTTTGATCCATTCATCTTTCCAGCGATTGACGGACCTTTGCTTTGAACGATCATTCCTTCCTTCGCTGGTTCGACCCTTCCACCCATCGATGGAATCTTCCTTCAATTGGTCAATCCTTCCTTCGATTTATTGACCCTTTCTTCGATTGACCCTTCCTTCCTTCAGTCTATCCTTCCTTCAATTGTTTGACCCTTCCTTCAGTCAATCAATACTAGATCTCTCTGCTGCCTTTGATACTATTGTCTACCCGCTCCTTCTCAATAAACTCCACTGCCTTGGTCTCCGAGATTCAGTTCTACCATGGTTCTCCTCCTACCTATCGCAGCGTTCCTTCAGTGTTACCTATAACTCTGTCTCCTCCTCTCTACTTCCTCTTTCTGTAGGGTCCCTCAAGGCTCTGTTCGTGGACCCCTTCTCTTCTCTATCTACACCTCCTCTCTTGGTCACCTGATAACCTCCCATGAATTCAAATACCACCTGTATGCCGATCACACCAAATCTCTCTACTCCTCACTTCACTCCTTCAGTCTCCTCTTGCATCACTAACTTACTAAGGTGTCCTTTTATGACACAGAGAATAGCTGCGATTCAACAGATCTCAGCTATTCTCTGGTCATTCACAGTTTATGACACTCAGGAGATCATGTCAGCCCTTCTCTGGAGATCTGTGTTCTCCCTCCAGATTCTCCAGCCCAGAGCTGGAGAATCAGAGGGACCGAAAACTAAGCAGAGATAGTTTACCTCTGTTTAGTAAACTGATCTTTTATTATAATCTCGAGAGATTATAGTAAAATGAGCCGTTTTTCAGAGTTTGTAGACCGTTTTCCAGCGTTTGGAGATCGTTCTCCCTTCGTTCGGAGAACTGCTTCATAAACTGCATTCACAGGAGAACTGTGTTCTCCGAGAATGCCGGAGAACTGAGCAGCGATCTATTACCGCTGGTTCATAAACGGACACCATACTGACACATCAGCATGGATGCTGCACCACTTCCTTGAACTAAATCTCTCTAAAACCCTCCCCCTCGTGCACTCCTACATGACTTTTCCATCAAGATCAATAATACAACTATCAGTCCCTCCCCTCAAACCAGGGTGCTAGGTGTAATCCTAGACTCTGACCTATCCTTTTGGCCTCTAATCCAATCACTGTCAAAAGCTTGTAGATGTCACCTCCGTAACATCTCTAAAATTCGCCCCTTTTTACCAATGAAACCACCAAGCTACTTGTTCACTCCCTTGTTATCTCTCACCTTGATTATTGCAACTCCCTTCTCATAGACCTATCTCTCCATAGGGTATCCCCTCTTCAGTCTACCATGAATGCTGCTGCCAGGATCATGTACCTTACCAACTGCTCAGTGTCTGCGAGCCCTCTCTGCCTCTGCCAATCCCTCCACTGGCTTCCGATTGCCCAGCAAATTAAATATACTAACAACAATATACAAAGCCAGCCACAACTCTGCCCCGAGCTACATCTCCAATCTTATCTCCAAGTATCACCCAAACCATCCTCCCCACTCCTCTCATGATCTCCTGCTCTTAAGCTCCCTTGTTTCCTTCTCCCATGCTTGTCTCCAGGACTTCTCCAGAGCCTCTCCTTTCTTTGGAACTCTCTACCTCAATCTGTCTGGCTATCCCCTACTCTGGCTGCCTTTAGGCAATCCCTGAAAACTCATTTCTTCAGGGAAGACTATCATGCCTCTGAATAGACATTTATCACTTTTATCAGCACATCCCCCACAGTTATAACCTTTTGTACCACTTGCCCCACTCTACTAGATTGTAAGCTCTTATGAGTAGGGCCTTCTTGATCCTCGTTTTAATTGTATTGCAACTGGACTGTTTCCCTTTACATTGTAAAGCACTGCGCACCATGTTGGCGCTATATAAATCTGGAATAATAATAATAATCAATCAGCCCTTCCTTTGATCTAACTTTCCTTCTAACGGTCGAACCTTCCTTCAATCAATCCTTCCATCAATTATTCCTTATTTTGATCAATCAATCCTTCCTTCCTTCAATGGCCCGACCCTTCCTTCGACTGATCGAACCTTCCTTCAACTGATCCTTCCTTTGATCGATCAACCATTCCTGCCTTTGATTGGACCGACCCTTCCTTCGACTGATCGATACTTCCTTCAACTGATCCTTCCTTTGATCAATCGACCCTTCCTTCAACTGTTCCTTCCTTTGATCGATTACATTACATCGAGTTTATATAGCGCCAAAGGGTTTGCTCAGCGCTGTACAATAGAGGGGGGGACAATACATGAAACATTACAGCAACTACAAACAGCACACGAGGGGTTATAGGGCCCTACTCTTTCGAGCTTACAATCTAGGAGGGAGGGGGTAGTGGTACAGGAGGAAGTGGCTTTGGGGGATGGAGTGGTAGGAGGAATGAAGGAGAGCAGCAGTTAGGTGAGGGTGGGGTAGGCTTCCCTGAAGAGGTGGGTTTTCAGGGAGCGCCTGAAGGTGAGGAGGGAAGGTGACAGTCTGATGGATTGGGGTAGTGAGTTCCAGAGGATGGGGGAGGACCTGGAGAAGTCTTGCAGACGTGCGTGTGAGGAGGAGACCAGGGAGCAAGATAGAAGGAGGTCCTGTAAAGAGCGAAGGGTACGGGTAGGGTGGTACCTGGGAATCAGGTTGGTGAGGTAGTTAGGGACAGTGTTGTGAATGGTTTTGTAGGTCAGAGTGAGTAGTTTGAATTTGATGCGTTGGGCGATAGGGAGCCAGTGGAGGGATAGGCAGAGGGGGGTGGCAGAGGTGGAGCGGTTGGTGAGGTGGATGAGTCTAGCCACTGAGTTCAGGATGGTCTGATCAACCCTTCCTTTAATTGATCAACCCTTCCTTCAATCAATCGATCCTTCCTTCGATTGATCATTCCTTCCTTCCTTTGATGGATCATCCCTTCCTTTGATCGATCCTTCCTTTGATGGATCAACTTTTCCTTCAATCGGTTAATTGATCCTTCCTTTGATCGATCAATCCTTGTCTCCTTCAATTGACCTTTCCTTCTTTCCATTTATCCTTCCATCGATCGATCCTTCAATTGATCAACCATTCCTTCCTTCGATCAACCCTTCCTTCAATCGACTGATCGACTCCTCCGTTAAATGACCAAGGGATCGATTGTTTGAAGGAACGATTGAAGGAAGGATCAACACGGCTTCAGTTTCGAACCTAGCCTTAGGCAGCAAGGATGAGGTGAGGTTTAAAAAAACACTCATCCATCAAAGTTGCATAGTAATGCTTCTGGAAATCACATGACAATCGCATTAGAATAGTGGGAATTGTTCTGGGTAAAACACAATGCAAATGCATCATGCTTTGTGTAAATTTAACACAACGTGCCAAAAACACATATGCGTTTGTGATACAGAACAGTCGGAAAGTAGCCCAATACATCCCACTAACATTCAGAAGCCATGGTAACCAGAAAATCCATGTTATTCATGTTGCTAGTCAGGGTCCATAATGTTCTGGCTTTGGCCTCTGTTTAGATCCTGCATACTGGGAATGGGCCTTCCCACTTGTGATTTGTAATAAGCGATTTACACGTATTTCCACGTCACGCAGGGGGCAGCCGATTCACTTCAGTGGGCTGCCCTACGTCAGTTTGTCACCCAAAAGAAGCCCTGCTCCTTTCTGTGCGCCGTGCAATTTTTGAATGCGTGTTTTGCCGTGATTCTGCTGTGCAACAATTGCGACAAAATAGCACTGCATTTAGGGAGCCATTAAGTGCGCATTTTAACGTGGTTTGGATTTGTGGGCACAATCATGGCGACTCCAAGGTGTGAATGAGGCCTTAGGTGCTACCCTCCAAATTCCACAGGCCCCCCAGATATGACTACACCATGACCAGGCCCGGCCTCCCCTGTATTGGGCCCCCTCCTTAGTGAAATGACACTAAAGACGACTGTAAGTCCCAGCCACCCTCTCCAGGACTTCAGGCCTAGTAGCCGCACACAGCAAGGAGACAGCCGGCCGTTGCCATGACACCTAGGAGGAGTCTACCAGTGCGGCTCCAGCCTCCTGACTTCCCCCCACCGCCCGGAGGCCCCGGCCCAGCGCTGCCGGAAGTGTCGTAAAAAGCTGTGTGCCGGCGGCAGCGCTTTACGGGCGCGGGTGAAACGGGGCGAGTGTGCGGGGCCAGGGATGAGGGCGGCCCGCGCTGTGCGACTATAAGGAGCCCCGTTGGTCTCTCCTCAGGATGGCGGACGCACCGACTGGGCCCGGAGTGCTCTCCCATTACCCTAGGGCCGGCCTGGCCCTGCCGGGGGAGCAGCAGGAGGAGGAGGACGGCGGAGAGGAGGAGGAGGAAGGTCGGGAAGACACGCCGGTTGGGAACGACGCCTCAGAGGGCCCCAAGGGCCACCGCCGCCGCCATCACCCCCCTCACCGCCAGCTCAACGGCCTGATCGGGCCCGACCTCCGGCACCTCAAGAGCCTGCAGAGCAAACTGCCCCCCGACCCACGGACTGCCGCCCCCAATGGACTGGCCGAGGAGGCCCTGCCTGCCCTGCTCTCCGCCTGCACCGTGCACGACATCCGCTACGAGCGCTACGAGTCCGAGCTCCAAATGCCCGACATCATGAGACTCATCACCCGGGACCTGTCCGAGCCCTACTCCATCTACACCTACCGCTACTTCATCCACAACTGGCCGCAGCTCTGCTTCCTGGTAAGTGGGCACCACAGGTCCCAGCATTCCCACTGTGTACAGACAGGGGACTGCTGCACTGCAACCAGAGGGACTACAGGTCCCAGCATTCCCACTGTGTACTGACAGGGGACTGCTGCACTGCAACCAGAGGGACTACAGGTCCCAGCATTCCCACTGTGTACTGACAGGGGACTGCTGCACTGCAACCAGAGGGACTACAGGTCCCAGCATTCCCACTGTGTACTGACAGGGGACTGCTGCACTGCAACCAGAGGGACTACAGGTCCCAGCATTCCCACTGTGTACTGACAGGGGACTGCTGCACTGCAACCAGAGGGACTACAGGTCCCAGCATTCCCACTGTGTACTGACAGGGGACTGCTGCACTGCAACCAGAGGGACTACAGGTCCCAGCATTCCCTCTGTGTACTGACAGGGGACTGCTGCACTGCAACCAGAGGGACTACAGGTCCCAGCATTCCCTCTGTGTACTGACAGGGGACTGCTGCACTGCAACCAGAGGGACTACAGGTCCCAGCATTCCCTCTGTGTACTGACAGGGGACTGCTGAACTGCAACCAGAGGGACTACAGGTCCCAGCATTCCCTCTGTGTACTGACAGGGGACTGCTGCACTGCAACTAGAGGGACTACAGGTCCCAGCGTTCCCCCTCCTGTACAGAGCAGGGTCCACTATGTTTACAACTAGGGGGACTACAGGTCCCAGCGTTCCCCCTCCTGTACAGAGCAGGGTCTACTACATTTTTACCTAGAGGGACTACAGGTCCCAGCGTTCCCCCTCCTGTACAGAGCAGGGTCTACTACACTTACAACTAGGGGGACTACAGGTCCCAGCATTCCCCCTCTGTACTGACCAGGACCTACTGCACTGCAACTAAAGGGACTGCAGGTCCCAGTATTCCCTCTGCCCTGAATTCTACAACTAGGGGACTACAGGTCCTAGCACTTCTCACCAAGCCAGATCTAAAATCCCAATGTGTCTGTAGATACTTCATCCACTGACTGCAGCTCTGCACCCTGGTAAGTACTGTCCTTATAATATGGGGGACTTTATTCCCAGCATTCATGTCACCTAAACAGGGCCTACTATACAACAGCTGTGGCAGCATGTCTTCCTGGTAAGTCCTGTCATTGTATTCTGCCAGGGGAACTACAAATCCCAGCATTCCTGTTGCCAAGCTTACTACCCCTATATGTACAGATGCTTTCTCCACTACAGGTGTGTTCTATATGTTCTTGCATTGAGTCTGTTGGTCAAGGCAGATCAAGACAGCTCAGCAGACATGGGGTGTAAGTGAGTTGTTTGGTAAGTCCTAGTATACTTGTATCTGATATTCCATCTACGATTGGTTGCAGTCCTGCTAAGTGCTTTTATTGTACCCTGCTGCCGGTGAACTACAAGCCCCAGCATAAACTGTCGGCTAGCCATGGTCATTGTATGCTTGGTCTAAATGCTTTGGCACTATCACTTATCCAGGTGAACTACAAACCCCAGCATAAACTGTCGGCTAGCCAAGCTGTACCTGTATGCTTAGTGTAACAAGGCAAAACTTTTTTTTTTTCTTCCATTTTTTTTGATTTTTTTTTTTTTTTTTTTTTTTTTGCCATCTGGGTCTCATTGGGGAGATTTCCCTTCTTGTCCTAAAACAGGAAGTGAAAGGAAATGCCTCCATAGTGCGGGAATTCCGGGGTGTCGCCAGAACTAGTGTCCCTATGGGAAGATTCTATTAGTGTTCTGAAGTCAACACAAAATGTGATTTCTTTTTTTTCTTTTTTTCATTCTGTTTCATTGAGAACTGTAAACTGGACAAATTGTGACACAGCGATAAAACCTGACAAGCGGTATGATCCCTCTCCTCTCTATCCAAAACTAAAGAATTGCCTTTAGTTACACTTTAATCCATCTACATCTGGCAGTGGGGCTGCTTCCTGGTAGGTCCTGCCATTGTATTAAATTGTTTGGATAGTCCAAGCCTTAGCATGTCATCACCTAGTCATGGCTAGGTACTACACCCATATATATATATATATATATATATATATATATATATATATATATATAGAATCTTTATCCAAAGCTGGCTGCTGCACTTGTGCCTGGTAAGTCCTAGGATGGTAACGTATGGCAGCTGCACGTCCCAGCATGTCCTGTAGACTGTGCCATCCCTGTACAGATGCGTCATCCCTGGATAACTATATTTACGTGTATATTTTAGTTTGATTTTAAACACACCTGTGTTGTGCCTGTGGAAGGTAATAAAATCTTTCACTTTATTTGCGTTCCTGCAACTTGTACTTTCCCACCATTCCTTCACTGCACTGTATCCTCAAAGGAGAGAAGTTGCTGCTTCCACAGAGCGGAGGACTCTCTCCTGTGACAACTTTGGGTGCCATGCTTCAGCACTGTCATGTGGGGGAAGAGGACTGAGGCACATGTTCCCCTATACCCAGAGGTACCAAGTGTTTCCCTTTCTATCTGGCAGCTGAGTTGAGTATGAAGGAACAAAGTGAAAAGAAGTACCGTATATGATCTCCTTCAGGAGCTGGCAATAAAGTGAACCTGTGTCTTTTATGCTGCATGGGTAAAGCAAAGCTGCAGGCCTCCTCCATACCATACTGTGCATTACCGCAATGCACTTTGGGCGAGATTATGGCAAACCACAACTACAGAGTGCTCCAGCACTGGTATCTGGTTGTGCTTTCTCTGCAATGTCTGCACCTTGAAGATGAATGAATGGGGGACCTACCTGTGTGTGTGTGTGTGTGTGTTGTCAGCCTAATTAAAATGAGTGGGCTGCCTAACACAACGCATGTCAATTCACAGAAGCACACATATTGCAGTGCACTGTGTTATGGTGTGAATGGATCCTAAGTTGAAGCTGACCTTCACACCATCATCGTTGCATCGTTCTATCCCCTCAACTCAAGTTCTCATTTATACTTGTGACTGGGAAGCAGTAAATACCAGCGTTTGAGCTATGTTTTTACCACCTCCTAACTGCTGTCCCTTTTAAACTGCAAAGGGAGTAGAGGGGGTATACACATGTAACAAAATGATCCCCCTGTCCCACAGGGTGGGCAGTGCTGCCTGCTGAAAGTGGCCCATTTTACCTGAATGGGCAGATGTGAAGGTTTTCAGGGGTTAAAACAGGTGATGAGGTATTGACATAATGCTTATCAAATGCCACCACAGCTCATGCTTCACAGGGCATTGCAAGTGTAAACTAGCCTTAGGGGAAAAAGGATTTCTTTTTTTATGCTTCTTCCTTTTTTGATTTCTAAGATCTTATTGGTTGGAAACATTTAGACCTGGTTCACACTGATTAATTCTATGCAGATCAGATCTGATAGTCAGTAAAATTCAATGGGAAGTGGGGCGGGTCCGAGCCTCTGTCTATGGACGCAGGCAGCGTGGCTGGAGATAAAGCCTGTACAAGTACCCCCATAGCAAGTGGCTTTCCATTGGGGCAATCGAGGAGGTGGGGGAACACAAGACAAGGAGGTTTGGGGCTGCTCTTTGCAATACCATTGCACAGAGCAGGTAAGTGGAACATGTTTATTTAAAAAAAAAAAAAAATGAAAGGATAGCTTCAAGAGTTCGGAAAAGTGCATCACACTGCATGGAAACTGTAGAGCTGTAGATTCTTCTTTACAATTCCAAAAATGTTTATGTAAAATCTACATAAAAACAGAATGCAATGATTTGCGAATATCAAACCCATATTTTATTCACAACAGAAAACATCCAATATTTGAATGGAGAAAATGTACTATTTTAACCACTTGCCATCATTTGAATACTTTGTCCCTTCGGGAGGACGTCATATAGCAACTTTCCCGGATCGCACTTTGCTCATGCCTGCAGGGCTGCGCTGTGGCGAAATCTGTCACCGGCCATGTACCTCAGACCCAGCCGATGACAGATCTGTGTACCGGCCCCGTTGCCAATACCATGTGACTTGCTGTGACCAATCACAGCAGGTCACATGACAGTTGTATACAATGGATGGCTTTCTTTCACGTCATCCTTTTGTATACAAGTGTGTCTAGCTGTGAATGGTCACAGCGATCACATGCACAGGCTGGGCCAATTACAGCCAATCTGTGTCATGTGATTAGCCATGGCTAATCACAACAAAACCTGAATTAATCGATTTTTCATTCAGTTAAATGCTTGCGTTCTAGCAAATTCTTTCTATAAGCGAGCCTTTCAGCAGGAAAATGCTAAACTACATACTTCATCTGACAAGAGCATGGCTTTGTAGTAGAAGATGCTGCAGTCTAGACTTTTCACCAATTGAATATTATTGGCTCATCTTAAAAGTAAAGATCTGACAAGACCAAGGACTGTTGAGCAGTTAGAATCCTATATTAGGCAAGAATGGGACAACATTCCTCTCCCATACCTCAAGCATCTGGTCTCCTCCATTCCATGTTTAGAGTGTTGTTAAAAGAAGAGGGGATACTACTCTGGTAAACATGGCCCTGTCCCAACTCTTGAAATGTGTTGCTGCCATCATTTTCAAAATTACCTTTTTTTTTTTTTTTAGCTTATTTTCTCAGCTTAAAGATTTGATGTTTTTTATTGTGAATGAAATGTTGGGTTTATGAGATATGTAGATCATTGCATTCTGTGCTTTTATCTAGATTTTACCTAGCATCCCAACTTTTTTGGAGTTGAGGTTGTAGTGTACTAGGCAACTCGGTAAGACAGAGGTGCTGAGTGTTCAGTCAGTTGGGGGCCACTGCTAGCAATGCTCTTGGCACATCCCAGGAAGTGACTAAAATCCCAGAAGAATAAATATTTTTATCTTTCTCGACAAAATTTAGGAGTATTTTGTGTCCAGTCGGTGTTGAATGTTACGAAAGTCACAGATCTCTGTGTCTATGCTAAGAGAGAACCCCCTACATGCACTGGGTATAGAAAAGAATCTCCCTCTTTTAAATCCCATTTTGTCGCTTTGCAGCCTGAAATGAAGATACACTATTTTTGTTTTACCAAGCTGAAGTTACAACCTATAACATCCCAAGTAACGCCAACATGTCAGGGAAAAAAAAAATTTCAAAAACCGAATCGCTGAGCAGGGAAAAACAAAATTGTAAACGCAGTCAGGTGTAGCTAATCACCTTTTCAATGGCACACAAAGCCATTTGACTTTCAACTTAATTTTGATTAGCTCAGCATGAAAAGAGCTTTTCTGGAGCATTTCAGTCCTTGCTAGTGCAACTGAAGCGACAACTATGGGTGGCAAGGCACTGTCAAAAGATCTCTGGGATAAAGTTGTGGACAGGCACAAGTCAGGAGATGGATAAAAAAAAAAAAAGTTCAAAGGCTTTCTCAATGCCTAGAAGCACAATAAAGTCTATTAAGAACTGGGAAGGTATTTGGTACAACACAAAGCCTCCCTGGATCAGAACATTGCTCCAAACTGGATGAAAGCCAGGTGGAAACTGGTCAGAGAGGCTACCAAGAGGCCTACAGCAACTCTGAAGCACTTGCAGTAGTTTATGACAAAAAGTGGTCACTGTGTGCATGTGACAACAATATCACAAATTCTCCGCAAATGTGGATGGGAGGGTTGCAAGAAAAAAGCTGCTCCTCAAGAGAGGCCACGTGCAGTCATCTCTGAGCTTTGCCAAAAACACACCCTGAATATTCTGAGGCCACATGGAAAAAGGTGTTCTGGTCAGAGAGACTAAAATTGAATTTTTTGGCCTCAACGCTAAACGATATGTCTGGCGGAAATCTAATCCAGCTCACCATCCAAATGACACCATTCCTACAGTAAAGCACAGAGGTGTTAATATCCTGTTATGGGGATGTTTCTCTGCAGCAGGGATTGGAGCACTTGTCAGTATAGAAGGAAAATGGATGGGGCAAAATATTGTCAAATTCTTGAGGAAAATCTGCTACCCTCTGTCAGAAAGTTGTCAATGGGAAATAGGTTTACCTTCCCGCATGACAATGACCCAAAGCACACAGCAAAAATGACCACACAGAGGTTGGAGAAAAGGGTGAATGTCCTTGCATGGCTTAGTCAGAGCCTCAGAGTCAGAGCCCAGACGTGAAAGGACTTGAAGAGTGCAGTCCACAAACAGTCACCATTAATTTTTACTGAACTTGAGTAGTTCTGCAAGGAAGAGTGGGCAAATATTGCAAAGTGTAGATGTGCAACGTTAGTAGAGACAACCCAACAGACTAAAGCATGGAATTAAACCAAAAGGCAGTTCAACAAAATACTGACAAGGGGGTAATCCCTTTTCCAACTCATTGATTTCTGGTTTTTGATTTTTTTTTTTTTTTTTTTTTCCTGTCATTTCGGTTTTACAGCTTTTACTTGGATGTTCTGGGTATACAGCTGGATAAAACAAAAACTGTCTGTCTTCATTTCAAAGCAACAAAATGTGACTATTTCAAAGGGGGTGATTCTTTCTATACCAACTATATGTTACATCTGTACTTTAACATGTTCATCATTCTGTTTCCTGGTAGGTCTTATTCCATACTGCTGTGAAAATAAAGGTCTCTGCATATACTGCCCCTTGTGTGCTGCTTGTGTGGTGTTTTTAAAAGTGGGGAAAAAAAGGGGAAAAATTGGTCTTGGAAGGGAAGTCTGAGTCTGCATTTAGTGCACAACAGTGAGGCCAATTGCTGGGGCTGACTGCTTTCACATTGCAGTGGGGAAAGGGGGTGCTTGCTTAGCCCTGTGAAGTATTGACTTTGAGAGAGAAGAAACTTGTACTGGATTTTCAGGGGCTCAGGTGGCAGATTTAAGGCTAGGGGAATATGCACAGGGTAGGAGTAGGCATCTTACAATTTATCTTGAAAGTCTTGTGTTTTTGAACAGTTTGTGCCTGACTGCTCTTAGGTTGGAAGGTTGCCACTCTTAAATACTAACTTCATGGAAGTCACTGGGCCAAAGCATTGCCGTATGAGATTAAAGTAGATGTGTTTTTTGAGTAGGTCCCCCTTTTGCTGCCAAAACCGCCCCGACCTGTCGATACAAAAACTCCAAAGGAACATCCACGTTGCCCCAAGTATCACACTGACTCTGCTGTCATGCCTTCTTCCCATAGTGCACCCTGGCACCATCTCTTCCCCAGGTGGGTGACCTCCATGCACCCAGCCAACTACATGATGTAAAAGAAAACTAGATTCCTCAGACTTGGCCACCTTCTTCCATTGCTTCAAGGTCCAGTTCTGATGTTCATGTATCCGTTCTGGGCACTTTTGGCTGTGGACATGTGTCAATGGGGGCACCCTGACTGGTCTGCAACTACTCAACCCCATCCCCATCTAGAATGACCTTTTTCATAGGGATGCACCAAAATTTTGGCCACCGAAACATATCGGCTGAAAATAGCCCATCGGCATTTAGCGATACGGGTGCCGATACAAGAGACTGTGTACTGCAGACGTGAGGGGGGGGGGGGGGGGGGGGGGCGGGGGCAGCGGAGGAGAAAGGCAGGAGAGGAGCAATGTATACAGTGACTGGCTATCACTATATCAGTGCTGGTTTTTAAATGTAATTACCAGCTTCCCCCCCCCCCCAGCTAGAAGAATCGTATCCTTTTTAGTTTCTTTCCCAAGATAAAAGAAACCGTTTCCTTTAGCACCGGAGAAAGTGACAGATAATTCTGGGAGCGATAGTGAAGGAAAAAAAAAAAGCCTGCAATTGCATTTTAAAATTGGCACCAACATATAGTGACAGCCAGTGAGGGAGCCTCTCTGTATACACTGCTCCTCTCCTGCCCCCTCCTTGCACACACACTGCCCCTCCTACAAAGAGGACCTGTCACTCATATGCTATCACATAGGGCAGGGCTTGAAAAAGCCGCTTGCCAAATGCGAGGAGAAATTCTCGAGCGGCGAGCACAGATGATGGAGCGGCTGTGCTCCAAGCCTCATTGTGAAGCACAGTTCCAGTTTCCGGCTTCTTCGGCACTGCCGCTGAGGGGACAGGAGCAGGAGAGGTCCGCTCTCCTCCGCTGAGAGGAGACACCCTCTCCACCGCCACGGGGACTCAAGGAGTAAGTACTGTATACATGTCATATCACTATAATGGAGTACAGGGGAGGGGGGATATACATTACTGTATACATGTCATATCACTATAATGGAGTACAGGGGAGGGGGGATATACATTACTGTATACATGTCATATCACTATAATGGAGTACAGGGGAGGGGGATATACATACTGTATACATGTCATATCAGTATAATGGAGTACAGGGGAGGGGGATATACATTACTGTATATATGTCATATCACTATAATGGAGTACAGGGGAGGAGGATATACATTACTGTATACATGTCATATCACTATAATGGAGTACAGGGGAGGGGGACATACATTCCTGTATACATGTCGTATCACTATAATGGAGTACAGGGGAGGGGGGATATACATTACTGTATACATGTCATATCACTATAATGGAGTACAGGGGAGGGGGATATACATACTGTATACATGTCATATCAGTATAATGGAGTACAGGGGAGGGGGATATACATTACTGTATATATGTCATATCACTATAATGGAGTACAGGGGAGCTGGGATATACATACTGTATACATGTCATATCACTATAATGGAGTACAGGGGAGGGGGACATACATTCCTGTATACATGTCGTATCACTATAATGGAGTACAGGGGAGGGGGGATATACATTACTGTATACATGTCGTATCACTGTAATGGAGTACAGGGGAGGGGGGATATACATACTGTATACATGTCATATCACTATAATGGAGTACAGGGGAGCTGGGATATACATACTGTATACATGTCATATCACTGTAATGGAGTACAGGGGAGCTGGGATATACATTACTGTATACATGTCATATCACTATAATGGAGTACAGGGGAGCTGGGATATACATTACTGTATACATGTCATATCACTATAATGGAGTACAGGGGAGCTGGGATATACATACTGTATACATGTCCTATCACTATAATGGAGTACAGGGGAGCTGGGATATACATACTGTATACATGTCATCACTATAATGGAGTACAGGGGAGGGGGATATACATTACTGTATACGTCATATCACTATAATGGAGTACAGGGGAGCTGGGATATACATTACTGTATACATGTCATATCACTATAATGGAGTACAGGGGAGGGGGATATACATACTGTATACATGTCATATCACTATAATGGAGTACAGGGGAGGGGGATATACATACTGTATACATGTCATATCACTATAATGGAGTACAGGGGAGCTGGGATATACATTACTGTATACATGTCATATCACTATAATGGAGTACAGGGGAGGGGGATATACATTACTGTATACGTCATATCAGTATAATGGAGTACAGGGGAGGGGGATATACATACTGTATACATGTCATCACTATAATGGAGTACAGGGGAGGGGGACATACATTACTGTATACATGTCGTATCACTATAATGGAGTACAGGGGAGGGGGGATATACATTACTGTATACAGTTTTATATTTTGGACTCTTTATTCTAAAAAAAAAAAAGTAATTTCATAAGCTTTAAGGTGGTGTGGTTGGGGGCGGGGTGGGGTTGGAGGCAGACCTGGGCAAGGTTGGGTGGGGCAACTGGTGGAGAGTAAGGTTTGTGCCTGGCTAGTAGGTCTAGACTCGAAATTTTAAGCCCTGACATAGGGGACTATTTGTCCCCTATGTGTTAGTAATAAAATAAGTTTAAAAAAATGTGTGTGTGTGTGTGTATGTGTGTATATATATATATATATATATATATATATATATATATATATATATATATATATATATATATAATTGAAGCCTCTCCACCCCCACATACGCAGATGGTTCGGTTTTTGGCCACATGCATTCTGAATTTTTGGTATCGGTTTTGGCATACAATTTTCATTTCGGTGCAGACCAGGAACATCCCACAGAAGCTGAAGTTTTGGAGTTGCTCTGACCCAGCTATCTAGTGATTACAATTTTTGGTCACAGTTGCTCAAATCTGTTTACTGTGTTTTCTGTTTCCTATGTATCTGCTTCAGGGACAAGGTGTTAACTTGCTGCCTAATGTCTCGCCCACTGTCAGATGCTACTGTAGTGGTGATGATGCAATAGCTGATCACTGTGTGTAATATATATTACGAAGGGCGTTCAAGTCAATTGGGACTTTTAATTGTACAGGTATAAAAAGGGATGCTAATGTGGCACTACTACACGTAGTAGTAAGTGGCAAGTGTGTCCTGTTACTGATAGGTGGTGCACATGTTGTGGGGCAGTCCAGAAGCTAAGATGACAGCCAACTGTGTTAGTGCATGCATGGTGCCCAATGACAGCTGTGATGACACAGGCAGGCTGGGGCAATTTTCCCTCCTAGCAGAGGTGATGTCACCACACCTGGTAATAGTGACAGACTGTAATCCTCCCTCTCCAGGAGGAAAAAAAAGGCATGAAGCTGGGACGGGGAAGAGTGTGCTGATTGGGAAGGGTGGGGGCACTTGCCGTCCGAGGACTCTAGTTCTCAGCTTCGTGTAAGGTTAGACTGCACTGCTGGTGGCTGCGTGTCATCATTGTGTTTGGGAAGGAGGAGGAAAGGACATGTGGAAGTAGCCGGGACCGAACCGGGGCAGCAGTGCAAATGCATTCATGACTCATTTTCCTTCATCTACTGTAAAACTATGCTCGGTGATGCTGCCATATGTTGTAACTTTGTCTTTTACAATACTGTATAAATGTTGTGGGTTTTTTTTTTTTTTTTTTTTTTTTTTTACATCCTTTAAAACCTTTTTCTGTGTAATTTGTGCCCCTAAGGTCCCATTGCCAAGAGGGTTTCTCCACTGTTTTCTTATAGGATGATGGAACTTCTTGTATCACGCCCATTTCTCTTTCCAGTGTCTGGCAGTAGTCATTTGTTTGACAGGGACCTGGTTTAATTTGGGGGAGAAGTCAAGGTACATGTAAGGCCTTCATTTAGGATTCAAGGTGCTGCTTAGGAATTCTGGATTGATTGAAATACTTAGAGGCACTTTTGCAGTGTATTGGACACTTTCTAGTATCTTTGGTCAAACCTTTTAAACTTTCCTAGCTTTTTTAGGGAGGATAACTATGCAGCTTGCTGAAAATCCATTTTTAACCTGAGGTGCTGTGTTGGTACTGAAAGGAATCTGGTAAGAATTCAAAATTTTTAAGATGCACCTCTGGAAGCACAGTTGTTAATTTATTTTCGTAAATCTCACCAGTCTGCATTAACCACTTGTCTTCTGGCCATTATATATAAATGGCTGGGCAGTGCATCCTAAGTGGGCAGGAAGCTGGTTTAAAAATGGCCTTTCCTTTTTTAGGGTCTCGTGCTTGCCAGAGATTAAAATGTGATTGGACAATTCATTAGATGGTGTAGATCAATGGTGGTATAGAACCAGTGAGCGTGGCTCTGTACCGCAAGACAGCTGTGCCCAATCATGTTGGTTTACAGTGGATGCAGTTACCATCAGCTTTAACACAGTGATCGCTGTGCGAGATGAAAAGGAAGTTCCTGATACCAGACAACACTCAATTTAAAATAAAAGTGTAACCAATACCAAAAACCTACACCCCAACACAGTATATTTTGGCTGCATCTGGTCTGACCTAATTGTATATTAACCCCTCATTGTCCTTAGTCCACACATCTAGACTTTAACCCTTCATCTTCATCCTCCCTCTGTGTATGACCTGTACATTTGATGAATGTAGTGCATCATCCCCAAACTTCATTTTCTATTCCCCCCTCCAATCCAGCATGTATGCTCATTTCCAAAAAAAAGTGGTAAAAACCATCACCTTGGGATGTCCACTTATGGGGGAAAAAAAGCGGTAATTTTGTGGGTTTTCATACCATTCTGGCATGTTTTATAGTAGAAAGCAAGGGAAACAGTTTTTTTTTTATGTCAAACGTCTTTCCTTTTTTTTTATGTAGTAAAAAAAAAAGTTATCAAATACCACCTAAAGAGACCTTGGTCTGTCTTATAAAAGTGTGTGTGTGTGTGTGTGTGTGTGTGTGTGTGTGTATATATGTATGTATGTATGTGTGTGTGTGTATATGTATATATATATATATATATATATGTGTATATATGTGTGTGTGTGTGTATGTATATATAATTTTTTTCATTTGGGTACAGTGTTGCATTTTGAAGTACAGTAGTACGGTTCCATGAAAAAGTATTAATTTTTAATTTTTTCTACATTTTGTCATGTTACAACCAAGAACGTTCATGTATTTTATTGGGATTTTGTATAATAGACCAACGCAAAGTGGCACATAATTGTGAAGTGGAAGGAAAATAAGCGTTTTCAAAAGTTTCACAAATATCTGAAAAGTTTGGTCAATAAAATATTTGTTTTTTGGTTGTAATGTGACAAAATGTGGAACATTTCAAGGGGTATGAATACTTTTTCAAAGCACTGTAATTGTTAAAGTATCACAGCACTGAAAGCTAAAAAATGGACTGGACAGAAAGGGAGTGTAACATTCCAGTCCTCATGTGGTTAAAGATGTACATTCAGATTAAAAAGTAGAAGATGCCTTTTTATCTGGTCAGTGTGGCAGAGTTGTTAATACTTTGTCATATGTGTCATAAAAGTATCAGACGTTCATCATAAATGCTTGTATGCATGTAATGTTCAACCCAAACTAAAATGGGTTAACAAACAGTATTTTTGTAAGTATCTGTTAGGGTGTGTAAAGACAGCTATTTAATAAGCTGCCCAAGCCCCACCAGGCTGTCCACCCTAGTTGTACTGCACACAAAAATACAACCATCTATTTGCCAGAAGGCCTTATTCACAGTGTCTCTGTAGGCTTAGTACACACACTTTTGGTCATGTTAATGATGTGTATGCAGTGTGTTTAGGGGAGGGGGGTGTGGGTTTTTTTTTTTTTTCCCCCTTATGCAGTTGCAGCATGGTAAAAGGTTTATGGCAAGTTCAAAATTGCCTACCAAGCACCTGAAATACCAGATGATTGACCCCTTTCAAAACCCTGGTATCATGTGGAGGTAGGCCAGGTTTTGAAGAAATCTTTGGGGGTGACTCAATATTGGCTTGAGAATTCCCCTTTTTTGTTTTTCGC